>NC_077231.1:147742063-148062897 GCF_027887165.1 Monodelphis domestica
ATCATCTTCAAAAAACATAACTTCTATTTTAAGAATTGGGATTTAGGATGCAGGATATCTCCAGTATGGACACCTGAGGACAAACACATGAATCCCCTATTCCTCAGTCTGCTACTGGCCCATCTTCTTCTAAGTTTTTTCTCATTGTCTTCCAAGATATGATTTGGAGTATACTAGTTAATTCCAAAATTATAAAATCATTCTCTCTAACTGGCTCAGCCTCCACTCTAGAGGAAACTAGGTAAAACTCCTTTCCCAAGGATTAGTTTACCCTCTCCCAATCTCAAACCACAAATTATAGGCTTAGTCAACTCAGCAATGGTCATGTAATTTATTAGAAGTATTGAGTAATATGGTACATTCTATGCTGGGGCTCACAGTCCGAGATACTTCTGTGATCTGAAGAACAGAGGTAAAAAGGGTTACATCTTGGCCTTCACTGTCACCTATTGTCATATTTGCTGGTTTAACATGGTCTCAGCTTGTCTATTCCTGCCATCCCACTTGTCTTCTCTCTTCTAGCTCTCTGGTCCAAATGTCAATCTGCTTATGTTCTAGTTTCCCCACTCCCTTCCTTCCCTATCTAGCACACTAAAACTAAGGTGAGAAAAGCCCTTTTTCAAGGTCACTAGAACCCCAAACAAATCTTGGTTTCCTCAAAATGTATATAACAGAAGTCAGAAGATTCTCTCTCCCCTGACAAAGTCCTCCAAAGCCTTTGTGATCCCTGGAATGTCATCCATATTCTCTCTGATCTGGGATCTCAGCAACCCAGGGTTATACCAACAATACTAAGAGATAATCAGTCCTTTATACAAACAAAGCCTATCCTCTTAAACAAAACAAACAAGGACTGGTATTAACCAACTTTTGAAACTTTGCAGAAATAAATTTTCTAGAAATGTGACTTACCTTCCTCCAAATTTCCATAATTCTTTGTGTGTCTCTAATTGTATTTGCATAGCCAAGATAGAATGTTAATGTCTTCTCTACCCTACAAATCAAAAGACTCTGTGAGAGCAGCAAACATGTACCTGTACAGAAACTAGCACAAAGTAGAACAACAACTAGTTGTTGACCTGAATTTCTCCAGGGATATGGCTCCTCTTGGAAGGATATGTTTCTACAACCAGAGATGCAAGGAATCATATAAGAGAAAATAAGGGGAGCAGCTGGGTAGCTCAGTGGATTAAGAGCCAGTCCTAGAGATGGGAGGTCCTAGGTTCAAATCTGGCCTCAGCCACTTCCTAGCTGTGTGACTCTGGGCAAGTCACTTGACCCCCATTGCCTAGCCCTTACCACTCTTCTGCCTTGGAGCTAATACACAGTATTGACTCCAAGACGGAAGGTAAGAGTTAAAAAAAAAAAAGATAAAATAAGCCTTATAGCGTCACTAGACCTCTGAAAACATCCTATCATCATCTTATTTTTACTCTAGTGGAAGATCCCACTTCCCACTTTCCAAGTATTTCGAAGACCTGGATTTAACCTGTTGTGCTCCATAGCAAACATGTGTATGTAGGAAGTCTAGAGTACATATAGAGGCAGCTAGGTGGCACAGTGGACAGAGTTCCAGGAACCAGAGTTAGGAAGATCTGAGTTCAAATTTGGCCTCAGACAGAGTCGTTGTGTGAAACTGGGCAAGTCACTTAAACCCTGTTTGCTTCAGGTTCCTTATATGTAAAATGAGCTGGAGAAGGAAATAGCAACTCACTCTAGTGTCTCTGCCAAGAAAATCCCAAATAGATCATGAAGAGTTGGAAAAGATTAAAACAACTGAACAGAAAAGAGTATAGAGACAAAATTTCAGTGTGTCCATAGTCTACATAGAAACTGAAGATTTTGAAATAATGTCCATGTTTCCTTTTTAGTGCTATTTCACACACACACACACACACACACACACACACACACACACACACACACACACACACACGCGCGCACACACACACATCCCCAATCCCAAGAAGAATATTTGTTGATTGACTAGGAGAGAGAGGCTTAAGATGAATTGATAAAAATCAGTCTCTGGAGAAATGAAATCCCTGGAATGCCTTAGAATGAATAATTGAAAAGGTTATAGGGCCACATTGTTAAAGCCATGGCATGGGTACTGGGGCAGCACAGAGGGGGCTACTCTGTTCCTTTCTTCATTGTGTCTGAGGACATTTTTGTATGCCTCACACCTCTGTTCAGCTGCCCAAGGTGAGCACTTCTTCCCTCCACTGTCTAGGGTAAAGGTTGGGGGATGGGGGGCTCACAGACAGCTTCAAGTTGCAGTTTGGGCATGTGATCTCGAAAACATTGGCCAGTGCTATTCTAGGGTATCACAAAGAATCATGGAAATAAAATCTAGAGGAAATCAACTTAAGTTCCACCCTCTTCTACTTCTCATCTCAATTTGAAAAACAAAGAATGAAAGTATGAAAAACTTAAAACTTTGTCCTCATCTTTTATTAGCAAGATCCTCACGTTAGTGTGAAGGCATAGATGTTTTGTTTTGTTTTGTTTTCATTTTGGTAAAGATGACTGAACATGCCTTAAATCTTTCATTTATCATAGGGATTTAAATTGATATGAAAGGCAGCAGAGTTAGCTTCAGAGCCATTCAAATTGCATTCAGTCCTACTTCTGATATATATACACTGGCTGTGTCACCCAGGGCAAGTCCCCTAGCCTTTCAATGTTATTGGCCAGGAGGTTCAAACTCAGAAAGAAAAAGGAAGCAATTAAATTATCCCTAAGGATCCCAAAGACCAAGTATCAACTTAGAAAACCACAAATAGGAACTATTTCTGTTTTATTATATTTTTTATTAATTTTGTTACATATTCCCCAATTACATTTTAATATGGTTCAGGCTCTATTTGTAACCCCTCTAATTCTAGGCAGCTCCCTAAGATATAAATTTAAGAGAGCTGTTGATATGCATTGGTAGAAGGAATATCCTTACCCAGAAGTGGCCTATAGCAATGAAATCACTGACCTAGTCCTTATCCTTATTCCTAAATATCGGTAGCAGACCAACATAGACTATTTAATTTTTTAAAAATTTTTATTAAGTGGAGGTAGTTAGGTGGCTCAGTGGATAGAGAGCCAGATCTGGAGATAAGAATCCTGAGTTTAAATCTGGCCTTAGACACTTCCCAGCTGTGTGACCCTGGGCAAGTCACTTACCCCCAATTGCCTAGCCTTACCACTCTTTTGCCTTGGAAATGATATTTCGTATTGATTCTAAGGCAGAAGGTAAGGTTTTTAATTTATTATTATTAAGTGCTTGATATGGGCTAAACTCTAGAAGAGATACAGAGTTTAGATGAAAGGATTATTGTCTCCTAAAATCTACTGACATATTCTGCCATCCTGTGAGAAAAAAGTAATAAAGACACCCCTCTGAATTCTGTCTGTGGGCAGAGGCATGAGAAACTGCCTACAATATGCCCAATTCCATACTAGGGGATAATGTAAATGTTATACGTGTTCCTCCTAGGAGATGGGATTTGAGAAGCCTTGAAGGAATCCCACAAGAAGGGTGAGAAGGAAGAACATTTAGGATTGGGTGATCATCACTGAAAAGGCACAGATTTGGAAGATAGGGTCACTTATTCCAGCAAGGAGGCTAGTTTGTGGAGGACAGTAAAGTGTAAGAAGACTAGATGACTAGATAGATAGAAAGAGGCTAAGTTGTGAAAGAATTTAAGAGATGAGAGGTCCTGGGTTTAAATTTGTCCTTAGACAGATTCTTAGTTGTGTGACCCTGGACAAGTCACTTAATCCCCTTGCCTAGCACAACTGCTCTTCTTTCTGCCTTGGAACCAATACACAGGATTGATTCTAAGACAGAAGGTAAGAGCAAAAAAAAAAAAGCCAAACAAAGGATTTTATAAGGAGCAGCTCATGTTTCAAATCTGGTCTCAGATACTTTCTAAGCTATATGACCCTGGGCAAGTCATCTGACCCCAACTCTTCTGCTGATTCTAAGACAGAATGTTAGGTGGTTGGGTTTTTTTAAAAGGATTTTGTATTAAATAGTAGCAGAATTGGGGAACCATTTGGAATTTATTGAGTATGGAGGTGACATGTAGGATTCAGGAAGATCACTTTGGCAGATGAGTAGAAGACAAACTAGATTGGAGAGAGAATTGAGGCAAGGATACCAACCAGAAGATAGTGTAGTAATCCAGGTGAGATGTGATAAAGACCTGCCCTACGCTGGTGGCTATATGAGGGGAAAGAGGGCTATGCACATGAGAGAGGTGTGAAGGCAGAAATGAAGACTTGGCAGCACTGGATATTTGTGGTGAGGACTAATGCCATGAGTGCTAAGACTCAAGGAGGACATGAGTCATGAGATAAGGTGACAAAGAGATTGGCAGCATCCTGAATAGTAATGAGGAAACTGGAAAGAGGGGAGGGTTTGGGCTCTGTTTTGTAGGTTGCATTTGAGACATTTATAAATAGAGCACCCATAAATAGTCAATTATAAGAAACTGAGGGTCAGGAGAGAGGTGAGGGCTGGATAAATAGGTCTGAGAATCATCTGCATAGAGATAATTATATTTAAGGCAAGCATTCAAGGTCATGGTATTTTTGGAAACTATCTGTTGCTGCTGCTCTTAAGTTAGTAGGTACTTGGATAATCTGATAAAAATACAAAGTTTGACTTTCAAATTTGAAATGACTCCTTTCCTATCACAGGACTCAAATGTACTTCAAAAATGTCTCTTCCTGTGGAAGGAATGACTTAGGCTAGTTTTTCCTTAAAAGAGATGAGGTATTGTATGAAGGGAGAAGTTAGTGTTCCCCTTGATGAAGGTGCAAGAGAACCTAGTGGCCTTTCCAACATATGAGCAGCTAAGATGTTGCCACCTATTCTGTGGCATCTAACCCTCTTTTTAGATAGTGTAAGCTAATGAACTGTGCAACACCAATATACTTGACTCAGAATGAGGGGAGATGGGAATGAGAGGATACATGCAAGAACCATAAGAAGAAAGAAATTTCCAGAACTTTGCTTTAATGCATCTAGGACTCAGTTCACTGGAAGGTCGAGAGTTGTAATTACACACTACACAACTGGGAAAAGTGGAACCAAGTGACTGTCCTCAGCATCGTGTGCAGGTGCTGCGGGGGGGGGGGGGGAGGGGGCTCAAGGAGGAACAGCTCTTTTGAGATGGCCAAGAATTCGACATTAAGTCAGTTAATGATCAAGATGGGATAATTTCCTCCTTCCTCCTCACTGGCTACTGACCTCCTTGGCTTCCTTCAAGTCCCAACTAAAATCTCACCTGGTACAGGAAACCTTTCCCAGACTCATAATTCCAGTACTTCCCCTCATTTAATTATTTCCTGATTATCCTGTGCATAATTTGCTGTGTATATATTTGCTTACATGTTGTCTCTCACATTAGATTATAAGGTCTTTGAGGACAAGGACTGCCTTTTGCCCCTTTTTTTGGTATTTCTAGTGTGTGGCACATAGTAGGTACTTAATGAATGATGATCTATTGGTTGATATTAAATCTCTAGTTTTTTAACTTTAAATGGCTCATTATGAGTCTCATAATCTTGTCTCACACTTGGTGTGACCACCCCCCTCCCAATTCCTGTTCCTTTATCTATCTGTACTCTGAGTGGCCTCCTTTGGCCAAAGGGCTCAGTTGCCAGGACTGTGATGTAGCTTTGGTCTTAGCATCTCTTTTTACTTAAATTCTTCTTAAGATGGTTTTTATTGAACAAACTGATAATTTTTAGCCTGGTTTGTGGTGTCTTTCTGTTTTGTTTTGTTTTTTAGCCTCATTAACTTGCAACTTCCTTTATATACCAGGAAATATTCCTTTGAATAATTTTTTTGAGTCATAAAGGGGGGAAAGGCACTGAGACATTCTTCAAAACTTGAATGTCTCAGGGGATGAAGAACTCAGGCTGTTTGTGTTTCCCCTTTGGAGTTTAACTGGAAGATCAGTATGGGTAATCCAGGCAAGAGAGCTGGGCTTAGCCAAGTCAACCTGAGGTATACTAGATGCCTATCCTTACTGATTATCTTTTTCCTACCATGGAGAGGACCAAAACATTTAACTTTATCACAGAAGTTTTCAAACATTTAAATCTCTGGACCCTTTTACACTCTTAAAAATTATTGAGGACACTCTTCTCCCAAAGAGCTTTTGTCTGTGTGGTTTATATCTATCGATATCTACTGTGTTCAAAATTAGTATAAATATGAAAGTAGCTTTGACCTTGTGGAGCCCCTGAAGAGGTCTTGGGGACCCCTGGGAATTCCAGCATAATACTTTGAGAACCACTGCTTTTATGACACCCACCTGAAGGAATGGAATGAGGTAGCAGATATTTTTAAGTCTAGAAGGCAGAAACTGAAGTATTAAAGTAAATTGATTTATTTCAAAGTTCCAAAGATTGTCACCGAAAAGGTTAGTGCAAAAGGCAAGAAGATGAGCCTAGACTTGTTGCTACCTAGTAACTTGATAAGCTGCTGAACAGACCACCTCTGTTATGGATGATCTTGAGAACATCCACAGTGTGGTCTTCACTCTCATCTTCCATTCAGCAGTAAAATCTAAGAATCATGAAGCTGGAAAGAGCTTTTGCCACATCACTCAGAGCTCTAAACTTACCATTGTCAGGTGAACATGACCGACCTTAGACACGCCTTGTAAACACATCTTCTCACAATCTGTAAAACCACATACTCTCCCAGGTTGAGTTGAGTTATAACTTCTCTGTAAAGGCTATTTTTCCAGCCATCATTTCTAGATTCCTGTGTCAGTTGGCCTTTCTCTGTAAAATGAAGGGATGAGACTCACTGGCCTCTAAGGTCCCTTCCAGTTCCAAATCTATGATCTTGCATCTCAAACTGCCTGCTGGACCTCTCTGCCTGGAATCTAAAAGTCAACACTAAATTGCCCAAGTCAAAAATCATTTGACAAGTCCTGCCAATTCTTCCTCTACAGATGAAGAAACTGAGGCTCAAGAGAGGCTAATCTTGGCCAGTCAAGAGGTGAGTCCATGAATCTATCAAGGGCTATACCAGATAGGGGAGATTGAAAGGGCAGAATGGGGAGCTCCAGCAAAGGCACCATCCATCTTTTAGTCTTCCTGTTTTTCCACATTTAACCCTGTTTTTTTCTTCTAAACACCAGAATTCTAGATGAATAAATAGCTGTTTCTTATTGGTTTTCCAGATTTAAAAAGTTATCAGTAATTTAAAGGGAACTTTCTAACTAGATGTTTTTAATGTGCTCTGCATATTCAAAATTTCAAAACTTTTTTTAAATGTGTTTTATATTTTTAAGATAGATAGTATGGTAGAGGGGATAGAGAACTGGCTGTGAATAGGAAACCAGGGAGACCTGAGTTCATGTTCTGATACTGAAACATATTTTTTCTTTAAAACCCTTACCTTCCATCTTAGAATCAATACTCCCTATTGGTTCTAGGGAAGAAGAGTGGTAAGGGCTAGTCGATGAGGGTTAAGTGACTTGTCCAGGGTCATACAATCAGGAAGTGTCTGAGGTCAGATATGAACCTAGGACCTCCCATCTCTGGGTCTATCTCTCAATACCCTGAGCCACCCAGCCGCCCCTTGAAATATTCTTTTTGTGTATCCCTGAACAAGTCACTGAACTAGACAACTCTCTAACACAATAATTTCAGAGATGATGCCAACTTTAAGTTAATGGAGTTTCCTCATCTGAGAGTTCCCTATATCAGTTATAATACATATAGGTCCAGTCCTAATCCCTATTCCTAAATTCATGTTTCAGTCATACTACATAAGACTACTTAAGGTCACAGTGAACTTTTTATCATGGGATATGGTTGAGAGTAATAATGTTTTTAGATGACTCATGAAGCCAAGTCAAGTTTCTGGTGAGATTAGAGTTGAGTTTTCCTATTAATATATTATCATAATGACTTATAAGTTGCAGGCTTCCTCACTTTTCCTGGATGGCAGCTTTCCAAGTAGCCACACCAGGTAGCTCATTCTTTCTTCATGGGGGAGCAGAGAAATGAGAGGGAGACGGGAGACAGATCTCTCAGGGAAGTGTAATTACCCTTATTTCAGTTTGATGATGCTTTAAAAAAAAAAAAAGAATTCCTGTCTGAGGTAAAATAAGCCAGAATCTGCTCTACAGAGCAAGATGGAAGAAGGAAGTTCTTGCTGTCCACAAGGCATTCTTGTTTGTTAGTAGGTAGGCAGGGCTTTGTTGAGTTTCAAAATGGTAGCATTCTATCTGGCATTAACTGAGAAGGAGCCATGCTCACTGACATAGCCTTGCTGCCAAACTAACAGGCACCATGGAAAACAGATCAAGAGAAGATGTCTCTTTCTTTTTTCCCTTAAACCCACTGAGCCACCTAACTTCCCCAAAGAAGATGTGTGACAGCCCACCCAGCTGACCTGAGAACTTTTCAGTTTTTCATCTCAGTGCTCAAAACAGGCAAAATGCCTTCTAGCTTTATGTATCCCAGAATTTACTGCTAATTGAAAGGTGATGCTGTTGATGATATTATGAACACTCTTTATCATCAGATAAGGGAGGTGGGACATGACAAAATTTTTCTTCAGCTCAGTAATTAAATGGCAACAGCCCTTCATCACCTGTCCTCTCTTGACAGGATTCTCATGCCTTTTCATCTCAATCCACTGCCTCCTCTTCAATCTAGAGACACTTATTTCCTTGCTGTTCCTCTAACAAGACACTCTACCTCCCTCCTCCAGGCAATTTTACTGGCTGTCCTCCCTACCAGGAATGCTCTCACTCTTCATCTCTGCCCCTTCAAATCTCAGCTAAAATCTCACCTTCAAATCTCAGCTAAAATCCCACCTTCTTCAGTAAACCTTTCCTGGTCAACCTTCATTCTAGTGCCTTCCCTCTGTTGATGACTTCCTACTTATCCCATGTCAAGCTTCTTTGTACATAATTGTTTGTATGTTATCTCCCTCACTACAAAGTAAGTTCCTTAAAAACAGAGACCTTTCCCCCACTTCTGTTTGTAACTTTAGTGCTTAGCACAGTGCCTGGCACATAATGACTGACTATTGACTGACAGGCCTAGATTCAATTTCTTCTTCCCTTTTGCACATAATTGTAGGTGTTCTCAAAGAACATTTGGTTGAACTTAGTTTATTTGATGAAAGCTTAGGACAACTGATATAGGGGCAGCTAGATTGGACAGTGGTTAGAGAGCCAGACCTGGAGTTGGCATGACCTGTATTCAAATCTGACCTCAGATACTTCCTTATCATGTGACCCTGGGCAAATCACTTAACTCCATTTGCCTAACCCTTGTCCTTCAGTCTTAGAGTTGTTAATAAGGCAGAAAGTAGGGATTAAAAAATGTTTTAAAGCAAATAATGTAATATTTTGAATACCTCAATTTCTGCCTTTCTAGATATAAGCAATATATCTGCTACCTTATTCCTTCCTGTGGAGGTTGTAAAGGTAAGAAACTATATTTGTGAAGTGCCTTTGAATTCTGTGGTAAAAAACAGTAATTTCAACTTTTATAGTCAAATTCTACATCTTTCTCAGTTAGCCAGTTAATAACTAAGCACTTAGCAACCATTTAGAATAGAACCAATAAACAGATCACTTCCAGAAATGCTGAATTGAGTGCCTATGTTAAACTTAAAAATAATAATAATGTTTTATACATTATTGTTGTTGTTCTCCCTTCATTTTTGAAGACCAGTGACATAACAGGGTGATGTCTTAAGAGAGGCAAAGTTGTTCAAAGCCAATACAGCCTTCAAAATTTTAAATAACTCTCAGATAATCTGCTGTGCTTTTAGCTCATTTAATCTTCAAAACAACACTATGAGTTAGGCTCAGGAAAATTAGCCTCTTCAATGGTTGGGGAGACTGAGGTACGGGGAAGGCAATGATGGGCCTAAGGTTCCATGTTGGTAAAGAACTGGGTAAGGATTTAAAAGAAGAACTTCAGACTCCAGTTGCCCTCCACAACCCAGTTTTCTCTATGACTCCACATATCACCTGCAATCTTCTAATCTCTTCCCTTGCAGTTGTATTTCTGATTTCTCATGACAATGATGGCATTGGTTCAAGAGAAATGAAAGAGAATGAAACTGATCTCTTCAAAGGAATTGAAAAGAGCAAGGTACAGGGAGGAGGTAGATTAGAATGGAATTTAGTGTTCTGGGCACCCCTCTAGGAATATATGGTTTCCATTTCCAGCCCTGGGTTAAATATGAAATTCTGCCTTCAGACCAACTTGGCAAATTTTGAGGATGGTAAATGGTACCCCCTTTTGGGCAATATAAGATATGTAGAGATGCATCCCCAGAAACCCAAGTTTTACATGGCTATAGCAAATTACAAGAAATTACAAGCCTGGAAAACCACAGCTTGTGTTGGGGAATGCCATTCTTAGTTGCCTTCTATAGATTCCCTGGCTTGAGTTCCATATCTGAGTTTCAAAGAGACAAGTAGACTGGCAAAACTGTTAGATATCTGACCCATCCTCTTTCTCCTCTGCTGGACCCTCCTCCAAATCATGCCCCCTAACTGTAAGCACCCCCCTCCCCGCAGTCCCCCCCCCCCCCGTTCTGACCTGGGCCCTCTTTCCTCCCTACTTTACTTGGTGATTTCATCAGCTGCCATGGATTTAATTATCATCTCTAAGCTGATGATTCTCAATAATACCTATCCTGCCTCATGCTCTGCTGACCCCAGACTCTCCTGTCCAACCGCCTTTCAGACTTCTTGAACCAGATGTGCCCAATAAACATCTTAAACTCAATATGTCCAAAACAGAACTTATTATCTCCCCCCACCCACTTCAGAGGGCAACACCATTCTCCCAGTCCCCCTGGTATGAAACTTCAGAGTCATACTGGACTCCTCACTATCCCTCACTCCATCACCATAGCCAATTTGTTGCCAAGGCCAGGCATTTCACCTTTGCAACATCTCTCTAATGTGCCCTTCTTTCCTCTGGCATTGCCAAGGCTCTTATTACTTGCAGGCTCTTATTACTTCACACCTGGATTATTGCAATAACTTGCCTGCATCAAGAATCTCCCAGCTCTGCTCTATCCTCTATTCTACCACAAAAGGGACTTTCCTGAAGCACAGCTCTGACTGTGTCACTCTCATACTCAATGAACTCCATTGGCTTCCTATTGCTTCCAGGATCTATATTAAAATGCTCTGTTTGCCATTCACACTCCTTCATAACCCAATTCCCCCTTACCTTTCCCATCTTCTTGCACTTTACTCTTCTACCATGTACTTACTTTTCAATCCAATGACACTGGCCTCCTGGCTATTCCATGAACATGGCACTCCATCTCTTGGCTCTAGGCATTTTCCTTAGCTGGAATTCTCTCTCTCCTCTACTCTACCTATTGACCTTTCTGTCTTCCCTTAAGTCCCAACTAAAATCTCACCTCCTATAGGAAGCCTTCCCCAATCCCTTTTAATTCTAGTGCTTTCCCTCTGTTATTTTCTATTTATCCTGTATATAGCTTGTTTTGGAGATACTTATTTGCATCTCTTCCATTAAACTGTAAGCTCCTTAAGGGTTGGGGTTAACTTTTCCTTATTTTTGTATCCCCAGTATTTAACTTAGAGTCTGGCATATATAGTAGGTGTTTAGTCAATGTTTACTGATTGATTCCTTTGAAGTCTGAGTACCTTACTACACCTGTCAATTAATATTTATATGACCTTGGACAAGTCATTTAACCTCTGTGAAATTTGGTTCCTTCTTTCAAAATGAAAGAGGTGCTAGATCTCTGGAGTTCCTTTCCAGCTCATAATCTATTATCCTGTAAAAGTTCTGTAGTCATGAATATAGAAAACAGAGATTAGTACATTCCTTAAATTTTGTTTCTAGACCTGTACAAAAACAGAAATCTTTACATTTCTAGAGCTCATCAAGTCGAGTTTGTTTTTCTGTCTTCTCTGCTAATAATACAAGCTCCTAAAGCTTTATTGATGTCAAATAAAACAATATATATAATTATTTTTACTTCTGATTAATCTCTTTGAGATTGGGTCTTTCCCCCCCTTACTTCCTTTTCCCTCATCAACAGTTTTCTAGGTTGTAGCTTCATCCTTTAAGCAATGCCAAGTTGCTTCTTCCTTTTCCCTCCCTCCCAATCTTTTAGCTCTTTAACAGTATTTTCTTTGCAACAGCTTTGTGAAGTAGGCAATGTATTACCCTCATTTTACAAAAGAAGAAACTGAGACTCAGGGATAAACCACATGGTTAGCAAATAAATATCAGTGAGTCAAAATTCAAACTCAGGTCTTCTTAATCTGACCATTGATCTTCCTACAATTAATTTTCATGTTGGACATAACTCTGAAGGCTAAAATAAAATTAATAGTTCACAAAAAATTCCTTTCCTTAAAGCTAAGACCCTGCAGAGTTACCTCATGCAGTTTTATAATTATGAAGATCTAGTGTCACTCTTCTCGCTTTTTCACTAATTAGAGATATCTCTTTAACTCTCAAGTCTCAAGTGCTTCCTGCCTTTCTGGAGATTGGAACTTTACTGAGAAGTTGTTCATGGCACAATTCTTTAGTGTTTTGATTCACCAGATTCATCAAAATTCAAATCAAGGGTCTACTTTGTGCAGGGCACCAGAAACCAGTCAGCAGCCTTTGAAATTTAGTGCCACTGCTGAAGTAGAGAGAAATGAAGCAGTGTTCAAGGTGATGTCTCCCAGGTAGTACTGCAAAGAAAGAGGGACTTGGAGTCTAGTCCCAGTGTTGCTATTCTTGCAACTTTCTTGCCATTTCTTGCTACTTTCTTTCTGTCTCTCTATCTGCTATTAATCTTACTGTCTCTTTACAAAGAATTTTGGATTTTTCAGCTGAAAGTTGCCAAAGAAGTTACAATTACCTGTTATTACTCCAGATGTACTGATTTCCTTTAGATCAGGGGGTTCTTAATACTTTTCTCCCTTCATGGAGATGGGAGTTCCATCAGACTCTTTTAGAGTATTAATCAATTGTGCTAGTTTTCTTCTCTTTTTTTCCCCTTAAAAATACTCTTTGTTATATGAGATGACTCTATGGGTGGGACACTGGGGAAAACTATGATGACAGGGCAAACAAACAAAAAAAAGATGTGGATAAAAACTTACTTTAGTAAAGTAAGAAAAGAAATCATTAGTAACATTTGGGAGACATTTCCATAAAGTGATTAGTTGGAAGCCAAACTATAAGGCGTGGAGAAGTGAATGAGTGGTGAGGCTATTAGAGGCAACGAAACTCAAAGATCCTTTCTAGGAGTTTGGCACTGAAATGAGAACAGTTGTAAATGCATGCAGTGACTTGTTCTAATCTTTACCCTCCTAGTTCCTAACATAGTGTTGATTGCTTTAGATCTTTGCTCTAACTAGTTTATGGTCTGACTGAACAGATTATTTAGAAATAACTCTCACATCGTACCCAGTTGTGCCTTTTATATTAAAGCAATCAATTCATTCCTGTGTCAATGTGCAATGTCCAACACAAATCATCCTTTCATATTCTTGTCTCAAAAATATTTGAGCTTTTACTCAGATGTAATTTAAGAGCCTTTGAATGAACTCTTTCCTTTCTCCTCAAGCTTTGTGTCACAGCACTTCCCTCCATTCTTTCCTCTGCCCTCTTTTGCCTTAAAGTCATTGTGTATCCAGGTATATGTGGATATGACTAAGTTCTTCCAATATTATGTCAATTCCACAATCACCGGATAGGAATCTCAGATTTAGAATACTGACAGGTAAATTACTGTTAAAATACATAGTTTGAAAACTATGATTCTTAGTACTCTCTCACCTTTTTCCAATACTGTTAACACTACTGAGAAAGAGAATGACACAATTTTTTTTTGTTTCTGTTTCCAAAGAACATTTCCAACCCAGTGGTTATGAGCCTCTGTACTTAAGTAGGCTGACCCACAGACAGACGAGATAGTCTATTTCTGAGATTGTACTTGAAGCTGTTCCAGCTTGTACAGTGCTGGTGGTCTTGCCGGGGTCACTTCTCTGCCACGATGAGTCACTGGAGTAGGACTTTTGTGCACATTTCCCTCAACAAAGCTATGTATTTAATAGTAAGCAATATTTGCTCCCAATGTAGTCTTTTTAAATCCCTTTTTTGTTGAGGTTGGCATCAGTTACCAGTATGAACTCATTCTAGGCTTTTAGCATTCTTGTACTATTCTTAGAGACATATCCTACATTTCTGGTATTCAGCTCAGTTTAGACACCCTGACTTTCAGCTTTTGCATTTTTAAAAATCGATGTTGATCAATGAGTTCACGATGGAGCCATACCTGTTTCTTTGAATAGTTACTCCTTTTCTTTCTCTTCACAATGATTTTCATTTATGTCATCAGAAGTTTGTTCTGAAGCAGGTCATTCCCTCCATGGACTAACTTCCTTTGTACAACTTCATTGAGAACATAACCATCCTTCTTCTGAACTCTGAACTCTGCTTTCCCCAAATCTTACCATATGTCCAAAGACACCTGGATTTCTTCTCCTTCATCATATGTTCTAAGGTGGAATGGCCATGCCCTTCCAAGGTTTTCATTCTTTTTATTTCACCAGTAATTTCTTCCATATTGGTCAGTATCAGGTCTGAAATAATGCCTTCTCTCCACACTTCTCCATATGAAGGTCAAATATCAATTAAATCAGCCAGTAAGCATTTAATAAGCACCTGCCATATGTCAAGGCACTGTGCTAAGTACTGGGGATACAAGAGAAGCAAAAGATAGGCCTTGCTTGCTCTTGAAGTACTCACAGTCTGAGGAGAAAACCTGTAGATAGCTATGTACCAACAAGCTAGATACAGGGTAAACAGGAAATAAGAGAAGGAATTTACTAAAATTAAGGGACTAGGAAAGGAACAATAGTACCTTAAGGCAGGCAAAGCACTTTTATCTCTATTAACTCATTAGTCCTCACAACAACCCAATGGGGTAGGTGCTATTATTATCCCCATGTAACAGATTAGAAAACTTGGAGCAGAGAGAGGCTATGTGACTTGCTGAAGGTTACATAGCTAGTAGAAGTCTGAGGCTGGATTTGAATTCCAATCTTCCTAGCTTCCTACAATTCCTTGCAATGTAGCTAACAATCTTCCCACTTTCTCTAAAACTACCAGTTATCTTTTTATTTTAAACCCTTACCTAGGAGAGCAGCTAGGTAAAGGTTTTTGTGTTTCTTTTTTTTTTTTAACCCTGACCTTCCATCTTAGGATTGTTGTTGAGTATTGGTTCTAAAGCAGAAGAGCAGTAAGAGCTGGACAAAGCAGGGTTAAGTAGCTTGCCTAGGGTCACACAGCTAGAAAGTGTCTGAGGCCATATTTAAATCGAGAACCTGCCAACCAGGCCTGGCTCTCTATCCACTGAGCAACCCAGTTGCCCCTCAGTAAGGATTGTTTTGTTTTGTTTTATGAGAAAGATCACTGGTAGCTTTGGAGAAAGCTATTTCAGTTGAGAAGGAAGATAGGTTGCAGGGAGCTGATAAAACAGGGAGCAAACGCAGCAGATTTTTCTAGGAATATGGTTGTGGAAAGGAGGAGAGACTTGGTATAATTGCTTAAGGAAGTGATAGGATCAAGAGCAATTTAGGGTTTTTTTTAGGTTGTTGTTGTTTTTAAATAATAAGGACAGTTTATGTTTGTAGCTTCCAGCCAGCAGACTTGGAAGAACCGCATATTAGAGAAAGAGAGGATGACCAAAGAGACAAGTTTCTGTTGAAAAATAGGAAGAACTAAGTCCAATGGCACAAAAGAAGAGGTTGAACTTGGTTAGTTGAAAAGTCAC
The DNA here is from genome assembly GCF_027887165.1 of Monodelphis domestica. Classification (NCBI taxonomy): domain Eukaryota; kingdom Metazoa; phylum Chordata; class Mammalia; order Didelphimorphia; family Didelphidae; genus Monodelphis; species Monodelphis domestica. Next base: position 147,757,884 of record NC_077231.1, read on the forward strand.
CTCTGAATGGGAGATTAGAGCAAAGAATTAAGAGAGAGAAGATGTTTAGGGGTTTTGAGGTATAGAAGAGAAGAAGTGTGTGATGTGGGGGGCAGCCTCTATTTTTTAATTAAAATGTTGCCCCAGATCCCTTTCTGGGAGGGAGATAATTATAGAATAAATGACTGGAGAAAAGAAAAGTTTCAAACATAGCTCTTGCAGAGGACAACAAAGAATGAATCAAGGAACATAATTTTCTTGCCTGGCAGCAGTGAGACAAAACAAATTTTGAGTGAACCCATTTGGCATGGTTGGTGGCTTCCTTTACTGCTATTGATCAGCATGAGAGTAATAATCAATCAACATACATTTATTAATTAGCATTACTACTATGTGCCAGGCACCATGGTAGCTGGTAGAAATGCAAAGAAAGCCTGAAATAGTTCTAGCCCTTGAGGACTTTCCATTGGTCTCTTGGGGAATGGGAAGGGCAGAGAAGAAAGGGAAGCATTACCATACATAAGTATATTAAAAATAAGTAAAGGTTTTGTGGCCACAAGAGAAGGCACTAATAGTGGGGTGATTAGGAAATGCTTCACATAGAAGATGGCAGTTGAGTTAAGCTTTGAAAGAAACAAGAAATTCTCAGAGGTGGAAGTAAGGAAAGAGGGATGATTTCCTGGTATGAGGAAGAACCTACAGAGACAGTAGATGAAGAAAGAAGTATGTGAGAAACAACAAAGCTAGTTTTGGCTCTGTCATAGTGTGTGTGTGTGTGTGTGTGTGTGTGTGTGTGTGTGTGTGTGCAGGAGAGTATTATATTGGGGTATACTGGAACCAAGTTGTAAAGAGCTTTAAGCAAAGGAGTTTGTATTTGATCTTATATGGTAAGAGGGAGCAATGGGAGTTCATTGACTGGGGGAGTCACATGGTCAGATTTGCACTTTAGTAAAATTACTGTAGCAGCTATTGGGGTTAGAGAAGGAAGGTCCCAAGTCAGGCCAACTGAAAATTAGGAAGACTCTGCAGTAGTTCAGGTGAAAGGTGATGAGTACTAGAACTAGGGTGGTGGCTGTGTGTAAGCTGAGAGAAGGGGAGAGGCAGATGAAAATTGTGCTGAAAGAAATGACAAACATGACTAATTCAGAGACACCTAGGAAGACATGTATAAACTGATGAAGAGTGAAATAAGCAATACAATAACAGTTTACAATCCAAAAGGTAATACTTATAATACTTATATGCCAGGAATTATGCTAAGTGTTGGAGGTACAAATACAATAAAAAAGAAAACCAAGTCACCCTTCAAGGAGCTTATATTGTACTGGAGGAGGATAACATGTAAAGCTGGCTTCAAACTCTTACTAACTCTGTGCTCCTGGGCAAATCACTTAACCCCATTTGCCTCAGTTCCACATATATAAAATGAACTGGAAAAGAAAATGGCAAACCACTCCAGTATCTTTGCCAAGAAAACCCCAAATGGGGTCACAAAGAGTCAGATATGACTAAAACAACTGAACAATGACAAAACAACAACAACAAAACCCCACACACAAAAGGGAGCCAGAAGGGGAGATGATTGAAATCTAAGAAATCAAAAACACAACCACACAAAGGGCAGCTAAGTGGCTCAGTGGACAGAAAGCCAGGCCTAAAGAAAGGAGGTCCTTGGTTCAAATCTGATCTCAGATACTTCTTACCTATGTGACCCTGGGAAAGTCATGCAACCCCAGGTGCCTAGCCCTTGCAGCTCTTTTGCCTTGGAACCAATTCTCAGTATTGATTCTAAAAAAAGAAAGTAAAGTAAAGGTATATATATATATATTTAAAAACAGCCACACCAATGTGGGACAGAACAAATTTTGAAAGACAACAGAACTAATCAATACAGTGACCAATCATGATTTAAGATGATTGCTGATGAAACATGGAAACCATGCCTCTGGGCAGAAAGGTGATAGGCCAGAAGTGCAAAATGAGACATGGGTTTTTCAGACATGGCAATTATGTTTATTTGTTTGTGGATACTTGTTACTTTGTTTAGCTTCTATGGGGAAGGGGAACAGAGTTAGTGGGTAGTGATAGAGAAAAGGGGCATAGAGTCATTTTGTTTCTAGCATATTGGTTTAAATAGACACTTTAAAATACACATAAGTTAAAATCATTACAGAAGCTCACTATTTCATGTACAATATTGTTTGTTTTCTGCATACAAAAAGTTTGTGTAACAGAATGGTCATGTTTATTAAATGATAATTAAAAAAAATAAAATGTCAGGGAGAAAACGACAAAGAAAAATGGTGGGAGTAAACCATTATTGGCCAGCTGAGTGGCCCAATGGACAAGAGTACTGGGTTAGGAATCAGGAAATCTCATCTTCATGAGTCTAAATCCAGCCTCAGACACTTATTAGCTTCGAGACCCTGGGCAAATCACCTAACCCCGTTTGTCTTAGTTTCCTCATATGTAAAATGAGCTGGAGAAGGAAATAGCAAACCACTCCAGTATCCTGGCCAAGAAAACCCCAAATGGGGTCACGAAGAGTTGGACATGACTGAAACAACTCAATAACAACAAAACCTATGATTGTGGTTTGCCAATGAAGAATCAGCAATAGGACAAAGGGTCAAGAAATTCAAAAGTAGAGAACAGTGGAGATTTGAATGGCTTAACTATAGGGTCGAAATTTTGAGAGGGATGAGAGAGAGTCAAGAATGACAGACTAGAGTAGGAGGAAGAATGGAATGACTGGAAGTTGAAGTGAGGGCAAAGATTTGAAGGATGTCATCATGTAGTTGAAACTCCCAAGTAAAAGGGTAGGGGATTAGAATGGAAAGGAAGACTGAGCCAGGTATTGAACTCTTTGATGGAGGAATTGACCTGATTGCTGCAATTATCTAGAAACCTAAACCTAGGTTTAGGAGGAGTGAGGCACAAGGAGAGATAAATATTGTGTATTTGTGTATAAACATCTGAGTCCAGGAGTTTTTTTGCTGTCCTACTCATTCAAGGTTAAAATCCCATTTCTGACATTTACAATGTGTATGACCTTAGGCAAGTCACTTCATCTTCATAGGCTTCAGTAAAGTAAAAGGGTTGGACTAGAGGACCTCTGAGATCCTATCGTACTCTAAAATCTGATTCTCTGAATTTTTGGATATCATCTCCTATGAAATTATGGCCTTCTCTTCTGAAACTGTTGAGACAACAGTCTATGGCAGTGTTGATGTTTTATTGACACAAGTACTGAGCTGGCACTAGGGTAGCTGCTCCATTCCCCCTCTTCTCAGTGCCAGAAGACATTTTTTGCATGTCCTACCCCTTTGTCCAGCTGCCCAAAATGAGCACTTCGTCCTTTTTCTCTCTGGGGTAATGCTCACAGGCAGCTTGAAGTTGCAGTTTGGGCACACGAACTTGAAAGCCTTTGCCAACACTGGTCTATGGTATCTGGTTTGGTTAGATATATTTGGGTAGTTTGCTTCTTCCCTCCCCACCCTAGATATCAGTTTGTAAGTGGTAGAACTTAGTTGCCAAAAAAGCTGATGCAATTTTAGCCTTTATTAATAATAATTTAAAACCTGCCTTTTATATAATGCTTTATAGCTTATGAGTTGTATTCATAGAAAGTCTTTCATTTGAGCCTTACAACAACAATCTTTAAAAGTCATCATGGAAGTTATAGTTTATGACAAGGGAAAAACTGTGTCTCAGAGAAGTGCAATGAGAGGTAATATGATATAGTGGGGAAAACCTGGAAAAGAAAGATAGAAGGAAGGAAGAAAATAAGCACTTATTTAATGCCTGCTAATTGCTTTATGAATATCTCATTTAATCTTCACAACTCTAGGTGGTAGGCATTATTATGATCATCATTTTATAGTTGTGGAAACTGAGACAAACAGAAGTTAAGTGGCTTGCCCAAGGTCACAAAGCTGGTAAGTTTCTGAGGCCAAATTTGAAGTCCATGTCACTGTCTCACCTAGTTGCCTTAAAAACAGAAGAGAGCCCAGGTTCAAGTTCCTTCTCTGGAACTTAGAATCTTTTGGGACCTTAAATAAATCTCTTCGCCTTTCCAGGTCACTGTTTCCCTGTCTAAAAAATGAGGATAAAAATTTATATAGCACTTTAAAATTTGCCAAGTGCTTGCCATGCATTATTTCATTTGAGTCTCACAGTCCTGTGAAGTAAATGCTACAGGTATCATTAATCTGATTTCATGGGTGAGGAAACAGAAGCTGAAAGTTTGGATCACAGATTTAGAGCTGGAAGGGCCACTAGAGATCAGCTAGTCCAACCCCTTGGTTCTTTTTTTTTTTTTTAATTTCCTTGAGACTGGAACTCCTTATCTTACCTATGTTAGAAGCTCAGAAGCCACTAAGTGCACCTTTGATTTGATTGGCACAGGAATTTTCATCTACCCTATTTCCAACCTGGGCCATTTCACATCTCCTTAAGCACCATGGTGCCCTCCTTTCTTTCCCAGGGATTAACCATATTGGTACTGGACCTAGTACAGTGCAGAATTCCCAAGCTCAAAAGACTTACCTGGGCCTCAGCCTCTCTAAAGGGCAAGGATTACAAGTGCATGCCACCATGCCCTATCATTCTTACAAGTGAAATACAAGAGGCCTAGAATGATTAGGTTACCTCCTATCCAGGATCACCAGGGGAATAAGTGGTAGGGCTGGGATTCAAACTTGGGTCCTGAAACTCCAATTCAGGGTTCTTTCCTTTACATTTGAGGGCTTATACTCTACCCACTAGTCTTTGCATGTTTGTTTATGAAGGGCTAACATGAGAGATTTGGACTAGATGAGCTCCTTCCCAATTGAATTATTTTGTCAATTATCTATGATCACAGATCTTGTCATGCAGTTGGAACCAAACCTAGGTCTCCTGGCTACTAGACTTTTGCTTGATCTTCTATATATTACACGGCATCTCTAATAATAAAAGTCTGCTATACTTCTAAGTTTGCATGTGGCATGCCAAGTCCAATTCTGGCCAAACTTTTTTTTTCAATCAATACTTATTAAACACCTACTAAGTGTTTAAGTATGTTACTAAGAGTTGGAGATACAAAAAGATACCAAAGATAGTCCCTGCCTGGAGGAGCTCAGAATTTACTGGAGTATATTTTCTTAATATACATTGTTGTCACTTCTTTTCTCTATTCTGTTTATTTTGAATAAGGTCTTGGCAGAAATGTATACTGGTAAATGGTTAACAAACAAGAGTTTGCAGAATTCCAAGTTGTAAATATTCACACTCCAAATCTAATCTTTCTTACACCCATATAATTTTTATTGTGCGTTTAAATCAGGTGAAGTCTAAGAGCACAAATACTGGGGCAAGAAAAACTGGAAAGTAGTTTGGCAGAAAAAAAAATTTTAGTTATATATAGAAACATTTTTTGACAACTATTTTCTGACATTTTGGGATTCAGATTTTCTTCCAACCCCCTACCTCCCCCCAAAGCAGTAAATAGTCTGATATAGGTTCTACCCATATTTTCATGCAATATATGTTTCCATGTTGCTCATGTCATGAAGACTCATATTACATAGTATAAGGGTAATATTAAGAATGTAGGTCTTATTACATTAGCTTTGTGGGTAAGGAGCAGAGGAACTGTCTTGAGCACAATAAAAAACTCATGAAGGAAATAAAATGAAAGATAAATAACAATAAAGATAACATTTTCCTAATGAATCCCTTATGGTTATCTTGGAGACTTTCTTTGCTGTTTATAAAGGTTTAGTTCTTCACAACTGTAACAGTTAAAATTTAGGAATATGGGGAGACTGAGGCAGGTAGAAATTAGTTTCTCTCTGCAAGGAGTATTATTTTTTTTAGAGATTTTTTAAAGGTTAAAGATTAAAGAAAATATAGAATAAGAAAAAACAGGTGCCTAGGCCAGATAACCTCACATCACGGAAGAGACGCATCTGCTCCAAAATGGAAGTCCAAAAGCAGACCCAAAAACCTTTGCCACCAGCTTAAATCCTTCCTCCATCTCGGCCCACCTCAGAATTCCCGTGAGATTACAAAGCATTTTGGGGAAGTGGAGCAAAGGCTTGTGGGGATTGTAGTCCTGTATTCGAGTATTTTTTACACAACTGATTGTTGTATAATATTTCTGTTACTGTATATGCTGTCCTCCTGGTTCTGCTCACTACGCCTTGCATCAGTTCATATAAGTCTTTCCAGGTTTTTCTGAACTCATCCTGTTCATCACTTCTTATGGTGCAATAAAAAACCATTACAACTATTTATACCACAATTTGTTCAGCCATTCCCCAAGTGATGGACACCCATCCCCTCAGTTTCCAATTCTTTGCCACTAAAAAAAAAAAAAGAGCTGCTAAAAATATTTTGGCACAGAAAAATTAGATTTCACAATATACTAAGATAAATTCCAAGTATATATATGACTTAGATATAAAAGGTCATATCAAAAGCAAATAAGAGGAGCAAGGAAATACCTATTTCAGCTATGGATAAGGAGAGTTCATAACCAAAAACAGGATAAAGAGAATCACAGAAGATAAAGTGGACAATTCTAATTACATAAAATTGAAATATTTTAAACAAAGACCCACAAATGAAAAATTTTGAAGTTTTCAAGGAAAAGGTATATATTAATATATTCTAATATATCTAATATCTAGATATATTATCTAATATTTAATATATTAGAGTATCAATATGCTCTATTGCTAAGCTATGAATTGGTCCCAAATTCTGGAACATGATTTGAAATTGCATTCAAAAAATCACTAACCTTTGCATATCATTTGACCAAGTGATAATACTACTAGGCTAATGAAATTAAGGAAAGAGAGAAAGAGCTAATATGTCCAAAAATATGTTTAGTAGTTTTTTTCATAGTAGCAATCACCAGAAAATTAAGGGAATTCTCATCATTCAGGGAATAGCCAAACAAATTAAGATTTATGAACAGAATGGAATGTCACTGTACCCTAAGAAATGACAAAGGGGGAGCAGCTAGATAGCTCAGTAGATCAAGATCCAGGCTTGGAGACAAGAGGTCCTCAGCTCAAATCTGGCCTCAGACACTTAGTATCTGTCACCCCAAATGTGGGCATTTATATTTATTTATTTTATATTTTATATATTTTATATATATGTATATATATATATATATATATATTTATTTATAAGGGCTGGGGCCCTTACTGCTTTTCTGCTTTGGAACAGATATTTGGAATCAATTCTAAGACTAAGGATTTTTTTTTTTTTAATAACAAAAGGGACATTGTCAGAGAAACTTGAAAAGACTTCTATGATGCAGAATGAAGTGCCTAGAACTCAGAAAACAATTTATACAGGAAGGAAGAGTGGATCTAAAGAAGGGAGAGAATTTAGAACTCAAAATTTTAAAATATGAATATTTAAAAATTGTTTTTACATGTAGTAGGGGAAAAGCAAAAAAAATATATTTTTATGGCCTCTGACACTTCCTATGTGCCCTAACTATGTGACCCTGGGCAAGTCACTTAATTTCCATTGCCATTCCTTACTGCTCTTCTGCTTTGGAATCAATATTTAGTATTGACTCTAAGACAGAATGTCCTAGAACATATTTTTAAAAACAACCACAAAAATCATGCATGACTGGTTTAAAGAGAAATGGCTATGGAACAACCATTTTTTCTCTTACTTTCTCCTCTTCTTAAGTCATCTTTTCTCTTATCAATTCAGATTACCAAATGAATGATAATAGCTATAAAGAAACATTCAGCTGGCTAAGAGGTAGCAGGTTCTTCTCACAACTGAGGCTAACAAATCTCACTACTCACTCCCCCATTCCCATCCCCCTCCCAAACCAAAGCCCAAACTCCCTGCCCAATTCAACAATGACTCATAGATTAGGTAGTTTAGATTTGGAACTGTTTTCACTATCACCTCTTTTCACCATTTTGCTAAGAATATTCTTTCTGGATATAGACATGTCTTGTAAAACTCTATTTTTATTTATCAAATAACCTAATTATTTGGTGCTTAGCTTAAGAGTCTGTAAACAATAATAATCTGGGAGAGACTGGTGCTTTTTAGAATATGCGGTCAAAAGAATATGCAGTCTTTTTTGTGACTTTTTATTTAATGACAACAGCTATCTGCCCCCTTCTGCCTAAAGTTAAATGATAATAATGGTGATGATAATAATAAAAAGAATTCCATCCATAAACTTGGGCTACAACTACCCTCAACTCTAAATCTAGTGAACATGACAGATTCTCTATGATTCTGAGCTGTTATGGAACTATAGATGGAGTCTAGCAATTTTGCACAGCTATATTTAGCTTTCAGTGGCCAGACTGCTCTTAGATCATAGTCATTAGAAATAAGTTCAGAGACACAGACTTCTTTCTCTTTGAGAATGGGGATGAGGAGGACCCATCACTTAATGTTCATCTCTTTTCCTAAAGGAACAGTTTGACTCAGGAAGTTGCATCATAATTGGTTCAATATATTTAGCATTTTGAAACTCTTCTACATAAAATATGTTAGCAGTATCTTTCTAGTAATCCTACACACACACACACAAACACACACACACACACACACACACATATCTTGGCCCCAGAAGCAGTTTCCCATAGAGATTGGAAATGTTCCAACAAGTTGGAAAGAGGAATTCGAGCAAGTGTGGGCATGTGGGAAAATGTAGACTTTATTCACTAAATTGAATATGTGGTGATTTGGAACTAGAAAACATTTTCTTTTGTTTTGTGATCTGAATCTCTACATAAAAATCCCTATTTGGGCAGAAACCCAGAAATAAAGCTAAGGGTAGCATCAGGGAAGAACTGAAGTTTAAGAGGGTACCCTAATCTCCCAGAGAACAGAGCCTGCCTATAAAAAGGTTGGAAAAATGAGCAGACAACCAAAAAAGCACCTAACTATAGAGAATTTTTATGGAGACAAAGAGCAAGGTACAGACACAGAAGGGGACCATGAAAGCAAAGCAAACACACATAAAGTTCAAAAGAAAAATATCAATTGGTGTCCAATAAAAAGAGACAGAGGAAAAATGGGATTTCATTTGAAAGCAATGCAAGAAGAAATGAAAAAGGAGGCTCAAAAGTTGATGGAGGAAAGTCAGGCCTTAAAAATTAGAATTGAACAACTAGAAGTTAATGATTTCGTGAGACATCAAGAAACAAACAAAATCAAAAGAATGAAAAAAAAACAGAAGAAACCATAAAGTATCTCATTGAAAAATCCCTGTTTGTAGGAAGAGAATTCAATTAAAATGAAATATTGACTTTCTTTTCTGTTTTTTATACTTATCTCCTGCAAAGCAGACACACTAAATTCTGAATGAATGGAACAAACTGGAATTTTTTTTCTCAAGTTCCACCATATCCTAAGAAACTTTTTTCTATTTTTATTTATTCCCTTTATGTTTCTGCTCTGAGTTTTACATTCTCAGTTAGTAATTATTTAAGAAACTTCTTTTACTAAACTGATGCAGAGTAAAATAAGTGGAACCAGGAGAACATCATCCACAGTAACTGAAATATTGTGGTATGATCACATGTGATAGACTTTGCTACTAACAGCAAAATAATGATCCAGGATTATTCTGAGGATTTATGAAAAAGAATGCTATCCACCTCAGTAGAAACGCAGATGAAAACAAGATCTATCACTTGCTTATTTGGATATATGTCTGGGGATTTTAGTTCTATGAAATTATTCACTTATAAAAATGAAAAATATGGAAATGTATTCTGTGTGATAATACATGTATAGCCCAAACTGAATTGCTTGTCAGCTCTGGGGAGGGGTGGGAAGAAAGGTAGGTAATATGGATCATATAACTTTGGAAAACTTATGTGGAAATGTGTTGTTAAAATAAAAAATGAAATAAAATTTAAAAAAAAATTTAAGAAAAAAAGAAACTTCTTTTACAAACAAAAGCAATGGAATCTCACAGGTATTTGCTGAAGATCTCAGTGACTATTGCTTATATGAAACAGGTTTATAAAAGCCCCTTTCACTCATACCAGGTTGCCCAGGTCAGACTCTTTCTACTGCTGTTCATACTACTGCCAGAGTTATGTTTTTGTCATTTAAAAAAAATCCTTCCCTTCTGTTATTGATTCCAAGATAAAAGAACAGTAAGGGCTAGGCAGTGTCGGTTAAGTAACTTGCCCAGGGTCACACAGGAAGTTATCTGAGTTCAAATTTGAACCCAGAACCTCTCATCTCTAGGCCTGGCTTTCAATCCACTCAGCCACCCGGCTACCCCATCATTTGTTTTTAATAGTTGGAAGGGCTATTAGAGATCTTCTGGTCCAACCTCATCATTTTATAAGTGAAGAAACTGAGGCAGAAGAGAGGCTAAAACATTGGTACCAGGTCAATGTCCTAGTCTGAGTCCATTTTCCAAAGGAGAGGAGAAGTGAGTAGAGGAAGAAAGAAAAATGGGGGGAAAAGCAGTAGTTCCTGACCACTGGCCGGGCTTGTTTAAAGTTTGGTTTCTACTTGTGACAACAAGAAACTGAAAACAAAGAATGAGAAGAAAAATCAGAAAATCTTGAGTGGAATCACTGGATGTCTGTTATGTTTGTAAAACAGTGACCCTAACCTTGGCTAAGAGGGGGAAAATAGGAAAATAAGAAAATAGGAAAGCCCTAAGAGAAACTGGACATGGTAAAACATTATAGACATCAACCACTGAAGCTCCATAGAAACCACCATCTACCTCTTCATTATTTAAAAATATTTTTTTCCAAAAACCAGCATTCAAGAGGAATGAATATTTTTTGTTTTGTCAGTTTTCCATATTTTAAAAAAATTGCTCATATTTTCACTTGTCAGGGACTTGTGACTAATTTTTTTTGTTTTTGCATGTTCTTTTAAGAACACTTTCTTCAAAAGTGTTTTAATTTATTAAATTTTTTTTTATTTTAAAGTGTGTAGTCTATTCAACAGACACGGTAAAGCATAATGGACAGACTAGTTGCCAGGCAAGTCTGGGATCAAGTCTTACCTCTGGCTCATCCTAGCTCTATTGACCCTTACTTAACCTCCCATTGTCCCAGGCAATTTATAAAGGCAGGGCTTCTTAACTTGGGGCACTCTATGCTTGGTTTAAAAAAATTTTTTTTAATATTTTGCTAACTGTATTTCACCATATTTTCTTTGTTATCATGTATGTTTTAGACATATTTAAATAAGCATAATTCTGAGAAAGGGTCCATAGGTTTTGCCAGAGTGTTAAATGGTTTCATGGCAGAAAAACAGTTAAGAATACTTGCTGAAAGACTAAGCCAGTAAGGTGGCACAGTGAATAAAGTGCCAGGCCTGAAGTCAAGAAGACCTGAATTTAAATCCAGTCTTAGACACTTACTAACTGTGTGACTCTGGGCAAGTCAGTTAACCCTGTTTACCTCAGTTTCCTCATCTGTGAAATTAGTTGGAGAAGGAATTGGCAAACCACTCCAGTATTTTTCCCAAGAAAACCTCAAATGAAGAACTGACTGAACACAACTGAAGCAACTGAACAACAAAAGCGCTAAGACTAAATTGGAGAAAAAGTTCTCTATAGCAATGGAATCACAGGTCTAGTCCCTATCCTCTTGTTAGGATGCCTAAAAGAAAAAAGGGATTTATTTTCTAGAGCCTCACTTGAATGCTTAAGATCTTGGTCTTGTGGGTATTGCCTCCATCATTCCACAACCCATCCCCACCTTGTCACTAGGAAGTTCTTGTCTGTGTGTTCCCATCAGTCTCCTACATAAGGTCCACATCACATTCAGGAAGTTGTCCTCTAGATATTTTTGCATTTCTTGGGTACCATGACCTTCAAGAAGCTCCATTCCACTGGTCTTAGTGTGTATAAGATACCTCGTTGGTGCGTCTAGGCTCTTCATTTGCTGTCCTTCATTTTTGCCAAATGACCAGCTTGCCTCCTTTTCTGTTCACTTATATCCTCAGCAGCATACCTAATAATGCTATTCCCCCCTCACAGGACACAGAGAGATGAATGCCAAAGCCTACTTAATCCTACCAGTTATATCTCATTGTCTTTGACATCATCCACACCTTTGATTCTTCAGGGCTTGTGATATTCCAAAGTTTGCAACTATATAGCATTGCCAGAAGAACCTTTGTGTAAAAAAAAGGGGGGGGGGAAGAGGCAGGTTTGCACTAAGGAACAGCTTTGGGTCACTGGAAGCACTGGGGTCTTTTCCAAATTCAATTCAACCCACTCTCTTCCTGTTCAATTCCAGCATAACTCATTGCTCATCAATGGAACCTGTCCTTGTTCTAAGTACTACTATAGTAACTTAATTGCCTGGCATCCCAGCTGCATGCATTTAGTGGCATTTTTCATCTATATAATTTTTCTATACAGATTGTTAGACCAGTCTTTCTGAGTAATCCTCGGTATTACTGAAAAGGCCCTCTGATACCCTGGGACTTGGTGCATCAATCAACACAATAGTATTTGCATTCGGGATCATGTGAAGGATCCTTTTTAGAAAAGCTCTTATGATCCATCTTAAAATCAATACTGTGTATTGGTTACAAGGCAGAAAAGAAAATCAGTATGGGTTAGGCAATGGGGGCTAAGGTACCTGTGCAGAGTCATATAGCTAGGAAGTGTCTGAGGGCAGATTTGAACCCAGGACCTCCCACCTCCAGGCCTATCTCTCTATCCACTGAGCCACCCAGCTGCCCTTGAAAGATCCTTCTTTCATTTAGATAGTATTCAAGAGATTATCCAGGTCAGGGACTAAAATTTTTGTCGAGGTTTCATCCAGCAAGGATACAGAGAAGGGTAGGTCAGATAGGTAGGAGGAGAACCAGGAGAGAATAGTGTCATGTAAACCTAGAGAGAAGAGAGCATCAAGGAAGAAAAAGTGATCAACAGTGACCAAGGCTGCAGAGAAGTCAAAAAGAATGAGAACTAAGAAAAGACCAGGTAATATCTGTAAAGTGCTTTTCCAATGGTAAATGATATATAAATGCTAGGTTGGCTTTTTAAAAAATAAAGTATAAATTGATTTGTTGTTTCTAATCACTGCTCTCCATATCAATTCACATGGATCTACCCAATTTTCTCTAAAACTGTCCATGTGGTCATTTCTTTTGGTACAATAATATTATGTTATATTCACTTGCCATAATTGCTTACCATTCCCTAATCAATGGGCACTGCCTTATTTCACAGGGCTTTTTTGCTACTACAAAAAAAAAAAGAGCTTTTATAAATGTTTTTGTACATGTAAGGCGTCTTCCTCTTTCTTTGATCTCTTTGGCTTATAGGTCTAGGAGCAATATGACTTGGACCAAAAATATGAATGGTTTTAGTAACTTTTGCGACATGGTTCCAAATTGCTTTCCAGGAATACTGGATGAATTTAGAGAATAAACACTGATTTAGTATGCCTGTTTTGCAGCAGCCTCACCGACAATTATCATTTTCCTTTTTTTGTAATCTTAGTCAATCTGATGGATGCGAGGTAGAACCTCAGAGGAGGAATTCAATTTTATTTACTTCCATGTGAAAGGCATTGTGCTAAGTATTGGGGCATGAAAAGACAAAGACAGAAAAGGATAAACAGACAAAAAATGAAATAAGCATTTCTAGAACACCTATTCTACATTAAGTACTATACCAAGCACTCTACAGATATTACCTTGTTTGGTCCTTTGAGAAATAGGTGCTATTATTATTCTAATTTTACACTTGAGGAAGATGACTTCCCCAGGGTTACACTGCTAGTACATATCTAAGGCTGGATTTGAATTCAGGTCTTCCTGACTCCAAACCCAGTGCTGTATCCACTGCACCTCCCAGATGCCTCATATAATGTAAGAAGCATACATTCTACTGGTCTTAACAAGTTAACTTTTGTTTGAAGGATTTTTGCTCTACCTGGCAAGTTGTTTACTACTTTTTTTCTTATATAATTCTAAATGTACATATTTTATCTACAGTATAGGTTAAATTGGTTTTAATGGAATCCAACTAACATTTAAAACATTTCTTCATTCAGTAATTCTAATTTAACAAACATTCCCAATTTTGAGCCCCTGTTTATGTATAAGGCTCGATGCTAGGTCCTGGAGGTACAAAGATTAAGTTGCTTACATTCTACTCAGTGAGGAAGCAAGAGGGATTTTCGCATTTTTCCACACATAATTAACTCTACAAGGTAGGGTGTGCTGGACATAAGTCATGAAGAAAGCTTCATTCTGAAAGACAGAAATGTCCAGAAATGGAGGTGAGATATACTATTAGAGGTTATGACTCTGGTTTTATCATGTGAAGGATCCTTTTTAGAAAAGCTCTTACCTTCCATCTTAAAATCTGGTTTTAATATATTCACAGAATTATTGTGAAACAATATTGTTGAGTTCAGTGAACAGCTAGTTGGCCAGTTGACTGGAACATAGCATATATGAAGAACATGTGAACAGAAGTCATGTAAAATAAGCCTGGAACGTGTGGCTGGGACCAAACTGTGGAGAGGAGTAAATACCAAGCTTAGGGCTTGGTGTTTTATCTCAGCGGCAATGAGGAACTGCCACAGGTTTTTGAGTAGAGAAATAAACTGTGTATTAGGAAGATTTTGGCTTCTGTATAAAGGATGGATTGAGAGGCAGTTAGGGAGCTCAATGAATATAAATGCAAACCTAGAGACAGGAGTTTCTGGTTCAAATCTGACCTCAGATACTTTCTAACTCAGTGACCTTGGGCAAGTCATTTAACTCCCATTGCCTAGCCTCTTCTGCTTTGGAACCAATACTTAATATCCATTCTAAGATAGAAGATAAGGTCTTTTTTAAAAAAATGGATGGATGGGAAATGGAAGAGATTAGAGGCTAGCAAGTCAGGTGGTAAGAAGCTATAGCAATAGTCAAGATGAGGCCTCCTAACACAGAAGCAGTTGACCAATTTTGAACCTGGCCAATGTGGGATTTTATTTTGCTTATTATGGGAATTTGGTTTTCTTTTCTTTTATTGATGGAGTGTGGGGGTATGGAAGAGAGAGAAAATAAATGCTTGTTCATTGAAAGCAATTCTAATGGCTTAGATGAGAGCTGATGAGTTTTTGTTTGTAGAGCGCCTTAGTGAGTGGGGATATGTCAGAGGCGTCCTTTCAGATTCTATTTGTCTCTGTTTTCAAACTAGGTTTGTTAGCATTTGGAGAGTTCTTAAATTAGAAGGAAATTTAATCATACTAACCTGAGAAATGGAGGCTGGCAAGAAAGAAATTGCAAGAGTTCAGTTAAATTCTGGGGTCATTCCCAGGCAAAAGAATTTGTTTTTTAGTTCCTCCCTAACCTGTCCTTTTTAGCATCTATCTGCCTCACTTCAGAGTCTTGACCAGGACTACTTTGTCTAAGATAAGTTTTGCTTCAGGCTCCAGACTTTTCCTTCCCTCATCACTCCTCATCTAACATCACCATTTCCAATTATTCCTGAGAGCCATTCTAGTTCAGTCTGCTGGGGGGGAGGAAGGTACAGGGCAGTAAGCAATATCATGATGATAAGCAAACTGATGCTGGGGGAATTAATGCTGCAAGAGCTCAAGTGCCAATTAATCATCACCAGCCATCTGATTGGCCCCTCAGATGATCAACTAAACAACATGACTGCAGGGTTTTATCAGTCAATCAACAAACAAAGATTGCCTACTATGTATCGGACATTGGAGATTCAAAGACAAAAGGAAAGCAAGTTCTTGCCCTCAAGGAGCTTCCATTCTGTTGGAGAAGATGGGTCATATAAAAGTATGGTTATTGAGCAGGAGGTACTAGCAGCTAGAGCAATAAGGCTATTATAGTATTATGATGTTATTATGTTACGCTTTCATTATAATGTTTATGACATTCTGAAGCAGTGTTAAGGGGGAAGCATGTGAGTGTGTCCTTATACTATGGCAGACTTGGGGCAGAGCTATTTGGGTAGAGCCAGTCTTTTGAAGCCCAACCACATGAGTACATGCCAGGCCCTGCCAACCTTCAGTCTCCCTTAGGTCTCCCCATGTTCAGAACAGGAACAATACATATAAGTATCTTATTAATAGAGTCTCCCCCCTCTCTCTTTCTCTCTGATACAGCTTAGAATTTACAACAATATGTGCTAGAAAGATGAAAACTGACATTTCTCAAGAAGCTGGTGAAGGAGAGTAGCTTTTTGGTTCAAGACCAATTAGTCAAGACCAATTCAATTATTAGCCTCTTCTGGGCTGCTGTGAGCTTTATCTGAATGGTAGTATTTGTTACAGGCAAATAAAATGACAAGCAAATTAAGGTCATATGGTGATTCACTGCCATAAATTGAATGAGAAACTTTACCTCTGCTCTGCAGGTTGGGCACGTTGATTACTATCTTCTCCCCAAGCAAGACGTTTCAGATAGCAGTAGACGCTTATCTCAACTGGATGTTGGACCTCTCTTATGGGACTGGTACCACTTCATTAAAACCACTGCTCTGTTCTTTTCTTCTCCTCCCACCCCACATACAGGATGACGAAAGCCTGAAGCACCTTACCCACGAAGAGAAAGATGTCATCCTGTTTTTTGAAGAGACAATTGATTCTCTAGAAGATGACTTGGAGGAAGAAGCCCTTTATGATAGTGGTATCCACTGTCACTCTCCAAGGTCCCTGGAAGAGAGTACTTCCAGTCACTCTGAGCCAGAAGATATCATTGACTTGGTGAAGCCGATACCTGAGGATCAAGAAGGGAAATGCCTTCGGCACATGGCCCAAGCAGCAGGTGATATGCAGCATGAAATACAAACTAACAAGGCTGTTTCTGGTTCCTATTGACTCAGTTAATATTCCTCAGAAACACAAAAAAGCTTTGTTTACTATCCCCCCCTATCAATACACAAGTGGTAGCTGGTGCAGAAACCTTTTGAGGCTTGTCAGGGTTTTAATTTGTTTTTGTGTGGATGAAACACAAATGTAGCAACTGCATTGTCCAGACAAGCCAGCACCCTTCACAATTAAAAAGACATGTAAGAAATCCCTAAAGAGACTGAAATCACTAACAGAATAAGGAGGCATTTAAATGACTTTTGAAATTACGATTTTTAAATAGCTTTGTCTCTAAATTTCTATCAAGGATTGGACCAGCACACATCTACCTAACAGCACCTTCCAATTTACACCATGTTTATCTTGAAGGAATAGAAAAGAGCTCTAGCTCTGGGATCAGAGAGACTTGGGTTTGAATCTTCTCTCTAATGCCATCCATTTGATGTTTGGCAAATTACATAACCTCCTTGGGCCTCCATTTTGACATTAAATGAGGGGTTTGTGCTAGATGGCCTCTGAGGTCCCTTGCAGCTTTTCTTCTTTGATCCTATGCTCCTAGGATTCTGTAATTCTCTCCCTGTTTCTGGGCTGGTAGTGAGTTTTCTTTCACCAGCTTTCATCCCAGATAATTTATCCAAAGTTCTCTTGGCTGGTTGTCATGATTTCAAAGGTAACTCTTCACACTTGAAAGAAATTGAGGATTTAAGAAATGGGATTGTTCACTCTGTGGATAATGCCGTTTCTCTTCTTTGCTGTGGGGGACAAGCAGAAGCATTTGGGCAATTGTATTCCTATTGGCTAAGAGAGACCACTGCCATTTTAGTGTATCAGGAACAAAAATCTATACACCTTCAATACAGCCAGGCTCTGCAATTTCATTGCTGTAGGCATTCCTTCATAGAGATCACAACTCTTCTATAACTTAGCAAATGACCTCCAAGTGTTGAAAGTCCTTCATGGACCTCTTTACACTTAGCAAGACTGGTCAACAGACGTCTATCATAGCAATTGTACTTACTCAAAGCCTTTCCATTTTGGTAGGTCCGGCCAGACCATATGCCTGCTGGCATATAGCCTTAGCAACAGTCCATGCCATGTTGAAGTATC
Organism: Monodelphis domestica; assembly: GCF_027887165.1. NCBI lineage: Eukaryota > Metazoa > Chordata > Mammalia > Didelphimorphia > Didelphidae > Monodelphis > Monodelphis domestica. The sequence continues at coordinate 147,775,790 of NC_077231.1, forward strand.
ATGACGAGGCCCTCCTTTCTATTCTCTCTCATTATCCTCTGCCTCCTCCTCTAAGCAAGATTTCGGGAATTCTGGAAAGAGTTTTGGAAGGCGGGTAGCAGAAAATCTCCCAAGGATTTTTTGCTTTAACTTCATGGTTATTCCTTCAAATTTTGATTTGCCACAATATTTTAAAATAGAAATGGCCTCTTGTGTGATATTTTGCAAGACCTAGTATCTAGATGGACCTGTGATTTTTAAGCAAACACTTTATTTCCTTATCCTAGTAATCAAGAATGGAATCTGCTGTATTTAGCAACAGCGAAAAGGTGCTTTATGCAAAAGGGAGAGCCCAAAAGTTCTCTGATAGCACCTTAGGCCTATTATCAAGTAGCAAACCACCATCTGAGAGTCTCCTCAGAAGTATACTTCTGACTGCTGACTTGCATGATCTCTAGACTACAAACAGACCTGCCTTGCCATTGAAATCTAGCTTTAGCAAACTCAAAGTTACTCCATCTAGGAACAGCAAGAGTCTACACTGAATCATATAATTGAAGTTGCTTTTGAATAAGCCTCTTAATCTTCTAATGTCTATTTTCCCCCTCTAGTAAATAATTCAAAACATTCGTATGATATGAAATGTCTTATAGTTGAGAATGGAGATAGGGCCTACATGGGGAGTGGCAAAGCCAAGACTCACTTAAGCAAGTCAAGAGACTTAAAGTCCTGTCTTTTTGTTCACTATCACACTTAGATAGCATGGATTGCAAAATATCAGAAAATAAATATCAAGAAATTGTATTGACATGTAATTGGGAAAACAGATAAAAATAAAATAAAATTCATTGTAAAGAAATTAGTGAATTTACTTTCATTTAGGAAAATAACTTATGATGTTTTTTCTCTCATCTCATTTTTCAGAGTCAGAAAGTATTGAGAGAGAAAACGCACCCACCTTGGAAGACAAAAAGGAAACAGCTGACAGCGTTTCATTGCCAGACTCCCCCATTCCTGAAAATAGCCTTCCTCAGGCCCCTCCCCTCCCTGTCTCAGCCCCTACGTCTCCCAGGAAGGAGCTTCTCTCATCCTCTCCTCCAGCAGAGCACCCAAAACTCCTCCACTCTGTACCCACTCCACTTGTCATTGCTCAGAGGATCTCTGAGAGATGGGCAGGAAGTGAGGGTCTGTCCTCCACATCCACTTCAGTGGAAGGGAGGTTCAGTGGATGGAAGACTAGGACCTTTGCCTCACCATCAGCTCAAAATGGAGAACACTCCCTGTGGCATGGGCATGCCTTGGCTTCCCAGACTGTCCCTAAGGTTCATCGCTTCCCAAGCAACATCAGTGTAACTAACAGTGCTGGGAAAGATTTCAACAAGACCATCTCCAAAGCAGCAGTCAATGTCCAAGAACGCAAGGCTCAGGTTCTGGCCAACATCAATGGGGTATTCCTTGTCCCAGGGGAAATGGAAGACCGGTTACAGAAGAATGAGCCAGCTGACCAAAAAAGGAATCTCCTCCCTGAGCAAGCTACATGCAATGCCCTGAGCAAGTTGAGTTTGGGCAGGGAAGCCCTGGGCCCAGGAAAAGGAAGACAGATGAGCATTGATCAATGTTCCAAGGCTGTGCAAACAGAACAATCCACAACTCTACCCAATGGCTACCAGAGCATCCATGATGTTTTGAAGAGTGAGCCCAGTCCTTTCGTCTCTACTGGCAAGACTATCACTTTCCGCCCAGACTCGGTTCTCACCAACAAGATAGCAAGGCAGAATGCTGCCAAGAGTTTCTATGAACATCGGCAGCCAGACTTTGGCCAAGATGTCAGGAGACGTTCAGGCTCCCTCCCAAGAGCTGTAGGATTCCGACCCCAAGGCATCACTGTGCAATTTGCGGGCCGGGGATCCACAGAAGAAGCTCGACGAGAGGCTTTGAAGAAGCTAGGGCTACTAAAGGAAACTTTATGATTGATAATGCAGTGAGGGATGCTGAAGGAGAATGGAGAGTCCATCTTGGTTGTGATGGGCTAGCCCAGTCTGGTAGAATGGTTATAATAGTCACAACATTCCCTCCCCCCTTAAAGAGCCAGGGGCAGGGAAGAATTGTCAGGAGGAACACAGAGATTGTTTACCTCACCAAAGACAGACATCTGGGAGATACTTGGTCTATAATAAATATAAATTCTTAAAGGCCAATACACTATTCCCAATTGCTGTGCCATTTGTGGGGTTGGAGATTCCAGGAAAACCAGTTCTAAATGTCATCAAACATTGACAATCTGCCCCACAATACCCCATTTGAAAAAATTGCCTGTTGAGGATCAACATCCTGCCATACTTCTAAGTTTCCCTTTTTCCACACAAAGGCAAAATCCAAGAAATGGAGAGGGGGAAGGAGGTAGAGAACAAACCACAGACCTTTCAAACCCATTGACTTCATGGATTGTAAATGCCATAACCTCTTTTTGGTTGTCTTTAGTTGGCATTCCTCAGCCACTCACTTCCTGGCCTCTTATAATCATCTTCTGTCCCGAAGTACCTGGCTTGAAATACCAGTTCTGACTATCCCATCTGTGTTTTTCCTTTCAACCTTTTTTTTTTTAAAGTAAGGCCTTCTGTTCATATTTCTGATCTCTTTTGTGCCTGGTAGATCTTTTTTGGAAGGGGAGGCTTGTTTTTAGCACAAAACATGTACTTATTCCTCTCCCCACCTCCCCCTGCAAATGAATGTGCAATTTGGGTCGCATAAGAATTTTTAATTTAAGATTTAAGTGAAGGCTTTATAGTTTTATTACTATAATTTCAATTTGGAAAGTAGAGAGGGAATGTTGAAGACTTCGATAAGGATGGTGGTTTTTAAGAAAACAATTCTCAGCAGACTGGGATCACACACACACACACACACACACACACACACACACACACACATGTTGCTCCATAGCATTTGGTGAAGGTTCCATAAAGTAACTACAGAATACAGCCTCTTCTTCCTATAGCCCTGATACATTTTTAGCCATCTCCTATTGGGGATGAATGACACAGAAGACACCCAAAGGCGACTTGAATGCATACTCAGTTTTTAATTTAGATGTGTTCCCTTCCTGTGATATTTCTGCAGATCAAAAGTGGCTCTTCCCTCCAAACTATTTTCTCCTTCTCCCCAATTCAAACGGTCTCCTCCACAGACCCCTCCTGACCCAACCAAAGAATTTTAAGAACCCTTGTGTTGGGGTTTTGGTTTTGGTTTTTAACAAAACGGGTTAAAAAGACCATTGGCTTCTTGTGTTCTCAGAACAGTCTTGGAATTTTGTGAGCAGTTACGTAACAAGAAGGGTGAGAGAAAGGAACTGACTCTCTCTCCCTGTCATATGTCTTATATGCCAAGTTGTAGCCAAGAACAAGTTTATTAATACTATTCAAGAATGGAATTTTAAACCTTTAAAAATAGATTGGGAGGGGCTAGACTAGAGAACCCAGGCACAACCTTTTATTATTCTCTCCTAGCCATCATGGTAGCACAGCTATTTCTTTCCTGTAAATGTTGCTTCAATTCAAACTTTTAAATGTGCTGTGAAGGAAATTTTCCATAATATTCAACTTGCCTTGTAAGTTATATAAAAAGATTGTACTTAAAACCACCAGTATTTAATACCTCACCCCACCCCTCCATGAATTAATCTCATTTGTTAATGGAATCTGGATACTATTTAAAAGAAGCATTTAATTTTCACAGCCTTTTAATAGTTTATTTTAAAGTTCACTTTGTTGGCAGCAAATGTCAAAGTGATTCATCAAGGCTATATTTCTGTTAATAGAATGAAATGCACTCAGTGTTTCATCATTCAAAAAGAAACGCAAAAACCATTCCATCCCACCTGAGGGTCCTGACATTGCTGAAACTTTAAAATAATCTATATTTGTAAAGTAACCTCTTGGCGAGGTTTCTTCGTCTTTGGTTGCTCTTTGTCATCCAGGAATTTCACTGAGTTTGAGATGAGTTTTGCTATTTTAGAGTATTAATCTTTATGATGTTTTCTTTGGAAAATAAACTTGGAGATTTTCTTAAGTCCAAGAGGTGACTTTGTTTTAATTTAATTTAATTTTTTATTTATTTTCTTTTTATTTTTTAAACCCTTACTTTCTATCTTAGAATTGATACTAAGTATCAGTTCCAAGGCAGAAGAACAGTAAGGGTTGGGCAGTTGGGGTTAGTGACTTGCCCAGGGTCACACAGTTAGGAAGTGTCTGAGGCCAGAGTTGAGCTCAGGTCCTCCTTTCTCCAGGCCTGGATCTCTATCCACTGAGCCACCTCATTGCTCCTTTCTTTTTATTTTTAAACCAGGTCTTTGAAAATGCCCTGAACACAGTAAGGCACTTAATAAGTGGTCATTTCGGTTAAAACCAAGTTGACTTAATGCACAGCTATGAGAATCTCTTTTATCCTTCAACTTCTTTATTTTGGTTTCCAATTATAGCCACTGTTACTGTAAGCTTAAAATCCTGCTTTTCCTTTGTATCAAGATGTAGCAACATTCAAGTTCAAATCGTAGCTCCTGATGAACCATATTTATTACAGGTTTGGTTTCCCGTTACATTTTTTTCTGACTTGACTATGTTCAAGAAGCAATCCATTCAAACTAGGGCCAGCTAAGTGCTGCAGGGGATAGAGTCAAGTCCAGCCTCAGATTCTGACTGTATAACCCTGAATAAATCACTTAACTTGTCTGCCTCAGTTCAAATTAGAAGCACGCAAGTGGCACAGTATGTGGAGTGCAGAGTTGAGTTCAAATCTGGTCTCAGATACACGATAGCTGTGTGACCCTGGGCAAGTCACTTAACAACTCTGTCTGCTTCGGGTTCTTCAACTCTAAAATGGGGATAATGGTAGCCCCTACCTTTCAGGGTTAGTATGAGGACAAAATAAGACAGAATTTGTAAAGCACTTTGCAAACTTTAAAGCACTACATAAATGCTAGTTATTTAAACCAAGTCGGGGGAACATCCCCATAAGCAGAATTCCCCTAAATAGCTCCCCCTCAAACTGCCTCCTCCAACTCAGTCGCTTCCCACCATTTCCTTGGCCCCCTTGGCTGTGACTAGAACCTGGAACCTTCACTTTGCAGATAGTGCCAGAGCTTGCCACTGCCATCTCCTCTTGTTCCTAGCAGTCAGTAGGATAAAGGGACTCAGGACCAGCCACAGATTGTCCTTGTGTAGGGTGACTGCCCTCCCTGGCTTCAGCCTGGCATCTCTGCCACCCTCCTCTTCCTTGTATTTTTCAGCTTCCTGGTTATTAAGCCTCAGCCCTCCTCCTAAAGAACTCCTATCCTTCTTGGCATCACAGTGGTCTTGGTTCCTTCTTTAATAAATTAGAGAAGAGAAAAATATTTTTTTAAGCAAAAGGCAGTCCAAAGCAAAATGCATAATGAAAAGAGGATGGGGACAACTAGGTAGCACAATAGATCCAGAAACGGGCCTAGAGTAAGGAAGGTCTGGGTTCAAATCTAGCATCAGACACTTCCTAGCTGAGTGACCCTGGGCAAGTGACTTAACCTCCATTGCCCAGCCCTTACCACTCTTCTATCTTAGACTCAATACTAAGTATTTAACAGAGAGTAAGGATTCTAAAGAAAAAAGAAAAGGAGACAGTCTTAAGCCCCCCAGTTTCATTATCCAGCTCTGTGTTACCTTTGAAACAGTCCCAAACAAACATCCCTACTGAGCCCAAGTCTTTAACACTTAGGATAAAGTAAAGCTTTGCTGGGTTTTATCAGAGAGATGCACCATCTTCCCCAGCCATTCTTGCCATCTACAAATGGCAGTATTTTGTAGCTTTCAGAATAATAGCATTTCAAACATGGGCATTTATCCCTTCTCCTTCCCCTTCAGCCACCTCCACTTGACCGGGATGAGCATACTTACTCACACTGGGCTCCTATTACAGCAACGTTTCAGAATAGGAGAATTTGCTAGAATAGAAGGAATGTCAGTCAGGGAAATGGCTGATTGTAGCCAATTTGACTTGGCCTGGGGAGCAGCCCAAAGAGAGTGATGTCAGATCAGTCTGGAAAAGGAGGAGAGGGACCAGGCTGTGGAAAGCCAGCCACGTTTGGCAACCCTTTGCCCCAAGGCCTGCTTCTTTCCTTTGATCTACCTTGAATCCAGTGAGATGAGAGCAAGAGTACAAAGGACTTGGTGCCCAAGTCTGGTTTTGTTCCCTTCACCTGAATCAACTGACTTTTTTAGTAGACTGGTTGTGTGGGATTCTTCATTCTGGAAGGTCCTGATGGAAAGGTCTTTGGCTTAAGATATCCAATTGAAAGTAGTTCCTATGAGGCGGCTAGGTAGCTCAGTGGTGAAGAGCCAGATTTGGTGAGGGAGATCCAGAGTTCAAACATGACCTCTGACACTTTCTGCATGATTCTGGGTAAGTCACTTAAGCCCCATTAACTAGCTGTTGCTGTTCTTCTGCCTTGAAACAGTACACAGTACTGATTCTAAGACAGAAAAGGGTGTGAGAGAGAGACACAGAGAGACAGAGACAGAGAGACAGAGAGACAGAGACAGAGACAGAGACAGAGACAGACAGAGAGAGAGAGAGAGAGAGAGAGAGAGAGAGAGAGAGAGAGAGAGAGAGAGAGAGAGAGAGAGAGAAAAGGAAAGATGAAGGAAGCAAGGAAAAGAAAGTACCATTAAGAACGTGCCTGGGTTTGAGTGACACTTTGTGGAACTTAAAGGGCTTATTTTTTTTTCTAAGGAGAACCCCACCCCTTCCCATGATTTTAAAAATAAATTCCTTATGAGTGAAGCTCTTTGGTTAAGAGGGTACAAAGGGCCTCAGTGTTGGCAGATGCCTAGTCCCAGTTTTAGGCTAGGAAGAGTAGGTCCCAAGGGATGGGAGTGGGGCCTCAGAGACATAGCTCTGGGGAATTTACTCTTGTCAGACTTGTCATTCTCATGCTAATGTTTTCCTAGTAGTAATATGATGTGTTGTTTATATAATACAGTGAGTTGAACAAACATTTCTTTTCCTAGATGGTTTCTTGTATTCCTGAAACTTTGCCACGAGCAACAGCTATAAATTGTACCCTCAGAAAGGCAGCCACCTTTTCCCAACCATTTCTTCTTCTTCACTGTCTGATGGTAGTTGGTAGAAAAGGGAAAGGAGAGGGAAAGTTTGACTGTGAAGAGTTATGTCTTTAAGTGAACTGACAAGTTACCCATCAAGTTTTTGCATCTTCTCTTCATGAGGTCTTTTTGTTGGCAGCAGGTCTTTTGCCCCCACTTCAAAGTAGAGAGGAGCAGTTTCTCATCTCCACGATTAATCGCTATTATTTGAAAAGGGCCTTTTATTTCAAAAGTCAGAAAGGAGATGGTACTGTAAATTATACCGCAGGGAACTTGGGAGTATTTTAAAATGCAAACTTGGCCATAGACGGTAAAAAGAAGTCCAATTTCTAGAAGTCCTATCACGTGGTATTGGTTATCTAGACTCCTTATGTTGTTCAGTCACTTTTCAGTCACATCTGACTCTTTGTGACCCTATTTGGGGTTTTCTCGGAAGATATTGGAGTGGTTTGCTATTTCTTTTTCAGCTCATTTTTTAAAATAATTATTTATTTATATATTTAGAATATTTTTCCATGGTTACACAAATCATAATCTCTCCCCTTCCCCCGCCCCAAAGCTGACAAGCGGTTCCACTGAGTTATACATGTATCATTGCTCAAAACCTATTTCCAGGTTAAATATATATTTGCAGTAGAGTGATCCTCTAATATCAAAACCCCAATCACATCCCGATCACACTACGTGATCAATCATATGTTTTTCTTCTAAGTTTCTGCTCCCACAGTTCTTTCTCTGGATGTGGATAGCATCTTTCTCATAAGTCCCTCAGAATTGTCCTGGATCATTGCATTGCTGCTAGTAGAGAAGTCCATTACCTTTGATAGTACCACAGTGTATCATGTCTCTGTGTACAATGTTCTCCTGGTTCTGCTCCTCTCGCTCTGCATCAATTCCTGGAGGTTGTTCCAGTTCCCATGGAATTCCTCCACTTTATTATTCCTTTGAGCACAATAGTATTCCATCGCCAACATGTACCACAATTTGTTCAGTCAAAGAAGTATGAATTTGGAACTTTAATGGAATGGAATAAATCTCCATGTTAGAAAAAGGATTCAGGCTATGTGGCCCTGGGCAAGTCACTTAATGCCAATTGCCTAGCCCTTACCACTCTTTTGCCTTGGAATCCATACTTAGTATTGACTCTAAGTCAGAAGCTAAGGGTTTAAAAAAGAAAAAGAAACAAAGAAAGATGATTCAGACAGATTGGAAGAGAGGGGGGCCTGTAGCTAGTGCAGTAATAATAGTAATAATAATAATAGTAGTAGCTAGCATTTGTATAGCACTTTAAGGTTCTCAACACACTTTATGCATGTTCTAAGAAGCAGCTAGATGACCTAGTGGATAAAGCTCAGGGCTCGGAATCAGGAAAATATGAATTCAAATGCAACCTCAGATACTGGCTATACAACTTGGGCAAGGCAATCTGTCTGCCTCAGTTTTCTCAACTCTAAAGGAAATAATAATTGCCCCTATTTCACAGGGTTGTTGTAAAGATCAAATGAGATTTTTGTAAAGCACTTAACAGAGTCTTTGCAACATAGTAGGTGCTTAATAAATTCATGTCCCCTTCCCATTATTTCATATGATTCTTATAAAAACCTTGGGAGGTAGGGAGGTAGATGCTATTATTATCCCAATTTTGCATATCAAGGAGAACAACTAGGTGGCACAGTAAATTGAGTACCAGGCCTGGAGTCAGGACTCATCTTCCTAAGTTCAAATCTTTCCTCAAATATTTACTAGCTAGATGACCCTGGGCAAGTCACTTAACCCTGTTTACTTTAGTTTCACCTATAAAATGAGCTGGAGAAGGAAATGGTAAACCACTCCAGAATCTTTTCCAAGAAAACCTCAAATGGGGTCATAAAGAGTTAGACATGACTGAAGAACTGAACAATAATAAATGGGGGAACTGAAGTAGAGAGAAGTTAAATTGTTTGCCCATTAGCACACAGATAATAAATGTCTAGATCAGAATTTGAACTCAGATCTTCCTGGCTACAAGTCCAACATTTTATTCATTATACCACCTAGCTAGGCCTAGTAGTTCAGAAGGATAATAATAAAGGTCTGAACTAAGGTAATAGCAGGGGAAAGGAAAGGAATAGATGTGAGATTTGGAGGAAGTAGAATTGACTGGGGCAGTTTGGTGTAGTGGGCAGAGGACAGGCCTGGAGTCAAGAAAACCTGAATTCAAATTCAGCTTCAGACACTTACTAGCTGTGTGACCCTGGTCAAGTCACTTACCCCTGTTTGCCTCAGTTTCCCCATCTATAAAATGAGCTGGAGAAGGAAATGGCAAACCACTCCAGTATCTTTGCCAGGCAAACCCCAAATGGGATCAGAAAGAGTCCAACAGAACTGAAAGGACTGAATAACAAAGAACTGTGGGGCCTGCCAATCACTTGGATATGAAAGGGGAGAGCCAAAGCCCTCAGATTGTGAACACGGTGTCCCAAAAAGGAATTAGCAACAGCAGAAGTAAGAGAAATTTTAGGGGGAAAGGTAAGAGCACCATTTATTCTAGTTTTAATTCTGCCCTAACATACCTCTGTGCTGCCTAGATCCTCCCAGCTTCAGCCCCTTGGGGGAGCGGAGCAAAATAAACCCAATAAATCTCTTTAGCTCATGACTGAGTGCAACTAGAGGTTTTGCTAATTCTCAGTCGCCCCTTTGCTAATTCCTGGAGCCTGCGTTTCCTCTTTCCCACCGCTGGGTCCACAGGAGGGCATATCAGGGCTATGGGAATGGGAACGCTTGGAAGGCTGGAGCCCTTATCTATCTCACCTGATGGCAGGAGAGTGAGAACCTGAAAGGGCAGCTATTTCTAAATCATGACTCTGGGGAAGAATTTCTCCTGCCCTCTGCCTTCAGGGGAAGAAGCAGGTGCTGTGCTGGTTCCAGAGGCACTGTGACCTTGCCTGGTGGGATGGATGTGGTGCTTCAGAGTCAAAGGGAATGACTTGGCCATTGATAAATGGGCTGCGTTTTACCTCAAAACATTAACCCAGGAAGCCTTAAGTCATCTGTCATTTGAATGCTGCTGTAATCCCAAAGGCGCTGGGTTCACACGGACCGGGTCACCCACAAGGGCAATTTCGCTTCTGGCACATTATGTTCCCACCTGGAGCTTCCTCTGGGGAAATTTCCAAAGTAAAGCTTCTGGCTTTCTCGAACGTGAGTAACCAGGTCTTCAGCTCTTGTTTAAAAATGCAAAGCAGTCAGGGTATATCATGGAAGACAGTCTTTATTTCAGCCCAGAGAGCACAGAAGATAGAAAGGACTCCAGGGAATCCATAAACAAATATGGCAAGGATAAACAGATAGAGCAAACATACATGGTAAAGAGTAGTGCCCAGATTCCAGTGACGCCCTCATTAATTCGACAAAGACCTTCAGAAGCTTGGACTGCCCTGGAAGGGAAAACGCACTGGCACTGCTTAACGGTCACCCCCTTTTACCATGCGGTCTGGTCACGCTGCCTAGGAATTCAAAACCCTCCCCCCTCTCCACGGGGGTTGGAATTCAGAAGCATTATCCATCCACTACCCATGAAAGCCATGGGAGTGAGAACCCATTTGCTGCTTCTTACATTTTGTCTTAGAATCAATACTAAGTATCAGTTTCAAGGGAGAAGATAGGTAAGAGCTAGATAATTGGGGTTAAGTGACTTGCCCAGGGTCACACAGCTAGGAAGTGTCTAAGATCAGATTTGAACCCAGGTTCTCTTGACTCCAGGGCTGGCAGTCTATCTGCTGAACCACCCAGATGCCCCTGTCTGATGTCTCCTAATGATGCTATTTCATAGGTCCTGCCAGGCATGCTCCCCTTCTGTACTTGATCTTCACTGCATGGTCTCCAAACATTGCTGTTCTAGATTCACGGTCTCTTTTGAAAACTTCTCTGTTGATTAAACACTGTTGGGCCAGATGCTGCTCCACTGGGAACAATCCCCCAGAGACTCAACTTTACCATATACTTTATCATCCTGGCACACTAGATAGAGCTCTAGACTTAGAATTAGGAAGACCTAAGTTCAAATCTAGCTTCAGACCCTTAAGATCTGTGTGACCCTGAGTCTGATGTAGAGTAGATACTTAATAAATCCAGAGTCACTTTTCTTCCCACCTTTCCCCTCAGATTCTGACTAAGCTAAAATTCTTGCCTATGTCTCCCTTGAGGAAAGAGCAGGTACTGCCATGATTTCACTTCTTAACCTCTTTTAAGAAAGGCAGAGCCCTTGCTGAGGAATCAGCCAAAAGCCTCTTCTTGGCTTCTGCCATTTTGTTTTCTTCTAAGAACTATGGCTACTGAGGCTTCTCATCTCCCCATCAAGATTTTCTTAGTCTTGGGCACCAAGATCTTTAGAACCAAAGATTAGCCAATGCCCTGAGGTTTAGTAATTCCTTTGTATTTCTCTTCTTGTGAGCTCTCCTGAGGGTAGGGACTGTCTTTCCCCTCTTTTTGTACCCCTAATACTTAGTACAGTGCCTGGCACATAACAGGAGCTTAATAAATGTTGACTGATTGATTGGTCCCAGAGCTTGGACCTTTCAGAGAGCTCACCCTCATTTATGACTCCTCAGCATTCTATATAACTCCTAAATTTATGTCTTAGGGTTAAAACTAGGTAATTATTTGCCCGTAACTCCCTAGGCTCAGCTAGGTAGCCCAGTGGATAGAGTGCTGGACCCAGAATCAGGAAGATTCATCTTCATGAAGTCAAATCTGGCCTCAGAAACTAGCCATAAGATCCTGCACAAGTCATTTAATCCCATTTGCCCCAATTTCCTCATCTGTCAAATGAGCTGGAGAAGGAAATGGCAAGTCACTGTAGTATCTTTGGCAAGAAAACCCCAAATGGGAATCACAAAGAGTCAGACAGGACTGAAATAACAAAAACCACCAAATAGCTCTGGAGGTTGGGGTCCCCATTTTCAAACCCTAAATCTCTTCCATTCTTCCTCAGAGAAGAAAAGATTCAGGTGGCGGGGGGGGGGGGGCTGGAGGGGGGAGTGTGGAAGCACAGACAAGCTAAGCCCAGACACAAGGTAACGGTTTCTTCTGTTCTTTACTATGTTCTTATCTAGGGTCTCTGCATCTGTCCACATTATATCCATACTCTTATGTTCTAAATGATCAACCAAACCTTGCCCTTGTCAACTCTCCTTATCCATCCTAAAAACTGTTAATAGCTGCAAGGAGTGAGGTGAGAGCACCATGTGGCATCAGTCCTTTTAGGAGGCATACACACCTACCCCTAACTGACTCACTAGCTGGAATCCAAATCTTTGCCCTCTCCAATTCTAATTGGTCATCATCAGGTTGTTTTATTTTCCATTGTGCTAGCCAACAGTGGGACTATCTATCATTTCAAGGTATTGAGAAATGTTCCCATTCATCTTGGCAGTGACAGCTCTCTTTGTGGCTCATTTTCATGACTAATGGAACTTTTTGGTTTCCGTGGCCTTTCAAAGAATTACATCATTTCCTACGTCACAGTTATGGATCAGTCATTGTGCTGGTGGTGAGAGCTCAGTCCTCTTCTGGCTTCAACTTGTTCTCCACCTGGAGAATACAGCAGATTGGCACATCATGAGATGGCAGCGGGACCATTTTTACTTGGTTCCTTCATATGATACTTAAGGGATGCTGCCCTTGGCTTTGGAGGACAATTGTCAGGCTGGGAAAGACATTGAAGACCCTCCTATACATAATGAGGGCTAAGCACTACAACAAGGCAGCTAGGTATCACAGTGGATATAGCCCTGGGCCCGGAGTCAGGAAGACTCATCTTCCTGAGTTCTAATCTGGCTTCAAATTGGCTCTGTGATCAGGGCAAGTCAGTTAATCCTGTTTGTCTCAGTTTCCTCATCTGTAAATGAGCTGGAAAAGGAAATGGCAAACCCATCCAGCATCTTTGCCAAGAGAACCCCAAATAGGGCCATGAAGAGTTGGACATGACTGAAACAACTGAACAACTGCAACGAATACTCTTAACATCAAGAAGTTCAAATAAGAGACTCTTCTCCCCATCACCCTACCTTCAGGATCTTGGATGCTAAACAGGCATTTTATTTGAGATCTTCAGGGAGGTTTTCCTAGTGCAAGACCTCTTTCTTCCACCAAAATTTTCTGATGCCTTAACATGACTTACAGATGACTCTATGTTGTTAAAGGATATGTGAGTAAAACAGAAGCTCCTTCCTCTACTTCCTCTCCTCTCACATTTTTAAACCTTCAGCATGTTGGCTTCTAACCTCATCACTCAACTGAAACTGCTCTCTCCAGAGATACCAATGATCTCTGTGGCCTTTTCCCAATCCTCACCCTTCTTGAGCTCTCTGCAACATCTCAAAATACTAATCACCTCCTCCTAGATACTCTTTGCTCTCTAAGTTTTTGTGACATTTGTCTCTTCTCCCACTTGTCTGACTGCCTTTGCTGAATCTTTGTTCATGTCACAGGTCCCCCAAGCCTCCGTCACTCCAATTTTCTCTCTAGACTATGTCATTTGAGATCTCATTGGCTCTCAAGTTTTCAATGACCACATCTACGCAGATGATTCCACAATCTATATCCAGGCCTAATATCTCTCCTGAGTTTACCTTGCCAATTGCAACCAGATGTTCTATAGGCATCTCACATTCATCACATTCAAACACAGCTAACCCTTACCAATCTTCTGTCTTAGAACCAATATTTGGTTGGGTAAGGGTTGAAAGAAAAACAAAAAACTGAGTCCATATTTCCTTCTAAACTCTTCTTTCTTCTGAATTTTCCTATTTCTGCCAGGGGTGTTAGAAGTGAGCCTAAAAGGGGCTTCGAGGTAGCTCAATGGATAGAGCACCAGGCCTGGAGTTGAGAAGACCTGAGTTCAAATCTGCTCTTAGATACTTCCTAGCTGTGTGACCCTGGGCAAGTCACTTAACCCCATTTGCCTATCCCATACCACTCTTCTGCCTTGGAACCCATACTTAGTATCAATTCTAAGACAGAAGATTAAAAAAAAAAGTAAGCCTAATCCCAGTTCCTGTTAATTCAGGTTCAGTTTGGGATGAAACAAGGCTTTCTTATGTCATTGAGTAGTTAACAAAAAGAGGTTTAGTTTACCCTAAACCAGCAAGGATTTTCAACAAAGATAAGAGTAGCACTCAGTTCCTGTAGACACATTCTCCATCCCACGCCCAGCTCCTCTATATATGGAAATATGCCCTGATTAGAAGGGCAGGGTAGGGTCAGTTTTTAGACACCCACCAAGATGGAGAAGTCCTGACTCCCCTTTTTAGACCCTCAGGTGATCAGGGACCTTTTAATACCTCTCAGTGAGCAGAAAGCTTCATGGGGGAACCAGAGGCCAATCAGCCCATAGATAAGGAAAACAAATCCCTGTTGAAGAGATGGGAAAGGAACTGTGGTCCTATCACAAAGAGAAAACCATCATTCTCCAAGTCATCCAGGCTCACAACCTTGGTGCCATCATTCCTGATTCCTTACTTTCTCTCATCCCACTTGTCCAGGCAGTTGCTAAATCTTGTCATTTCTCCCTTCACAATATCTTTCATAGAGTACCCCCCTTTTCTCCACTCACAGGGCCACCCACCACCCTAGTTCAGGCTTTCTTCACCTCTCACCTGTTCTGTTACAGTAGCTTTCTAATTGGTCTCTACTTTGAGTCTCTCTCCACTCAAGTCGCTTCTTCCCAGAGCTGCCAGAGTGATTTTCCTAAAGTAGAAGTGGGACCACTTCATCTCCTTACTCAATAAATTCTAATTAGTAAAATATAAACTTGGGATCAAAAATAAAGTGCTTTGTTTGGCATTCAAACTCTTCACAGCCTGGACCCTTTCCACTCCTAGCCACTCCCCATCTACTCACTCTTGTCCCCCTATAATGGATTCTATGTTGTTCTTCTCACAAGATATTCCTGTATCAAAGATACTCTGTGCCTTTGTACTGGCTGTCCCTCACACTTCCTTCTCACCTCCACATCCTGACCTTCTTTCTTCTGATTTTTCCTGTTATTGCCAGGGGCATTGCAAGTGAGCCTGTCCTAACTGTGTGACCCTGGGCAACTCACCTAACCTCAGCTGCTTAGCCTTTGCCACTCTTCTGTCTTACAATTGATTCTAAGATAGAAGATAAAGATTTTTTTTAAATGGGTCTCACACCATAACCCTCTTAGTTTGAGTTCAAATTTGGGATGAAATGAGGTTCTCTCCCATCATTGAAGAGTTAATAAAAGGAAGTTGAGTTTACCCTAACCCTGCAAGAATATGCATCAAGAAGCCTGGGATATGTGATGCCTGGCTTCCCTTGACACTCAGCTTCAACCCCACCTTACTTAGGAGGCTTTTCCTTGTCCTCTCAGCTATTCAAGCCTTTCCTTCAAGGCTACCCTCCACCTATTTGGGCTCTGTCTTATATGTACCTATTTCTTTACATGAATGTAAACTTCATGAGGTGAGGGACTGTTTTTTGCCTTTCTTTGTTATCCTGGGCACTTGACACAGTGCCTGGAATATAGTAAGGATGTGCTTAACAAATCTCTGTTGACTGACTGATTGATTGATTAATTGAAGTCCTAGCAAGATGAAATGGTTTGGATGTAAAAAAGTCCATATAAGGCACGTCAGTTTCTGCCTCGCTCTCTTTCCCTGGCGAGAAGACTCTGGCTGGCAGCGTGCTAAGCATTCGGACATCTTGGAGTGTTGGATGGTGAGTTTGTCCAGGAGCTGATTTCAGGTACTGGCATCTTAGCTAAGCCTCTTTGGAAGTCAAGCTCATTCTTTCCTCCTTCACACTCAAACCCTTACTTTCTAGATCTCCTATCTTCCTGCCTGGTATTAGCCCCTTCTTTCCTCCTTCTTCTTAAAATCTTCTCTACTATATCAATTAAATCACCATAAAATTTGAAAAAAAAAAAGATGAAATGGTTTGGGGTATGGGCCTGATGAAGCCCATATATCTGTATTCCAAGGGCATGCCCAAATAAGACTTATTACCAAGAAGTTGATAACCAGGTAACCCTTCCTTCCTTTGCTCTCTCCTTTCTCTTTTTTTCTTTCCTTCCTTCCTTCTTTCTTTTGCCACAGTACTTCATGATGATTTTTATAAACATGGAAGCATGCCCTCACTGATGAAAGCACAGATCTTTTGAAGTATTAATGACCTCCATCGATGGACCTTTTGAAGGCAACACATTTCTTCCAGGGCTTTTTATTATTATTCACAACTGGGAAAAATGAGTTTTTCAAAACATAAAAGATTAGAGGGAAAGGAAAAAAGCTTGTCATAGTTGTTATTTTTTTCTTCCTTGATTTAATTGGTATTTGAGAGATGAGCCATATTGGGCTAAGGTTAATAAGTACATTGATGATCTTAATTATATCTAGTCAATCAACAAGCCTTTATAAAGCTTTCCAGACATAGTGCTAGAGACTAGAGAAACAAAAAAAAAGTGAAGACAGAGCAGCTGGGTGGCTCAGTGGTAGAGAGCCAGGCTTGGAGATAGGAGGTTCTGGACTAAAATCTAACCTTGGCTGCTTCCTAGCTATGTGACCCTGGGCAAGTCACTTAACATCAACTACTGCCTAGACTTCACCATTCTTCTGCCTTGGAATCCATACTTAGTATCAATTCTAAGATGGAAGGTAAGAGTTTAAAAAAAAAACAAACAAACAGTGGAGAGCCCCTGCCATCAAGGCACTTGTGTTCTATGGTATTGAAGTTTTCTTGCCCCAGATGATTCATGTGTCTGGTGAAGTATAAGGCAGGAGTATGTTAAAAATGGGGAAATGGCTATTTAGTACTGCCAACATTTTATGCTGCCATTTCTAGAGTCCGGCCAATTCCTGCCAACCTGCTGCCTCTTCCATAAAGCCCACCCTGGGGTAGAGCCTTCCCAGCTCACAGTGGTCTGATCAGCCACAGTCGGACACACTGTACATTGACCCCAACATTGTGATGTCATTTTGGTCCTCTCTGAGTATGACCAAGTCAATCCTGTTGGTGGTCTTCCTCCTCCAACCTCACAGAAGACCTTGTTTGACGCCTGAGGGAGATGGAATTGAGTGCTGCTCTCGGAATGAGCATCCCCTTAAAAACACCCAGTTAACACCCCCAAATAAGAAAGGGAGGTGAAAGGCTAGTTTGTTATCTTTTGCTGCCTGAAGACTCCGAGACAAGCCTGGGAAAGAGATTGAAGGTCCCCATTCAAGGGCCACAAACCACTCGGTTGCTCCCCTTACCCCACCTGGACTGCGTTAGAAACACACGTGTTTTCGATTGCAAGTCAAGGGTGGGGAGGTTTGGGGGGGGAGGAGGGGTCTTACGTCAGGGACTTACAGCCATCCTGGCCCATCACTGAAGCGCCCCCTTTCATGAAGGGAATAAACAACTGTCTTTTTTTACTCCTACCTTCTGACTCTGTTTGAGTGAGGGGGGCATCTGTGCTCATTTTTTATCCCCTACACCCCTTCATATTGAACTTAATTACGACAAAACTAAGTGTTTGTATATGTCTTTTTCCCCTACTAGAGCACAGGGATGAGGCCCACGTCTTCTCCAAACTCTTTATCCCGCCTAGCTCCAGTTCAACAGTAAATGCTTAATAAACATATATTGAATTTAATTGGGATGGATTCAGGGCCAGAAGGATTCAGATGGCCTGCACCACCTGCTGGGGAAAGGAATAAGCTTTTATATTGTGTCTAATCTGTGCCTAGGTGGCAGAGTGGATAGAGGGCCAGAAGGAAGGACTCCTCTTCTTGAGATCAAATCCAACCTCAGACATTTACCAGCTGTGTGACCCTGGGCAAGTCACTGAACTCTATTTCCTGAGTTTCTTTATCTATAAAATGAACTGGATATAGAAAGACCAAACCACTCCAATATCTTTGTCAAGAAAACCCTAAATGGGGTCATAAAAACTGGGACACAACAGAAAAAGGGCTGAAAAACATAATATGTTTCAGACACTGTGCTAAGCACTTTATAAATATTATCTCATTTAATTCTCCTGACAACCTCAGGGCCATTATTATCCCCACTTTACAGTTGGGAAAACTCAGGCAAATAGAGGTTATAAGTGACTTGCCCAGGGTCACATAGCAACTAAATGCTGGAGGTCTATTTTCAATCAGACCTTCTTAACTCTAGACTCAGCATTAGACCACGTACTACTCACCTAACTGCCTACTGCAGGCTGGAGAAGTGCTAAATAGGTGACATATACCCTCTGGATGATAGTAATAGCATTTATATCTACGTTTTACAAAGCACTTTATAAATGTTAACTTATAATAACTCTATGAAATAGGTACTATTACCGTTTTCAAATTTACAAAAGAGGAAACTGAGGTTTAGAGGGGCTAAATGACTCGCCCAGGGTCCTTTAACTAGTAGGAGTGTCCGAGGCGGAATTCAAACTCAGGTCTTCCTGACTCTGAGCCCCCTCAGCAAAGGCTTGTCTTCCTTATGGGCTGTTCTGAAAGCAGTAACAGTAAGCTTTCAGCTATTAGTAAATAACGGGGGACATTCCACCACACACACATAAGCTGTGCCACATAGTTGCCCAGGATGACAAAAGGGCGATGGTATCCAGTGCCAGTGTGCCACATCTGGACAGCATGGAGTACGGTCACAATGGGGAGGATTGTGGTTTCAGTTTGCTGACAGAATTACCCACAGTGGCCACTTCTAGAGTCTGGCTGCTCCCTACAGACCTACCTCCTAAGGACAGAGTCCAGGGAGAATAATAATAAATGGATGACTTGATCACTTTTTCTCTCCTTCCTTTGAACTTTTAGTTTGAGAGTCCAAAAATGGCCCATTCTTAACGCCCAGCACCCCTTCAGGAAGACTCCTACACACGTCTCAGGTGTCTGAAAGGAAATGCCCAGCTGCCTTTCTGAAGTTGTGCTTATTTCTGGAAATCCAATCAGGATCTAATGGAGAGACCACAACCTCGGGGAAAACGGAGTAGTCGCCTTTAGGAAGAGAAATGCCAAGACTTGGAGCAGTCAGAGATTCCCTCCTTTCCTAAGCAAACCTCAGACTATGGAAGCCTGGGCTCTTGTAGCTAAGGACCGTATATTGCCTTAATGAGGCATGGGAGCTGGGAGGAAGGTCCCAGGAAGGGGATACCCATATATTAGAGGCAGGATTTTGACCTCTATGGAATAAACAAATCCTTTGGGTTGTAATAGATTTTTGTTACAATGAATGAGTCAAAAACCTGCTGTTCTAAAGGTATGAGAATGCTGTCCATCTACACAAGATGGATAACCTGGGAAATGTCTTAAAGACTGGCTTGAGAAGAGAAGGAACTTGGCTGAAGTTACAGCTTGCAAGTGGTAGAGAAGGGACATGAACCCAAGTCTTCCTGACTCTATCCAGTAAGCCAATAAATAATCTCCAAACTTTGAGAATAAATATATAAGGAGATCCACAATGCAGAATCCACCCATGGTTGGTGTCTGGTCACACTGTACAACTCCCAAACCAAAAGAGGGAGAGTGGATTTTTACCTTCTAGTCATTGTCCCAGAGCACAGTGGCTGTCCTCTGAGGGCTGAAATGCCTCATGGAAATGAGGTGATCTGGGAACTGAGGGATAGGTGTGAATTTTCCCAGTGGCACCTGCACAGCTGCTGCTGTGGAGTCCCAGGTTGAAGCTAGATTATAACTGCCCCAAGAGGACAACTAGGTGGCTCACTGGATTGAGAGCCAGACCTAGAGACAAGAGGTCCTGCGTTCAAATCTACCTTCAGAGACTTCATAGCTATACCCTGAGCAAGTCACTTAACCCCCTTCGTCTAGCCTTTACTACTTAGAACCAATATACAATACTTATTCCAAGATGGAAAGGTATGGGTTTAAGAATGGAGAAAATTGAGAGTTTGCATAAGGAAAGAAGGTATTAGAATAAAAGAATGTGGGGGGTGAGTGTGGCTGTGTGAGAAACAAATCTTATAATTGCCTATGGAAGGGATAGTAGGACAGGACCCATCTTCCCATCCTCTATCTTCCCAGACTCTATTTGGCTTATCATATAACCCTCGATGTCAGGTCACAGACCCAGTTTTTGAGATCAGGAAACTACTCCATGCTGCCTCTCATTTAGCAACATGGCAATGGGTACATTGCAAAAACTATACTTCCTAACTCCCTACCTTGCTAGAGTATAATAATGATAATGATAATAAGAATAATAATAGCTAGCATTTATGTAAGGCTTGTGTGTTACCTCATTTGATTCTCATTACAATTCAGTGAGGTGTACTGTATAACTCCCACTTCATTTTATTTTATCATATTTTTTAAAAACCCTTCCCTTCTGTCTTAGAATCAATACTGTGTATTGGATCCAAGGCAGAAGAGGGGTAAGGGCTAGGCAGTGGGGGGTAAGTGACTTGCCCAGGGTAACACAGCAGGCAGTGTCTGAGGCCAGATTTGGACCTAGCACCTCCTCTCTCTAGGCCTGGCTCTCAATCCACTGAGCCAAGCTGCCTCCCTCCCATTTTACAGATGAGAAAACTAAGACTGAGAAAAATTAAGTAACTTGTATAGATCAACTTTACTGTTTGAGGCAAAATTTGAACTCAAGTCTTTTTGATTCTAAGACCAACATTCTGTCCAATGTGCCAGCTGGCTGTCTCTCTAGCAAGTTAGCAGATCTTAGGTAATAGCCATGTTGCATAGAAACCTTCTTTATAATGTAATAACCTTTATCGTTAACTATGTAATTATGATCACAGGCATACTTAAGATAACTTTACTAATAGCCATTCATCTATTTCAGGTACTCCTGAGTGGCTACCATGTGCCTAGCTCTACAAAGCCTAGTAATCCTCGGAGCACAGGGGGGGAGGGGGGAGGGCAGGCAGACTTTGAGGGAAAGGAAATATAGGCAAAGATGGCTTACAAGCCAGTGCTAAAAAAAAAAATAACATAGTTCTATGTAAGAAAAAACAAGAGACACGCATTAATTTACCCTTACATGGTCTCACCTCCTTCCTATATTTATGTGTGGATAAGAGAAGAGATGGACTTTGCACAGAGTTTGGCCCCTTTCCCAAACTCCATTCCCCTTAGGGACAGCTATATGTTAGATATCCTGAGCGAAGTAATCAATGATATTTTGATAATATGTGTATGTTTTAGTGACCAATATTTGTTTTGTATTAAAAATAATACCAGAATAGCCTAGCACATGATTTAAGAGTGTAGCATTTCTCCATTAATCCTCCGTATATATTTTTCCTTTTTTAATATATACTAATCAAGTTTACACTAGAAAACCCCATTGAAAGAACAATAAAAATGCCGCTCTTAGTTCTTATGATTCTACAACTGTACTTTTGCCATGTCTATAATCAACATCTACACACAATTTGTCATTCTAGTTTTCTCTCACAATTTGCATCATAGACCGTCCCCACATAATGTCCAGGGACCAATCATTGTCAACAAATAGTAGCACCTCCTATAGGAATATTCTCCCAATCCCCACTCACACTGGTAGGTTGGGTCCACAGAGGGATGCTGACTATTTCTCCCCTCAGGATTGTATCAATTCTAAAATCAATCATGACTCAAAGAACTTTCTGTTCTATGCTTAAGCATAGGTCAAAGCCCTTTCCATTGTTTAGCAAAAGGTTTCTGTCCTAAAGTAATCTTAGGTAGGGAGGAGGAGGAACCTCCCATGCCAATGGGGTTCACATTCCAATAGAGTTCCCACTATCAGTAGGAAATTCTTCAAGTATGAAATTTCCCAATGGTGAAATTTCCAACATTTATAAGTCTAAGAAATTTTAAGGTTTACAGGATTCTACCATTAGGCAGCCCTAAGGGGCTAGAGTTTCTGTTACTGTTGCTTATATCTGGTGTGTTCCTCCAATATCAGTTAACCAACTGACTTCTCCCCAATATCCATCAAATAGTTGATATCAAGATATTCTTTTACAAAAGGAAATTTACTGAAAGGTGTAGCAAGGACAGTGGTTATAAAACAATCCCCATACCAGGAAACAACACTCTCCTCTTGCCTCTGCACAAAGTCCCTAAGAAGAGTGAGCTAAAAACACAGTTTAGAGAATTCATGGTGCCAAGGAGTACCTCTCAGGTCTTGCCCCTGGGAGTCTTTTTTCTCTCTTCTAGGAGTCCCCACCAAGTTTTCTTTAGGGTGAGGTATCACCATTGGACAAGTCACTTCTTTGTATAGCTGGAATAGCTTCTTTTACGACTCGTTGTCATGGCTTATTGGTCAATCCGCTGGGTCAAGCAGGTCATTTGGCTGCTTCGAGGGCTCCTCCCCGGACTCATCTAATGCTGCTATTGGGCTCTGGTGGTCTCTCTTATCAACTCTGGTTGCTGAGGGGACCTTTGATAGCTCTTCCAGACTTATGAAGCTCTTGTAACCCGGTCCATTCTGTGTTTGGATGATCATTCACCTAAGATCAGGAAGGAAGAAACACAATAGAACTGGAAGTACCATGCAGTTAGGGACACATGGTGACTGGATAGGAGATATGGTTTGATGCCTTACTCCTACATAAAAAGATACAGCAGTTCTTGTCTCTTGAAAACAAGGAAGGAAGGAAGGAAGGAAGGAAGGAAGGAAGGAAGGAAGGAAGGAAGGAAGGAAGGAAGGAAGGAAGGAAGGAAGGAAGGAAGGAAGGAAGGAAGGAAGGAAGGAAGGGAGGAAGGAAGGAAGGAAGGAAGGAAGGAAGGGAGGAAGGGAGGAAGGGAGGAAGGGAGGAAGGGAGGAAGGGAGGAAGGGAGGAAGGGAGGAAGGGAGGAAGGGAGGAAGGGAGGAAGGGAGGAAGGGAGGAAGGAAGGAAGGAAGGAAGGAAGGAAGGAAAGAGAGGGAGGAAGGAAGGAAGGAGAGGGAGGCAAGAAGAGATAGGTTGCTCTAACCTTTTTTTATGCACATTCAGTTCTAACTCAGCCTTCACTTAGTCTTTCCAGTTTCCCAGCCAACCAAAAGACTTTTCATTTTATAGTATTAACCCAGAAATCACTCATGGCTAGAAAATTACTTCAGAAGTTCCACATATTGGTTTAGTAGTAGGCAGAGAATATTATACATGTTCTCCATAATCCATCAGTAAGGGTTAATCTGAGAATGTTCTAAGAACTGGACTATCACCCATTACATTCTTTCTCCCCGTTGAAAACAAATTTAAATCAGTAAATCAGTTGTGGTACATTTTTAACTCACTGTCCATATTGCCAATCCAGAATAGTTCTTTAGGGTCCTAGAAGGTTTAAGCATATTCTCTACTGCCACATATAGAAAAAAGTGTCATAATAGTCAACTTGATATAGATGTTATGCAGTTCCTCATGTATATATAAAAACTATGATTGCCCTCATATAGATTTATGCAGATTCAAAAAAAAGATAATTTCATAATGTTTATCAGAGGTCATTGGCTATTTTAGAAATCTCTGAACTTTAGAGTTATCAGGATTATCTGATGGGAGTTAGTCAACTGCCCTCTAGGACACAGATTGAATCTTAGATGAGAAACTGAGGAAATACTTGGATGAAGTGCTTGCTATATATATAGGGTTCATCTGGGATAAGTCTTGGGCCCTTTATATTTGTGAGGGACCCCTGGAGAGACCTCACATTTAGGATTTTTATTAGTGTATGCTCTAGTTTTCAGGATACTAGAGAAAAATAAGCATCTTTTCTCCTTAAAGAAAAAGATTATAATTATACAGTAGTTCATTTTCTGCCCTTCTTTCTTATGAATCAGAAGTTTCTTTGCAATATCAGTCACATATTTGAACATGTATGTACTAATACCTGTTGTTTTATTCTTCCCACTTATTCAAATTCATTCAACTGTTTAGTTGCATATATCTCATAAATGTTCTTTTCCTGCTCTTTTTTTGCTTTCAAATAAACATAGACTGTTTCCTTTCTATGAGATCTTTATAGGCCCATGGGATGAGGATAGATTGTCTCACTACTTTAGTGTTTTAAGTTTGAGCCTACTCACCCCAGAATCAAGTATGTATACCCCTTTTGAGAGGATGTTTTATGACTTTTAAATCTTCTCAGTAAATTCCCTTTTATAAAAGTTCATTAACATTAATGGACTGATCATTATTGAAGGATCATACCGGATGGGGGCTCATGAATGGTAATAAGATGCAAAGCCTCAGGGTTAACCCTAGAATCCTTAGGAAAGATGTATCCACCTGCCCTCTCCAGATTTAGGGGTTAGAAGAATGAGCCCAGAAAAGGTACTACAATAATATGATGAAAGCCTCCTGTAAGGTTCTTTCAAAACACACTAAAATGAAATCATTTGTTTCAATATTTATGTCATTGGTCCTATGGAACTGTCTTTGATGACATTATTTTGTCTAACACCACTTTATCTGAAGCAATTAATGGCATCTACCTGTGCTTAAACAATGCCAAGAATTTTTATTACACACTTCTTAGGAACAAGACACTCTACTGGACATTAGATAACTAAATGACAAAGTCCCTGCTATTGATTTTATAGATTAACAGATAGGATAGGGTGTATAAACAAATGGGCATAATTCAAGAACAAATGTAATAAAGGCAAAGGAGAGATACTGATAAAGAGCTAGAGATAAAATGCTCAAAGAGTATTTGAAGAAGGAGCAACCACTTTTTAGTAAGATCAGGGAAGAGATGAGCCTTGGTACAATGGAAAGAGTCAGGATATGGATTCAAATTCTCCCTTTGTCCCATGATACTTCTGTTACCTTAGGCAAATCACTTATTATGTTGTCAGGGAGATCTGAACTAGATCTATTTATTATTTTCCTCTTTCTGGATGTTTCACCCTCTTACTGTAGCCTAAAATAAAATTAACCTTTTTACGCTGCCATAATGAACTGTTCATTCATATTGAACTCATAGTCCACTAAAACACCTGCATAATTTTCAGATAAATTACTATCTAGCCAAGTCTGCCTTGTTCCATACCTATAAAGTTGATTGTGTTTTATCCCAAGCATAAGACTTCCTAATTACCAGTATTAAATTTCACTTTATTATATCTGGCCCTGCATTCTAGTCTGGTGATATTTTATTGAATCCTGACTTAGTGATCAGTATTTTAACTCTCACTTCTAGTTTTGTGTCATCTATACAGTTGACAAGGGTGCCATCCAGGCCTTTATCCAAGTCAATGATCCATATAAAAGCATTATGATCAGAAGATCATAGATAGAGAATTGGAAGGACTCTAAGAAGCTATGTAGGTCAAGCCAGGTTTGGAGACAGAAGGTATTAGATTCAAGTCTCAAGCACTACCTAGTTATTTGACCCTGGTCAAGTCACTTAACCCCCACTGGCTAGCTCATAACAATCTTCTACCTTGGAACCAATACACACCATTGATTCTAAGATGGAAGGTTAGAGTATTAAAAAAAAAAGGCTACCTAGGTCAACCCAGTCATTTTACAGTTGAAGAAACTGAGGCTCAGATTATGAAATTTTGAGTGTCACCATCTTCCTAGTTACCAGACTAGAAACTCTGGTGTCATTCTTGGCTTCTTACTTGAGCTCACCTTATTTGTTAAAACTGTGGCCAAGCCTTGTTTCTCCTTTCACAATATTTTTCCTACTTCTTCTACTTCTCTCTACTCCCATAGTCACCATGCTGTCTCATGCCATCCTCATCTCACCCCTGTACTCCTTCAATCACATCCTGGTTAGTCTAACTGCCTTGTATCTCCTCACCCCAATCCATCTTCCATTTAATTGCCAAAGTGATTTTCCTAAAGCCCAGATCTAACCTTCTCCATCAATGCTACTCAATAAGTCCCAGTGCTCCTTGTTATCTCCAGGATAAAATATAAGATTTTTGGTTTGGCATGTAAAACCCTGGCCTTTTCCCATCTTTCTTATTGTTGTTCACTTGTGCATCATGACCTTTTGTACTTCTAATCTTTCACCTCTCTGACAAGCAGTGAGAAGCATGTTTCCTAATTAATCTGCTAGAATCATCATAGTCACTGTACTGAACATAGTTCATAAGTTTTTTGAAGTTGTTTTCCTTTACAATGTTGAAGCAATTGTAGAGAATGTTCTCCTGGTTCTGCTTATTTCCCTTTACATCAGTTCAATGTCTTACCAAGTTCTCTGAAATGTTCCTTTGGTCATGTCTCATGGCACCAAGAGAATTCCATTTCATTCATATACTATCATTTATTCAGTCATTCCCTAGGTGGTGAGTACAACCTTAGTTTCCATTATTCTATGATTCAGTGACACTTGTCTTCTTGTCCTCTTTTGAACACAGCACTCCATCTCCCAATTCAACTCCTTTTTACCATGCTCATGATGCTCTCCCTCCTCACTTTCAACTCTTGGCTTCCCTGGTTTCCTTCAAGACATCTCCCCTTCTGCTAAAGACTTTTGCCAATCTGCTTACTAACTTCTATCTTAGAACTGAAACTAGGAGAGAAGGTAAGGATTTAGGGTGCGAAAAAGAGTCAACTCAAGTGCTACTTTCTATAGAAAATTTATTGTATAAGGAACTGATTAAAATTTATAAGAACAATGGCCATTCCCCAATAGAAAAATGGTTAAAGAATATGAGCAGGTAATTTTCAAAGGAAAAAATCCAAGCCATCAATAAACAGATGAAAATCAAGTCCAAATCATTATTAATCTGAGCAACAGTTCTCAAAGTTTAGTCTTGGGTATACCTAATGGTTCCCAAGATCTTTTCAGGGGGCTCTTAAAAACTATTAATATTATTATTATTATAATTTTAGTAAGATATTTTAATTTCTAAAATGGACCACATTATCACCAAATGTAACTGACATAAACAAAAGTCTTTTGGGGTACACTCAATAATTTAAAGAATGTATAGGAGTCCTGAGATCCAAACATTTGAGAACCAATGAATCAGAGAAATGCAAAATAAAGAAACTCCATAGTTCTGCCTGACATTTATCCAACTGGCAAAGGTGAAAAAAAGTAAAATGACAAATGTTGGAGGTCTATAGGGAAACAGTAACACAAAGGCAATAGTGGTAGAATTATGAATTGGCCCAACCTTTCTGGACTGCAGTTTGGCACTATGTCCCCAAAGCTACTAATCTGTGCATACCGTTTGACCTAGAAATAACACTACTAGCTATATATACAATGAATAGGTCAAAGAAAGAGAAAAAGAACATTCATGTACAAAAAGAATGATAGCATCTCATTCACTTAAAAAATAATAAAATTAAATTTAAAAGAATGCCTATCCTACTTGTCAAGAAGACCCTTCTTCCAGAAAATCACACCTTGGGTCTGCATCTGGGTATGGTTGGGGCAGGGGGGTGGGCAGTGGCACAGGTATCACAGTATCATTAGTAAGATACTCCTCCGGCTGGAGGGAGAGAGAAGGAGAGAGAGGGAGAGAAGGAGAGAGGGAGAGAAGGAGAGAGGGAGAGAAGAAGAGAGGTAAAGAGAGAAAGATGGAGAGAGAGAGAGAGAGAGAGAAAAGAGAGAGAGAGAGAGAGAGAGAGAGAGAGAGAGAGAGAGAGAGAGAAAGAGGGAGAGAGAGAAAAAGAGGGAGAGAGAGAAAAAGAGGGAGAGAAAGGGAGAGAGGGAGAGAGAGAGAGACAGAGACAGAGACAGAGAGAGAGAGAGAGAGAGAGAGAGAGAGAGAGAGAGAGAGAGAGAGAGAGAGGGAGAGAAAGAGGGAGAAAGAGAAAGAGAAATGAAAAAGATTCTAGGAATATAGACCAATAGAGAGAGGAAATAGTTAAAGATAAGTGGAAGAGATAGGTAGATAGGATAGCTAGATAGATATATGGAACAGACAGAAAGGAAGATGGAATAGACAGATAAATAGAGATAGTCAGATGGGATAAACAGATAGACTGACAGATGAGAGAGGGACAGAGAGATAGATAAATAGAAAGACAGATGGAGGGGATAGAGAACGAATTTATTAATTGCTTACTATGTGACAGTCATGTGCTAAGTTCTGGAATACAAATAAAAGGAGGAAAAATGTGGTCTCAGCCCTCAAGGAGCTTACAGTGTAATGGGGGAAGATAACACATAAAAGGGAATTGAAAGGGGGTGGGAAATAACTGTAAAAGTATATGTGATGCAGTGGTCCAGAATCAGAAATTGAATCAGGAAAGGAGTGAAGTGAACATAGCTGACCTGTGCTTTTCCTCAAAATGGAGTTCTAGGAGGAATTTGCCAATCAAGAAGAAGGGCTGTAGAGATGGAAGGATTTTCACTTGTCCATAATCTCTTAGACTGGTAGGGGAAAGAAGGGGAGGGAATAAATCTTTTTATACTCCCTACTATGTGCCAGGTACTGTGCAAAGCACTTTTCATATATCTCATAAGTAGGGCAAATCTATGAGTCAAATCAGCCCCTTTCCACCAGTTTCTGTGTTAGGGTTAAGGAGGGGAATACTGGGGTGATTTCTGTCTCAGCCAGCAGGCATCCATCCCCAGCATCCTGATATCCTTTCCTTGACTATTCAAAGAAAGAGGTAAACACACACACACACACACATATACATATATATCAACTTTGATACTCAAAAGATAGGATACTTGCACGCATACACACACACTTAGAGGTATAAATACAAATGTAGATATAGATGATACACATTTTTCTTTATCTATCAGCTGGTTTCCTTGTTAAACCTGCACAATGTAGAAGATCATTGGATCTTCCTTCTTTTCTGCTTCCTTTTCCACTTGGGATTCCCAAAGTTTTTCTCAGAACTGGACTTTCCCTTCTGCCTCAGGGTGACACCTCCCAGATTAGGAAGTACCTGCCCTAAACAGCTGCAGGAAAGGCTCCCAGCCCAACCCTGGCTTGATTGTCCACAGTCCTCCTCTTGGCAGCTCTGGGGGCCCAGGAGGAAGTAGTTATTTTGGGTTTATGGATTGATAGGCACACTCCAAAACTCAGATTTTTCAGTGAGTCCAGTGTACCCCCCTCCTTCACCTCCCCCCCCCCATGCTGTACCTTTGAGGAGGTACAAAGGGATATGTACTTCAAATAAAATAGCAAGAACAAAAGTACCAACATGTCCCCCAACACATTGAGAGCACATTCCTACAGAACTATCTATGTAGCCAATGGTCTAATCAGCTTTGGCCCCTCACAGATTTGGGAACAAACCATTGGGAATTTTCAGCAATATATCACTATCTATTTTGTCATCTTTTACCTCCTCCTAAATAGTTAGTAAACTGGGAATTTTTGAAACCATCTTATTTCTAGGAATTCTATTGTATATTGAGCAAACAGACCCTAGCACACAAAAAGCAGTGAAATAGTAAAACGTTCATTTGGGACAATATGAGCACTAGAAAAGTTCTCAAAAAAGTTTCCTCAAAGAAGTTAGTGTGTTAATGAAGAAACATTTTTTCAGCTCTGGCTAGTATCAGGTGCTGTGCTTCATGCTGGGGATAAAAAGAAACCACAAAAGCATGGTGCCTCCTCTCCAGGAAGCCTCCCATAATGCCCTAGACAAAGTAGCCTCAATAAATGCTATTTATTGGTATTAAAATTCAGGGACTGGTGCATTCTCAAAGAATTTCCTCTTATTATATTCTACAATTTTCTCAAAAATGGATATATATTTTAAACAATAAAGTCATCTAATCTGGTTGATGACATAAACAGAAAAGAAATTCTTTTTGTCACTGGTTTGGAAGGCTTCTTTTAATGTATCAACTGGATCACATGAAGATCTCTCATTCCAAAAAAATCAAACCTAAAATTTCTAATGTACTTGTATACCATTACAAATCATAGATAATTGTGGCAATCATTGTTCCATGTGTGTTGCTTTTATTAAAACATAAGTTCCTTGAAGGCTGAGACTATCTCTGCTTTTGTATTTGAATTTCTTGTGGTTTTAACCATTTTTCAGTCAAGTCCCACTCTTTGTGCCCCTATTTGGGGCTTTCTTAGGAAAGATACTGGAGTGGTTGGCCATTTCCTTCTCCAACTCATTTTACAGATGAGGAAACAGGCCAACAAAGTTAAGTGACTTGCCCAGGCTCAAATAGCTAGCAAGTATCTGAGACCAGATCTGAGCCAGGTGCTCTACCTACTGCAATCTATTTGTATGTTCAGTGTTTTAGCAAAGAACTCAGCACATAGTAAGTAAATGCCTGTTCATTCATTCATTCTTACTCTCCTATTAAATTTCCCTACTGTATCTTCTCTGAAGGCAGGAACCGTGTGTCTTTAAAAAAAAAATTTAGAGGGCAAGTGGGTGGCTCAGTAGATTGGAAGCCAGGCCTAGAGACTAGAGTACTGATTCTAAGACAGAAGGTAAGAGTTTTAAAAAAATTAACCCTTATCATCTGTCTTAGAATCCATATTAAGTATTAGTTCCAAGACAGAAGAACAGCAAAGGTTAGGCAACTGGATTAAGTGACTTACCCAAGATCACTCAGCTATAGGAAGTATCTGAGGCTAGATTTCAACCCAGGACCCCCTGTCTTCAGGCCTGCATCTCTATCTATTGAGCCACCTAGCTGCCCTCAGGTGTCTTGGTTTTGGTATCTCTCTTATCCTTCAATCCAGTGCTTTGCACTCAGTAGGTGCTTTATAAACTTTTGATGGATGGAGGAACTTATTTAGAGCACAGCACGGGATGCCATTTAGAGTGAGGAAAGAGGGTGGGGAAGGGGAAGCTAAAGATTGTTGATGTCACTGGTGACTTAAGTGTTAGAAATGTATACACACTCACCAGCCCTTTCATGTCATCCCTAGAATCCACAACCTTGAATTTAATGTACTTACCAGCTTACTACATAATTAAAGAAAAAGGGAATCTTGGCAGACTTGAGGAGAAGGTACCCAGCCTGTACCTAAGAAGAGAGCAAATGACCAAAGTAGAAAGAGAATATGGTGTAATGGAAAGAGCATTAGGCTTTGAAGTAGAAGGTTTAGGTCTGAGTCTTGCCTTTGCCACTTATTCACTGTGGGACATTGGCACAAAATTTCACTCCCAGCCTCAGTTTCCTGATCTGTAGAACAAATGGGTTGAACTTGACAGCCCCTCAGATCTCTTCTAGTTTGAACATCACAAAAGTGACCTGTTATCTCAGTTTCTCTTCTAATAATAACACACTAAACCCAGGTTCAGTGTCACCCACAAGTAATGAGAGCCATAAGTCCTTGTCCCTACTTTTCTAAGAGATGGACACCATGGAATTGCCCTGGGAGCAGCTACTCCCTGGCTGACACCGATTCCACCCCAAGATTAGGTACAGAAAATTCTGAAGGAGGTAGTAATCGTCAGGGTGGGGGACAGGTGAATACAAGGGAAAACTATGTGAAGCACTCATTGGAGTTAATGACAGTTAATGGGAGAGCAGGGTAATAGATACCAAGCTTTGCTGCTCTGCTGCTCCCTTAATGAAAGGCCACAGAGGAGATGTTTTGAGTGGGTGTGCCTCCTAGATGGCCTTCTCAGTTGAGTATAGGAAGGGTGGTGGCACTCCCAGAACTGAGTACTTAAAAATAAAACAGCCTTCTCAGTTTCAGATTTGACATTAGATTCAACAAGGGAGAGGCTGGGAGGGAAGGAAATCCAGGGTGAATAATGAAATCTGGGAGAGTGGGCAGCTTGGCATCCTTGAAAGAGAATGCTAGGCTACATGGACCACCTTCTTTAACTGTTGTTCTCAAGCTGGGAGAGTGAAAGAGACAGACAGGTACAGAGACAGAGAAAAGGGGAGAGACAAAAGTGGGGAAGAAGGAAGGGGGGGAAGGGGGAAAGGGAGAGGGGGATAGATGGGGAAAGAGGAGGGAGGTGGAAAGAGAAACAAGAATTTATTGTGCCACGCACAATGCTGCACTGAGCTAAGTACTTAAGTATTATTATTATGTTTGATCCTCTTAACCACCCTAGGAAGAAGATGTTATTATTATTCTCAGTTTATAGTTGAGGAAACTGAGACCCAGGTTAAGACAGAGAACATTTTCCCCAAAATATGAATTCCAAGCCTCCTAGAAATTCTTGGAGCATCTCCCTTGGGAAAAGCAATATACTGAGAATTTTTGTTCCATCATTTTCAATCATGTCTGACTCTTTGTGACCCCATTTGGGGTTTTCTCAGCAAAGATACTGGGGTGGTTTGCCCCTTCCTTCTCCAGCTCATTTTATAGATGAGGAGCTGAGGAGTGATCTGGCTGCCTTTCCCATATCCAACTCTTAGGAGATATGATTTTGGTTTATTTTCTAAATTACCATCCCCTCTGGCTAATGAGGAGTCTTTCTCATCTCTAAATGCCAGTCCTTTAGCCCTGATTCACACCTAACCACAAAGCTCCAAGTATTCAAACAGAAGCAGGAAGTGAAAGAAATTCTGCACACCTTTTATGGAAAGGTCTTTTTACACTAAAATTTGCACTGGGATTTGTGCAGGCTGCTTACTATTTCTAGCAATGACCAGTTCCAGCCTCTACTCATGCTGATATTCTATTCTTGTCCTCAGATAGACCTTCTGGGAATGTTTTGGGATTTATTGCTATCACCTCATCCTCAGTGGGAGGTAAAAAGCCAAATTTTTAGGTATTATTTCCACTGTACTCACCTCCCCATTTCCCCATTTCCTATCTTTCTGTCCTTAGATATGGAAATCTTAGATATGGGAAACAGCTGGTTTTCATCCTCTAAGAAAAGTGGAAACTGTGTCACAACTTTAAATTCTTTTCATTTTACTTATATCTTTAAAATATAATTTATTTTAACGTTGTTACTGGAAGCTAAGTGGGAGTCTACCAAAGTAGCCATTCAAAAGGCAAATGGGTAATGAGTTTATAGTCACAGGGACTTTATAAAAGTAGAGAGGAGATTGGTGACTGATTAGTTTCACAGCATTTTGACTTTGAAAGCAGAGGAAGAAAGGCAATCTGCCAAGTTATTTGTATGTATACACATGCTTGTGCATGCACACGCACACGTGCACACAAGCACACACAGAGTCATGGAGGGTCTCTGATATATTGGAAGATGGGTTACCCATACCAATGAAATCAAAGGTCTTTCTTAAGTACTGAAGACAACATATATGCATATACCTATGGAGAAATATAGCATATATAAATAGGTTTGTATATATGTATGTGTGTGTGAGTGTGTGTGTGTGTGTGTGTGTGTGTGTGTGTAATG
This sequence comes from Monodelphis domestica, assembly GCF_027887165.1. Lineage (NCBI taxonomy): Eukaryota > Metazoa > Chordata > Mammalia > Didelphimorphia > Didelphidae > Monodelphis > Monodelphis domestica. The sequence goes on from NC_077231.1 coordinate 147,809,078, forward strand.
AATGCATTAACTGGTACAGGGCATGAGAATTGGTTTCCCACTCTACCCCCAACCCCACTTAATTTAACTGCAGAGAGTAAGAGGCAAATAACTGTGATGTATAGAGATTGGGACAGTACTTGTGATTTCACTGGTAAAAGGAACTCTCAGGTTAAGAAAACTGCCCCTACCAGTACAGGTCAATAGCTTTTTTTGCAACTGAATATTCCTAGTGAGTTCCTGAGAATAATTAGAGGTTAAGTGACTTGCCCTGTTGAGCATCGCACATATCTCTCAACAGAAGTTACAAGGTATTCATCTGTTGGATAAAATACAAAGAGGGATCTACACCCTCTTATCCCTTTTCCAAGATGCAATTTCCCTGATCCACCTGAAACGGTAGCTCTCCATTGGCTAGTAAAATATTGTTTATGTCCCTGGTGACCCTTCCAAAGCAAGTTTACCAGCCCTGAGTGACAGTGGAAGCATAAAGGAGACAGCAAGCAGCTCTGTGCAGTGGGAATTTTGTGCCTTTACCAGAGTGCAGCAATGGGGATAGAGGATTTCTTTCTCCTTCTCCCATCAGTCATAACATACTCAACTCATAAGAGATAGAGCATCCAGCAGGGAAGAGATGAAGGAAGAAGAGGCAGAGTTAGTGGTGGGGAGAGACAGAGACAGAGAGATAGAGTCAGATAGAGAGAGAAAAGGAGAGAAGGATGAAGGGAGATGAAGAGGGGAAAGGGAAGAGAGAGGGGATTGGGGGAGATGAAGGAGAGGGGAAGGAGAAGAGGGAGGGAAAGAAGGAAAGGTACAGGAAGTAGAAAGGGGGAGAGAAAGGTCTGAGGTATGGGGCCCTGGCAACAAAGAGAAGATAGATAATTATGAATTCAAGAATTATCCCTGGCAGTTGGAAGTAAAATTACAGAAAGCAGCAGGCCCAGCTGAGTGACCTGACCAGTAGAGATCCTTCTTGCCCTGGGAAGGGGACAACATGATGAGAAGAAGAAAAAAACACCAGTACTAATAATATGGGTTGCCTTAACTATGTGCATGTCAAATCACCAGTATTTCTGTATGCCCTCTCTTCCCAGTGATATTTTATAGATTTGTAAGCAGATTCACTCCAGGTTCATGGCAATTATGTTTTGTAGCTATGGTTCTTACCATGCCATCATCTCTTAGTGCATCTTGGCTTTGAGCTAATTTTGTGAGCATGTTGACAGTAAGAGGTAAGTAAACCATCAAAGGTTCATGAACTCTAATTTTAGGAGTACAGACCCACAGATTATCTTTGAAACAGGGAGAAGTCACCATCTTGGTAGCCAACCTGGAAACCATCAGTGTTGAATCAGGTAGGTTGCATAAAGGGGTTATTACACATATCAGTTGGGCCTTTTTATATCCCTTTTCTTTGGTGCTCCCCAAAGGGCAATCAATTAGATTATAAATTGGACTATGCTAGATGATACAAGATCAAAGATTTAGAGCTGGAAGGGACCTCAGGGACTGGAGAAAGAGCTGTACCTAGGAAAGTTTCTGCTTTGAAGGTTGGGCTAAATTGTCCTTAAAAGGGATTGAAACTGTCCCCAAGACTTACTTGGCCCAGGGGGCTAAGAGTTCAATGTCAGGAGTAGGGACCTTTCTTTTGATCCTGGCTGACTATTATAGCAAATGCTATATTCTTCCTGAATATTCTTTCCATGCTAAGGCTAAGTAGACTTTTAAATGGTATTCAAATGACTCATTTTGTTGCCCTCCGGAACATGAACCATCAGACCAATCTGAGTCTGATTGGACTACAATAGTGGCCATGTGATCCAAGCCCCTCATCTTTTAACTGAAGCCCAAAGAGGGGTTCTATGACTTGTCTAAGGTCACACAGCAGCAGAGGCAAGATTTCAACCTAGGATTTCAGACTCCAGAACCAGTGCTCCTTCTAGTACTATGGTCTTCTGTCTCTCTAGATCTAAAATTCTAAAAATCGAGGGTAACACTTAAGATTATAGATCTAGAGCTGTAAGGAAGCCACAAAACATCCTAGTCAACCCCTCATTTTACAGGTGAAGAAAACTGAGGTCTAGAGGTTAAGTGATTTGACCAAGGTCCCAAAGCATTGAGCATGCAAGAGACAGGTTATGTTATGTGTCTATAACATATATGTATATACACATATGTATATGTGAGTATACAATATGCATGTATATAATAATAATCACAACAACAATAATAATAACTAATATTTATATGGGGCAGTTAAGTGGCAAAGTGGATAGAGCACTGGGTCTAGACTCTGGAAGAAGATGAATCGGAAAGATTCACCTTCTTCCAGAGTTCAAATATGGTCTCAGATATTTCCTAGCTGTTTGATCTTGGGCAAGTCACTTACTCTTGTTTGCCTCAGTTTCCTCATTTTTAAAATGAGCTGGAGAAGGAAATAGCAAACTAATCCAGTACCCTTGCCAAGAAAACCCCAGTTGGAGTCACGTAGAGTTGGTGTGATAGAGGATGGCATTAGAGAAAAAAAGTGTCAGACTGAAGAGTATGTGAAACTGATCACCTCGACAGGGGAGGGGCTCCAGGAGTGGGAATCCTGAGGAGAGAAGACTCTACCTGGGAGATCAGTGAGGGTCTCTCCATCTTGAGATGTCGAAGAGAGAAGGTAGATAAAGACTTTCTCCTGAGAGTTACCTACTTTTCCTGCTGGTGGACTGGAAATCCTTCCCCCCAACACTTCCCAATTGAAGGACCTTTCTAAGGAGAAATCTGAGCAGACTTTACTTCAGCTGCTATTGCCCAGGGGTGAGTCAACCTGACTTTCTCTCAGGGGGGCTCAGGCTGCCAAGGCCTGAGTTCCTTCCAAACTTGAGGAGGGAGGAAAAGGGTTTAGATAGAGATAGGGACTTCCTTTTCCCACTTTCCTTTTCCCATTCTTCCCTGCCCATTATTTCTTTTGTATTATCTGATTGAGTTAACATTAAAAGTTATCTGTTCCCCAAGCTAAGTGTGAGTGAATGGATCTAGGGGAGACCTTTTGGGTCTTGAGTAGTGGAGGGTCTGCTGTCTCCCCTGAACCCCACTTTTGAGAAGGGGGTTCTCCTCTCTTTCCCTCTCTCTCTCATACCAAAAGTCCAAACCTCCCTTTGGGGGTACATCCCTCCCTTCTTTCCTTTTTTTATTTTTTTTAAACATTGGACACAACCAAAACAAAGGAAAAACAATAACAATAAAAACATTTATTAACATTTGCTATGTTTCAGGCAACGTGATTTATAGTCATTATCTCATTTGATCTTTATAACAACATTGAGAGGTACTATTATTATCCCTAATTTACATATAAAGGAATTGAGGCAAACAGAGATCAAGCGATTTGTACTGGATCACACAGCTAGGAAATATCTGAGGCTACATTTGAACCCAAATCTTCCTGACTTCCAGCCCAGGCCTCTATCTATTGAATCATCTAGCTCACACATACACATAGGTTTATATTTGGTTCAGCCTTTTCTATCCAATGGGAAAGAGGAACAACCTCCTCAAAATGGAAACTGTGTGAGAACATGAAAGGAAATCCAAAAATAGTTCAGCATCATCCCTCTCTAGTTCAATGCTAACATCAAGTCTGGAATCACTGAAGCTGTGGGTGGGATTCCAAAGGACAGGACTATGAAAGGAGTATCCCTGCATGATTCAGACTGGGAGGTTCCAAGCCCTGGAAGCACAGTCTCTATGTAAAAGTCTGAAGAGTTCAAGAGAGAAGTGGAAAACTTTCAGGCCAAACACAAAGTTACTGGAATTATTTATGATTAATATAGCCAGTCACAAATCAGATCCAGAAACAGCAGTAAAAGAAGAAGGGGAGCACAGAAAAGAATGCAAAATCTATTTCCTGAGGACAGCTAGATAGCAAAGTGGATAGAGCTGTGGGACTGGAGTTGAGACATCCTGGCTTCAAATCTGGCCTCAGACACTTCCTAAATGTGTAAACCTGGACAAGTCACTTAACTCCATTTGCCTAGCCCTTGGTCTTCTGTCTTAGAATTGTTACTAGGACAGAAGGTAAAGGTTTTTTAAAATGTATTTCTTTCTTGAGCTACTGACAAAGGGAGAAAGGGACAGAGAGATCTTTTGCTCCTCTGAAGATGGGAATGACTCATTATGGTAGACACCTATCATCAAAATCCATCACTGCTGAAGTACTTTGTACTATCAGTCAATTATCATAAAATCTCATCTCTTCAAAAAGGCATTCATTGAGTGTCATCCTTGGTCTTTAACCACATGAGGTTTTCTTCTTTTTATGGACCCTAGTTCTTTCTAGTTCTCAAATACCACACTCTATCTCTCAACTTTCTGCTGTCCTTCATACCTGGAAGGGTCTTTCTTCTCATCTCCCTTCTGGCTTCCTTCAGCTCAACATTCCCCAATTGCAAATGGTCAAAAGATATGAACAAACAGTTTTCAGATGAAGTCAAAGCTATCAATAATCACATGAGAAACGATTCTAAATCCTTCTTGATAAGAGAAATGCAAATTAAAACAACTTCAAGAAGTTTTCAGATGAAGTCAAAACTATCAATAATCACATGAAAAATTGTTCTCAATCTCTCCTGATTAGAGAAATGCTAATCAAAACAACTCTGAAAGGAAACAAGACTGACAGTTGGTAGGGGAAGGGCTAACTGGGAGTGGCAGTTGGGTCTTGTAACTAGCACTTCCTTCCTGCCATGAGTGGCAGTTGGGTCTTGTGACTAGCATTTCCTTCCTGCCGGGTTTTACTTCCTTCCTGGTATTGGAGGAGGGAGGAGCTTGTTCAGCTCAGTCTGGTGTGGTGTGCCTCTTCTTAGTTCAGCCCGAAGATTCAGGCCCAATCACTTAAGGTCAGAACTGTTCTTGTTTGCTTTCTGTCTACTGTTAAGATTCTCATTAGACAAAGCGAGGACTGATATAAAGTAGACGGCAATGGGAGTAACCCTCTGCCAGTCTCTGGGGCCTGGCCTCAGCTCTGAAGCTGAGGAAAAAACTCCAATCCCAACTGGTTATTAAACTTTATGTTATTTGAAATGGCAGTTAGATAAGTGGACTATCTTTTCTGGGCATAGGGGGAGCTGAACATCAGTTCAGTCATTCAATAACAAACAGTCCTTATCAGACCCCTGCTGCTTCCTCTTGGCAGGGGGCATCTCCCTCCTTTACCTCACCCAGCAATATTCCCTCTCTCCCCTCAACTCCTCTATACCCTGCTACAAACCTCACATTATCCCCCAGTTTTTCCAATTCCCTCATTTCATCCTTTCCCAATAAATATTATAGGTACCACCTCACACCTAGCAGATTGACCAATATGACAGCAAAGGAAAATAATAAATGTTGGAGGGGATATGGCAAAATTGGGGCACTAATGCATTGTTGGTGGAGTTGTGAACTGATGCAACCATTCTGCAGGGCAATTTGGAACTATGCCCAATTGGCTATAATAAAACAATGCATACTATTAGGATTGTATACTAAAAAGATTTTTTAAAAATAGGGGAAAGGGCTAATTGTTCAAAAATATTTATAGCTGCCCTTTTGTGGTGACAAAGAATTGAAAATTAAAGGAGTATCCATCAATTGGGGAATGGATGAAAAAATTATCATATAAGAGATAGTGATTTAATAGTATCAGAAAGAGTAAGAAAGACCTACATGAACGGATGCAGAGTGAAATAAGCAGAACCAGGAAAACATTGTACACAGTAACAGCAATATTGTGGAATAATTATTTGTGAAAGACTTGGCTACTCTCAGCAATAAAATGGTCCAGGATTATCCTGAAGGACTTATGACAAATAATGCTATCCACCTCCAGAGAAAGAACTATTAGAGTCGGGCAGATCAAAGCATATGATTTTTCACTTTAGTTTATTTGGGCTTTGATTTGGGAATTTCAGTTTTATGTGATTTTTCTCATATAAAAATAAAAAATTTGGAAAAATGTTTTGTTATTCAATCAAATTATTTGTCAGCTCCAGGAAGGGGAAAGGAATGGAGTAAGGGAGGCAATTTGGATCATATGACTTCAGAAAACTTATAAAATTATTAATATATGTAAGTGGTCAAATAAAATATCTTGACAAAAATTAATTAATTAAATGAATAAGACTCAGCTCAAATCTCATCTTCTTCAGGAAGCATTTCCAGGTTCTTTGCTCTCTCCACTCCCCCTTGAGCTAGTGCCAGTACCCTCTCTTTGAGACTACCTTTCATTTATCCTACAAACATCTCATATGTGTAATTTTGGCATGACTTCATCCTCTTTAGAATATGAGCTCCTTGAGGGCAGAGATCATGTTTTTGTCTTTCTTTTCAACCCTGAAGCTTGGCACAATCTCTGGCACATAACAAATGTTTAATAAATGTTTGCTGAGTAACTGACAGATGAGTTACTTTTGGCTCAAAAAAGATAAGTGTCTTGCTCAATGTCTAAACTAAAAAGGCTGAGGGAGATTAGGGAAGTAGGGCCAGGTCTCAATCCCTCAGTATAGGACTATTTCATCAATCTATCACAATTACGCACTACAGTCAAACACTTACCAAACTCCATTGCTCTTTTACTAGGAGCCACCCTGAGGGCCATGATGAAGTCATTCAGTTGCACATAAGAAGAATATATTATGGCAACAGCTTTGTTAGATAATTTTTCCAGCTTTTGTTTTATGGCAGGACCATGTCTGACAGATGAGTTACTGTCCTACTTTTAAAGATTTTCAAGCTTGGAGATAATCCAAACTCCTCTATTTTACCATCCTGGGACTTCAAAGTCCAAAACATCCTTTAATGGCCACCTCTTTATCTCATTGCCCCCAAATTAGAATGTCAACTTCTCAAGGGTAAGGATTGTCCCACTGATGTGTGTATATGTAATATATGTGTATATATGTGTCTCAGGTATACATATACACACATATCCCCAGTATTTACACAGTAAGCAAAAAGTGTTTTTGCATTCATTCATCAAATGTAAATAACAGAGGGCAGCTAGATGGTTTAGTGGATAGAAAGCCAGACGTAGAGAGAAGAGTTCCTAGGTTGAAATTTAGCCTAAGACATTCCCTAACTGTGTGACTCTGGGCAAGTCACTAACCCCGATTGCCTAGCCCTTACTGCTCTTCTGCCTTGGAACTCATATTTAGTATTGATTCTGAGACAGAACATATGGGTTTAAAAAAAATTGGGTACATCCGCTACTAAGGTCCTAGGCATCTAGCTAATAGATTGCCCACCTAGGATGCTAGGTGAAACTAACCCTTCTTCTATTTTTAGCAGATTCAAGTACAAACTGACTCTAGAAGCATAATGGACTTCAGCCAGACCTTGGACAGTTTCCAAAAAAGAATCCTAGCATTTCACAGTGACCTTCCCCCCTTCTCTGTCTCTTTCTCTGTTTGTCTGTCTGTCTCTGTCTCTTTCTTTCATTCTCTTTCACCAAATTCTTCCTCAAATCTAGCTCCCATATTATCTTCTGTGTCTAGTTCAAGCCACTGGCCGATTGTTCTGTTGTTTATTGAAGTGGATGAGCTGGGTAATATGCCCTTTATAACAGCCCTTAATTTACTGCCGGAGAGGGTGGGTGAGGTAAGAGGAGGGATCGCTTCCTGAAGGTACTGGAGGCTCTTCTTTCTGCAAAGGCTACTTTTTAAATCTTATAAATTGTCCTCCAAAGTTATCCTCCAAAGCAAGCAGTCTGAGAACAGGAGCCCTGGGGATTATTGCCAGAGGCAGGGAAAAACAACAACAACAACAATCACTGCCTGCCCACAAATGTATTTAATAGCAGATGCCGATATCCAAGAATGACTAAAGGACTGGCAGCTCCTCAGGTACCTGGGTGAGAAACAAATTTTCTTTTTTTTTCTACATTATTTTCACCTCCATCTACTTGGAGCATTCTTTTGGACCAGTGGGAACAACTCAACTCACTTTAAGGGTTTACAAAGGACTTTTGCCTCAACCATCATATGAATAAGAAATGTAAGTATCATTATCCCCATTTTAAAGATGGGGAAACTGAGACTTAGAGAGGTTAAATCATTTTTCCTTGTTCATGCAGTCAGGAAATATGACTCCAAGAAAAGACCTTAGTGACCATCTAGTCTAACTCGCTCAGTTTTACAAATGGGAGAACTGAAGCTTAGAGTGGATAAATCACTTGCTCAAGGTCACAAAGCTATTAGTGTAGGAGGCAGGATTTAATACCCAGTTCAGTACTCCATCTGTCTTTTGACTTTTTTTTCAGTTGTATCTGAACTATCTGTAACCCCATTTGGATTTTCTTGGCAAAGATACTAGAGTGGTTTGCCATTCCCTTCTCCAGCTCATTTTATAGAGGAGAAAACTGAGGCAAACAGGGTTAAATGATTTGCCCAGGGTCATACAGCTAGTGTCTGAGGAAGATGAGTCTTCCTGGCTCCAAGCCCCACACTCCATGCTCTCACCACTTACCACCTCTCTGTCCCTCTTTCCATTGTACCTTGCTGCAATTAGATATGAATAATTCTGACTTGGGCCTATGGCCCTTAAGGAGATCAATCACTTCATGCTTTCCTTAGACAACTATTGATCTTGGGCTACTTTGACAATAGACCTTATGGCAATTACCTTGTTTGAACCACTATTTTAATAATAGTAACTCACGTTTATGTGTTGTGCTAAACACTTTATAAATATTATCTTGGAATATTCATAGCTGAGCTCTTTGTGGTGGCAAAAAATTGGAAAATGGGGGCAGCTGGGTAGCTCAGTGGATTGAGAGCTAGCCCTAGAGATGGGAGGTCCTGGGTTCAAATCTGACCTCAGACACTTCCCAGCTGTGTGACCCTGGGCAAGTCACTTGACCCCCATTGCCTAGCCCTTGCCACTCTTCTGCCTTGGAGCCAATACACAGTATTGACTCCAAGACAGAAGGTAAGGGTTTAAAAAAAAATTGGAAAATGAGGAGATGCCCTTCAATTGGGGAATGGCTGAACAAAATGTGGTATATGTTGGTGATGGAATACTATTGTGCTCAAAGGAATAATAAAGTGGAGGAATTCCATGGAGACTGGAACAACCTCCAGGAAGTGATGCAGAGTGAGAGGAGCAGAACCAGGAGACCATTGTACACAGAGACTGATACACTGTGGTACAATCGAATGTAATGGACTTCTCCATTAGTGGCAATGCAGTGATCCTGAACAACCCAGAGGGATCTAAAAGAAAGAACATTATCCACATTCAGAGGAAAAACTGTGGGAGTAGAAACACAGAAGAAAAACAACTGCTTGAATTCATGGATCGAAGGGATATAGTTGGGGATGTAGACTCTAAATGAACATCCTAGTGCAAACATCAACAACATGGAAATAGGTTCTGATCAAGGACACAAGTAATACCCAACGAAATTTTGCATTGGGAAGGGTGGGTGGAGGGGAGGGAGGGAAATAAAGTGAGTATTGTAGCAAAAAAAAATTTTTTAATAAAAATTAAAAAAAATATTATCTTGGGGGCAGGCAGTGAAATAAAGAGTCAACTGTCTGGAAATTATTACTTCTTGAGATAGAGAAGGTAAATTGAGGGGAACCTGTTTCTTCAGCAATGACTGTTGTTCTCTGGCTGACTGTGACTAGAGAGGGCTGCCTAAAGGAACCTGATGCTGCTTATTGGTAATGGAGGCAGAACAGAGACATGCTGAGGTACAGGGATGCCACCACACAGGGATACTGGTACACAGGGGACTACTTATAAGGGACTGCTCTGGGGTTTACTCTGGGGGTTGCCTATTGATCCCTACTGATTGCTGATAGATCAATCTATTTCCTAAACTCCTTCCTCCCTCACTCCCTCCCTTAACCAACCTCTTTCCACCCAGTTCTTCTTGAAGCCTTTGGTTCCTTCCCTCCCTCCTGAGTAAGCTCTAAAGATACTCTAGTTGCTTTCTCAGTCAAGGAGTTTATTGGGATAACAGGATGGGAAAGTGAGGTAAGAGGGATGAGGAATTTCCCTAATCTAAATGAGATAAAATTGAGGGTTTGGGGAGTCACAAGTGTGACTCTTAGACAGTTAGTAAGATGGAAGACAACAGCAGTTCAAAATCTTCTTTCTTCTTCTTCACAAATCAGCCAGATCTTTCAGCTTAACCCCAGAAAGAAACAAAGTTCAAAGTCTCTCCTTTTCTCCTGGCCAGCTCAACTCTCTTACAGACCACCAACTCAAAAGTTTCTCCTCTGATCAGCTTCCACTGCTCAGAGCCAGAGAAACAGAGACCAAGTCCCCAAAAGCTAAGTTTCTCTTCTCAGTGTCAACTTCAACTGCTCAGAGTTAGAGAAAACAAAAAAATCAAATCAGCCTCACAAAAGTCTTTCAGCCAACTTCAAACCTCCAGGGAGAGAGAAAGTGTGTCTCCCAAGTCAGAGACAAAGTCAAAAAGCCCCTCCCCCCTGTCAGCTTAAACTGCCACCAAACCAGGGACATTCCATTGGAATCTTCTCTTGCATCTTGGTCCACAAGTCCTGCAAAATCTCTCTCTCTCTCTCTCTCTCTCTCTCTCTCTCTCTCTCTCTCTCTCTCTCTCTCTCTCTCTCTCTCTCTCTCTCTCTCTCTCATGTCTCTATCACAGCAGGTAGCTGATTGGATAGAAAGTCAGGCCTAGATATGGAAGATCCTCTGTTCAAATCTGACCTTAGACACTTCTTAGCTATGTGATCCTGCATTGAGAGTCAGATCTAGAGACAGGAGGTCCTAGGTTCAAATGCAGTCTCAGACGCTTCCTATATATGTAACCCTGGGCAAGTCACTTAACCTCCATTGCCTAGCTCTTACCACTCTTTTGCCAATACATAGTATTGATTCTAAGACAAAAGGTAAGAGTTATTAAATATATATACATATATAATATAATTTGATGTTTGATGATTTCATTTGATTTATAAATTTTATTTTATTTGATGATTATTATTCACATTTTACAGTTGAGAAAACTGAGGTCAGCAAAGATCAAGTAACTTGCTCAAGGTCACATAGCTAATTGCTTTTGGAAGTCGCATTTGACCTCAAGTCTTCTTACATCTATGCCCAATACTCAATTATTTGTGCCACCTGGCTAATCTGATTTTAGGAAGCACCTCAGCCACATTTCATCTCACCTTTGCCTCATTTCTCTTTAGAGTTCACCTCCTTCTCACTCTTGCCACACTGATCACCCTATGGCATTCTTCTCTTCATTGGTGATTCCTTCCCAGGGAACACTATTTTAGGAAGGACCAAAGCCTTGCTTGAGCTCTACTTTCTTCCCCTTGTCTGCCACACTCTAAAATAGTACCCTTCTCCCCCAACCCTAGCTTTCTATCATCCTTCTATTTGCTATTGTGATGTAAACTCCATGAAGGTGGTAATTGTCTTGTTTCCTTAGACTGATATCCTAAGTATTTAGCACAGTGGTAAATATAGAATATAGGGCTTTGTCAGTCTGTCTGTCTCTATCATCCATCCATCTATCATTTGCCCATTTTCATCCATACATCTATCATTTGTTTGTCTATCCATCCATCTCTCTCTCTCTCTCTCTCTCTCTGCATTTTTAAATGATGTTTTCCTTTATCAAACAATTTCTTAGCGTTTTTCACTCCTCATTTCCTCCATGGTCCTTCAGTTCCAATTCTTCCTTCTCCTGTGCAAGCTTTGGTGATCTGTATCAAGATATAAGTAGTGATCACATTCCTACTCCATCTGCTTTACTTGTGATCACCTGGGAGCATATTCAGTAGCACAAGTCACTTATGGATCTAATTATTCTCTCTGCAGTTTTGCCCTTTACTCTTCCCAAGTGGTAGCAGATATATCATCCCCAGAATTAGCTTTATGGAAAAGGAGGAGTAAAATATAGAGAGAGCCATGACTTACAATATTGCAATGTGATCTCAGGGTACTCCCCAAAGCATCTTTCCCTATCCACTGGCTGATACTAGAAATTTCCCAGAGAAAGCTTGTGTCTCTGTGGGGCTAAAGCAGTTGTTACAAACCCAGGTGTGATATTTAAGTTATCAGCCAATATACCCTGAAAAAATTATTTCACATCCTAATCTGTAAACACATATTAAAGAGGAACAGAAGAGAATATAGGTTGTCCTGGGCACTTGAGATGGAGGAAGAGGCCATCAGTGAAGGAGGACAAGAAAGGATGGGGACTTTGTGAGGACAGGAAAGACAAAGTTTTCCCTACTTCACAGTTTTGTCTATAACCAACCATGCTCCATGAGTCAATTATTCATCCAGTTATGCAGTGATTATGAATCAATTATGTATCAGCTGTATGCCCATATGCCTCTGGCTTGCTTCCATTTACCACATAGTGTACTGGGCAAGAAAAGAAATCCCATCTAACTTCAGTGATGAAGCCTGCCCAGTCTGGGGTAAAGCAAAGAAAGACCTTGCTGAGGTCTGCAGCACTGTAATCACCACTCTGGGAGGCCCTGGGCTCCTTTAATCTTTCACTTAATGGACATCAAATCCCTGTCATTAGCCAAATGACTGACCAGCCTGGTATCATTCTACAGTCAGAGAAGAAGTGTCTCAGGGAAGTAGGGAGACTTGTTTAAATCCAGAGATGAGTCACAAAAGACAATTGGGAAATGACAGTGCAGGAGCCCTGGTTCTTATTTTCTTGTTATAACTTCAATATTATCCCCCCCCCCCAAATTTTTTGCTTTATCCTAAGGGCTCAACCCAAAGAATATTTGTTCAATAAAACATTAAATGGTTATTAGGTGCCTACTGTGTGCAGGGAACAGTTCTGGGTGCTGAGGCACATGTAAAGTTTAGGTGAAACACAATCCCTGCCTTATGGAGCAGAATCTTATATATAAAGAGAAACTGAATGAATATCCCTTGAGATGTCATTTAGTTCATCCCCCTGATTACAAACCATTTAATTATTAGCTCTATAGAAGGTGATCAGACAGATCCCTAAATAGTTTTGAGTTTGGTGTAAGCCATTCAGTTCCAACCTGAAGGCTGTGAAAGTAATTTCTGCCAAGGTGTCTAAATGTCTTTCTAAATTTTTTTCTGAGCAGGGGTAAATTCAAATCTATGATTTCATTCATGCCACTTTGCCTCAGTTTCTCTCCCTATCAAAGGGAAAAGAAGTCCAGTTAGCCATTCAATCAAGCCACCAACATTTTTTGGTACTGTTGCCCAGAGGGCATAACTGAAACAAACAAGCCCAACAAGGAATGAATTGCCTACTTTAAAGGAAGGGTATTTTCTGATTGCACATGACTGATTCCCTATCATTCATCATTCCAAGATGAAGAAAATAAACTGGTGCCAAGTGTGCATTTGGTCAGGTTCCTGAAGATCCGATCATTAGATATATCTTGTAACCTGAACTCTTCCACCTTCCTTCATCACAAGACCCTTGAAGATGGTAACCCCATTCAAATAGTACATGAAAGCAAATTCATACCTCTTCCTCTCTTAATTCTTGTGATGCACAGTTGATGCTTCTCTAGCCAAAAAAAAAAAAAAAAGGTTTCTCTTACCACCATTGCCTGTTCTCTGAAGTCACTGATTTACTCTTTCCTCCCTTTGTATCGACTGGATCCTCTGTTCTATTATTGTCAAAGTTCCCTTCATCTTAGACCTCTTATTTTAAGATTCCTTTCATGTTCTTTCATTCATAGAAATTGTCTCCAAAAGACTGGCTATTCTCTACATCTACTCTGAAACATAGAGCCAGGAAAAAGGTAAACTGCCTCTGCACTGTCACTTCACCTTCTTCTGTCATCATCACTCAACAATCTCTCCTCCTCGGAAGTTTACTCCAACAACCTATATTGTCCTATCTAGAACCTTGTTCCTGTCATCTAGATAATTCTTCTAGATAATCTATACCCCAGGTCATTCTTTCTCCTTTCTCAAAGAGTTAAGTATCTGAATCTTAGTCTTCCTCTCTACTCTAAATCTAGCCATCAGAATTGAAAACCTCAATAGACACATCAATGTCAAATATGGACATGGGATATTCACAATAAGCAATTTCCCAATGTTCAAAAACATTGGCCTCCCTGTTCAATGGGTAAAATTAAATATCCTTTGGACAATGGCTTATTTTCATCTTTGTATCCCCAATACCCAGCACAGAGCCTGATACCCAATAGGTACTTAATTGTTTATTGAATTAATTGAATTGACAGCTATTAACTATGACCCATATCTTCATTATACCTCAGTGACACAGGGGAAAGTTATTTCCTTGATCTTACCATGATCTTACCATCACGCAAAATTGTTCTGTCTATGTCCATGAACCCAAGCTTTTAAATTTGTCTCTGTAATCATAACTTACTATATTTCCTCTCTCCTTTTCCTCAGTCCTCAGACCCTTCTTTGTTCTCATAATTACCTCTAGTAAATCCACCGCTCCCAGTCCATCCTCTCTGTTCTTGTCTTTCCTCCCTTCATAGATTTGACCTTCAGGTGAATGATTCCAACAATAATCTGCCTTCTATCTGAATCTCCTATCCCCTTGTCAGTCTTCTGTTTATACTCAACCAGACCTTAACCACAAACATGTTTTCTCTGATTTAACTGAATGCTGTTTAGTGGCACCAGAAAAAGCCATACAGCAGTGCTAAGTGAGTCTGTTACAAAGTTGTGTTTGCTAATAAGCCCTCACTGCTACATAGCAATTGTTTTATTATTCCCTAATTGACTCTGATGACAGTTCCCAGCTTCCTTAAATGGCTTCATAATCTCAAAAGACAGAGTGGAAATGAATAAAGATGAGACACATTGTGCAGCAGGACATTTTTATTCAGTACAAATTCTGTAATTTGCTACACTCTTAATTGTTTGGATGCCAATTACCCAAAGAGAGCAGTAGGTATTTGGGGCCCTGGCTTTTTTTTCCTTCTTCCCTCCCATCACCAACTGGTGGACTAAACCAGAGAGAAAAAGAGCAAAATCCAAACCAATCCATTTTGCCACTTGTCAGCAGTTCTGACCTAGAACATCAGATTATAAATCTAGTACTGAAAGAGACCTCAGATACCACATAGTCTAATCTCTCATTTTACAAATAAAGAAAGTGAGACTGTGGTTGGAACAGGATCTTAACCCCCTTTCCCTCATGAGTGAGGTTAGTTTTTTCCCTTAAAAGATATTGAGATATGCCATACTTAGTTGGCTCAGGATTATTTCCTTATCATTCAAATACAAAGCAGAGAACCTGGGGGAGCTCTTGAAGGTTCTGCTGGTGGAACATGATGGGCAGGAGCATGATGAAAAGGAGCTCCAATCAGCTGATCCAAATCAAAGCACCCTCAATACTTATCCTTGTAAAATGTCCTCCTACTGCAGCTAAGCAAATCTCCTTTTGTTAAGTGTTGAATGACTAAAGAGCATCTCAGTGTTTCATTATTAAACTTAAACTCCTTGGAGACTGACCAGGGTCAGACCCAGGCAAGAATAGTCAGTAACTGTCAGAGATGGGGTTTGGAAAGAGGTTAAAGCAACTGATTCTCATGAAGTTTTGTGATAAGCTTTCTGTGTGTTGTCTGTGATTTCTCTAGGCTCCGATTAGTGTGGAAGAGTTGGATTTTACTTAAAAAGAGAGAGATTTCTGGGTCTGGGTCAGTGGAGAACTCTGCTAATGGAAATCCACTTGTTGCCAGGATTCCAAAGGCCTTGCTCTTTCAGAGGAAGCCTCAGAGCCAAGAGAGGATGGACAGACCACTGGCAAAGAACCAGGAACCAGCTCATTAAATACTGAACTTGGAACTTAGCCTTACCTGCCAGCACTCCAGCAGCCCCACCTACTTCTACTTCAGAATTTGACCTTGTTTCCCAAACCTATGCAGATAAATCTACAAATACAAACATAAAATGCAGTTTATCTTCATTACCTAATCAAGGTAAATAACCCTCAACATCCCCTTCTTTCCTGAACATTCTGGTTCCCAGCTTCCCACAACAACAACAACAACAACAACAAAAATTCCTCCCCCCCTCAAGATAGACTATGCCAAAGGTATGCACTATAAGATTTTTGGTCAGCTATTTCCTCCTAGTCAGACTTCTGGGATCACAGAGTATTCAATGCAGTAATTTCCTAACCATAAGCCTAGAATGATTTTAAAGAAGTCATTTCAAGGAAGTTACAAGCAAACTCAACACAAATAACTGTCTGATAATTAGACCTGTCTGAAAATGGATTGGGCTACTCTTGGGCATATGCTCTGAAACTGTTTTCAAAAGCAAAAAAAAAAAATGGACTTGATATTCAAAGATTTTCATAGCAGCATTAGTTATATAAGTTGCAAAAAACTGTAAAACAACCCATATGTCTGACAATATAATGTTGGTAGAATTAATGAAAAATCACATATTAATCACTTAACTATGGCAGGCACTGCATTAAACACTGAGAATTCAAATACAAGCAAGCAAGCAAGACATTCCCTATCCTCAAAGAGCTTACTTTCTAGTAAGGGGGAAAAACACATACAGAGGAGTGATGGTCACAAAAGGGAAAATTAGTAGCACCATAGAGGAATAGATTGACACAGTCTTTCCAGCAACCATGGCAGAATTAATTGGATTATGGTTCCAGGATTTGGGAATGAGATGAGTAATGTCAGGGCATGCCCAGAGCTGGCCTTAATATGGTGGGCCATATGGAGAATTCACCAGTTAGAACAGTTGAAGATGGAGGAGAAAGATATTCAGGGTTGAAATGGTTAAGTACTCCAAGGCACAGTCTCTGGATACAGTTAAAACTAACAAGAAGAATACAAAGAAATATGAAAAGGCCTTTACCAAACACTGCAAAAAAAAAAAAATCAGATCTACAAGAAAAGAGTATACTTTCTTACAAGAACAAAAGTGAACAAAAACAAAGAAATCCCATGGGGCAAGAGAGGGAGTCATTGAAAGGTTGCAATTTTTATTTTATTCACTGAATTCATTTAAATATAGTAGAACGCAAGTTTAATTACTTGTATTGAAGTTCAATATTTAAGTGGTTTTTTTTCTTATTTATAATGGTTGGTGTAGGAAACTCAGTGTAAAATCCCCTTTTATCAGTAAAGATTGGCAGCTGCTCTGCTACTTTAAATTTTAGATAAGGGTGGTCAAGTGATTTGCCCAGAATCACAAACCACAATATGGTGGTAGGACATGAAAAGCCTTCTTGACTCTGAAGCCTGATCTCAATTCATTAAACTCTATGCTGACTCCCAAATGTGCAAGAAATCATTTAATATTTTTTAACTATGGATTGGACTGTCTTATTAGATGGTGAGTTCTCTATCACTGGTGGTGCTCAACCAGGAGCCAAAGCTATGTGATATAGATAAGATTCATATTTTGGATAAAAGGGCAACACTAAATGATCTCTGATCCCTTCTGGATTATGGATTCTATAAATGTCTATTAAGTGGAAAATCACAGCTAAGCATATCTCCATCATCATGAGGGATAATAATGAGCAAGGAAGGTAATGTGTCACAGAATTCCCTAATAATTAGATTTGTCCAAAAGGTAGAATGGGCACCAGTGAACATCTTCAAGTGGCATTTGGATAACCAATCCTCGGGGTACAGTAGAAAGGATGCCTATTGTTGTCAGGCAGTTGGTCTAGATGACATTTAAGTTTCCATCTACCTCTACGGTTCTATTAATTTTATCCATCCCCTTGCCAATGGGTAGAATGATAGTCAAACCATCCGAGAAAGGAAAGTATAATTTTTGCTTTCCTAATTTTCAGATAAAGAGTTCTCTTGATAATGCGCTTGAGACTCACAATTCTGAATCAGGAAATTCTCCCTCACATCCAATCTGTCTGATTTTGTTGGATATGTGGTATAGTATAATATACTACTCTTCTCCACATTGCTCTGGCCTGTATAAACAGAGAATAACTACTTGCTGTCATACCAAAAATAGATATGCCTTCACCTATGTAACAATAACTGGGAAAACATTTTGTCCTTTAATATTTACCTTTGCTTTTCCTAAAGATCAATTTGGCAGCAGGAATTAAAAGAGTTTTAGTTTCAATGAACTATATGATCTGAGACAATCTTTTTTTTCTTCTGCATCCCATCTAAAGATTCATTTTTTCAAATCTAAGAGTCCATAGTTTATAGAGATTTTTATTCAATTTATAATCCATGGAAAATCTGTGGCTATCAAAGTTTTCTCTTTCCCCTTGCCCTTGCTCTCTGTATTCAATTTCTCTGCAGTGCCTTCCAAAGCAGGAGGCACAAAGGGTCAGATTAGGGAATGTTAGCTCAGGAATACTCTGTATCTAGACATTAGTAAGGCATTTTACAAATCTTTGCTCAATGGGGAAAAGGAGAAATGTAGGCTGAATAAGATTATATTTAGGTAGATTTAATGGCCAAACAGAAAGATCTCTAACAGATGGCCGCAGTTATATCTTGTTCAACATCTAATCACCTGTGATAAAGATATAAAATACCTGTTTATCAAATGTACAACTGCCAAAAGGGGTGAGAGATGGAGCTAATATATGATGAAATTGGAACTCAGAACAGTCTAGAACAATGGACTAAATTTAATCATACATAATTGTTATCATAAACTTCATTATCAACAAACATTAAACAAAAGCTTTTACCAAGGCAAAATAAAATAAATCTTCAAAAAACTAGCAAAGAAAATGCTTTGTCCTGTCTCTTTCTAGGTCTATTCAAAGTCCTGCCAGCTTTGGCTCTGAAAAAATTGAATTTAACTAGGATAAATGTAAAGACCTACATTTAGATTTAAAAATATAAACTTTTGGGGTATAAAAAGGAGCGCTATCTCTTGAAAACAATTCATATGAAAAAGACCTAAGAATTTTGGCTGACCACGAGCTCATTATAAGTTAAAATTCTATGACAGGAATAATCACAAATCTAATACAGAACAAGGTCAAATCAATGGAAATACAGTGTTTTCACATGAAAGAAGGTGATAGTTCTATTATACTCAGTACTGCCCAGACCAGGTCTAGTGTATCAGAGTATATAAGGAGTATATAATGGCATGCTATAAACAGGACACTGAAAAATTAAAGAGCATTCCAAAGCAGAGAACCATAGTGATGGGGGTGGAGGCAGAAGAAGACATAAAACCATGTAATTTTAATTACTGATTACAACCAAAGATGTTTAACCTGAAGGAGAAAAACTTCTGTTTTAAAAATTTCCATTGAAATCATGAAATTCAATAAGTCTTCATCCTCCTTGAACCTTTTTAAATCACATATTCTTCATGATTTCCTTTCTTCTCAAAACAAACAAAACAAAACTTTCCTCTTTTGGACTCTGCCCTATGGTAAGAATCTTCCTACCTCTCTGATCCTTAGTATCCATTGGCTCCTCTTCATCTTCCTGTCCCTCTAGGATTAGACATTGTTAATAGTTCTATCTGCAATCTTTTCTTTTCTCAGGCTATCAACAAACATTTATTAAGTGTGGATTCTGTGCCAAGCACTGTGGTAGATGCTATGAATACAGAAAGTGAAAGCAGTCCCTGTTTTTAAGGACCTTAAATTCCAATGTAGATAATACATATACATAATGACTGCAAAGGGGAGATATCACTAGTCTCTGAGATAATAATAGTACCAACTTCCATGACAACCAAATGAAATGGTATATGTTTAGCATTTTTTAAACCTCAAAGTGCTATAAATTGCTAGCTATAATAATGATTATTTTGGACATGCATTTGAAATGCCTTTGGAACATCCCATTAAAAATGTCTAATAAGCAGGTAATGGCACTGGACTGGAGCAATAAAGAAAGTAGGTATGTATATGTAGATGTGGGAGTAAACTTTGTAGAGATGATAATTGCATCCCAAATCACTGACTGAAAGAGATAGAAAAAGAAGAGGTCCCTGAACAGAGTCTTGAGGACACCTTCAATTAATGGACAAGAAATGGGTAATGATCTAGCTAAGGAGATTGAAAAGGAACAGTCATATATGTAGGAGAAAAACCAAATGAGTATTTTCCCAAAGCTTCCAAGGCAGATAATAATCAGAAGATAATAAAACAGTATTTAATGTTAAAGAACAGTCAAGAAGGATAAAGATTGAGAGAAGTTATTTGTTTTGTTTAGTCATTTTTTAGTCATGTACAACTCTTCCTGATCCCATTTTGGATTTTCTTGGAAAAGATAGTGGAGTGGTTTGCCATTTCTTTCTCTAGCTCATTTTACAGAGCAAGAAACAGGTCAACAGGATTAATTGACTTGCCCAGGGTCACACAGCTAGTAAGTGTCTGAGGCTGGATTTGAATTCAGGAAGATGAGTCTTATTGACTCCTAGCACCACACTCAATCCTCTGCACCACCCAGCTGCCCCAAAAGGTCATTAGGGTTGACAATTAAGAGATAATTTCAGAGAGAGACAGAGAGACAAAGAAACAGAGAGAAAGAGATCATTACTAATCACTGGAGAGAACAGTTTAGTTCCAGACAGCAGTTAAGAAGAGAGAGTAGAAGGCATTGATTATAAATTATAAATGGCTTTTTTTCACTGAGTTTAGTTGAGAAGAGAGGAATATGGGCTAGCAGGGACAATAGAATCTAGTATGTTTGTAGGTAGCAGGGAAGGAATTGGTGTATGGGAAGAAATTGAAGATTAGAGGGAAGACAATAGTGGGAACAATTTTTCAGAGAAGGGGAGGGGAGGGGAGGGGATTGAGGACACATGTAGAGGGATTGGCCTTGATAAGAAAAAGAGTCACATCTTCATCAGAGACTAGAATAAGAAGAGGGCTGCCCTTGACAGTTTATGGGGGTTCAAAAGAGAAGGGTTTCATTCACTTGAATGGTTCCATTTTTCACTTCTAAGCAGATAGTACCCAAATGAGAGGCGATATAATATAGTAAAAAATAGCAATGGATCTATAATCCAAAAAATTGGGTTGGAAATCCCAGCTCTGTTGTTCTCTATGTGAACTTAAGGTCATTGAACATAGCTAGATCTCAGTTTCTTTGTCTCTAAAATTAGGGCATTGGGGATGACCTTTAAAACCCCTCTAATATAAATCTTATGAACCAAGGTTTCTGTGTTAAAAGTCTAAGGTCTAAGGCAGTGAGGTGTCACAGTGGATTGAGAGTCACTTCTGGAGATAAGAGGTCTTGGGTTTAAATCTGACCTCAGATATTTCCTAGCTGTGTGACCCTGGGCAAGTCACTTAACCCCCATTGTCTAACCTGCACCTCTCTTCTGCTTTGGAACCAATATACAGTATTGATTCTAAGATGGAAGGTAAGGGTTAAAAAAATTAGCCAAAGTTCTATTAACAAATCTCTATATCTCTAGTTTCCATTACTCTTGTGAGTTCTAGATCCAAATTTCCAGCTAAAGTTTTGCCATGTGTTAAAAGCATATAAAGGTACTCCAACCAACTACTTCCTAGGATTGCTGTGAGGAAAACCTTTTGCAAAACTTCACAATATCCATTTGTTCCACTATTCAAATATCAAGTCAGCTGCCAAACATACCTTCCTTGTTTTTCTCACACTCATCTTCTTTGTTCCATTCCTAATTTCTCTGTGTATTTGTACACATCTCTCCCGTCTGGAATATGCAACTTTCCAACTTCAATATCTTATGGTCCCTGGTTTTCTTTTAGGCTCTGCTCAGCTGTTGCCTCCTATGCAAAATCTCTCCTAATTCCCCAGTTAGTGCTCTTGCCCTCCTCCAGGTATTTGTAGATCTGTGCAGGTGAAGCACATTGTACGTCAATAAAAGCTTCTAAGAAAGCTCCTTGAGAACAGGGATTCCCCCCTTCCCCCCATATATGCTCAGAACCTAGTATAGAGCCTTGCCACTTAATAAATGCTTGTTAAACAGAATTCCAACCTGGACCAACCTCTGTGAACCAGACCTCCAGAATCCATGCTCCCAGATGAAGAAATTCATTTACTTAGCTTTGAGACTCTTGTCTTTGGGCTGAATCATTGTGAGTGGATGTAAGCTTGTTTAGCTCACTTAGTCTAGCTGACTCCAGACCAAACCATGTCACATTTTACATGCTATCCAGTTGTTTATCCAGGACAAATTACAACCTATCTTGCTGCTAAGAATGGAGCTCCCTCATCCCACCCCTCCATCCTACTTTCCATCTCTTGCTTGGGGAACAGTAATCAAATCAACAGTATCATTATTTTAGGAAAGGGCATAGCAGTTGGCCTCCCTTTGGCTTCACTCATCATTCCTGCAACGCTCAAGACCAAAACACCTTTCCCTGACAACTACATCTCTATATGTATTGCCCCCCCCCTTAGAAAGTAAACTCCTGGAGGGCAGGAACTATCTCACTTTTTGTATTTGTATCCCCAGTAATTAGACCATAGTTAGTACATAATAAATGCCTTCTCACTTATTCATTAATTAATTGAATTTCTACTTTCCAAATTTAGCCTTCTCTATGTTCTGCCAGTTCTTGTGCCCATCTAAAGTATGGACACTATATATTTGCATATTACTATGAGCTGCTTTTAAAAATGTTATCCAGTCTTTTTCATAAAGGTGACATCTTTTTCTCCTTATATTATAAACTCGTAGAGGGAAGGATTATTTCTTCCGGCTCCTCCCCTTTTCCTCCTCAACACCCATAGGGCCCTGCAGATAATATATTCATGAATTATTTTTAATAGGCCAAAAGTCCTTGGGAACTATAGCACTATCTGCAAGGGACCCTCAAAATCTCTGCCTTTCCCAGGGCCTGTTTTCTCACTTTTAAAAACAGAGGCTTAAACTAGATGATCTTTAAGATTCCTTCCTAATTATGATTCTAAATTTTTATTCTAATGCTACATCCCAACAGACTTCCATTTTTTAAATACCCAAATGTCTCTTACAGTGTTTCTTTGTCTTTGACCATAATCTCCAGATCCTTGTTTCTTTTCTCTTCTTCCTCCTATCAGTAGCTACTGCCCTTAAAATGTTTCCTTTCAGACAACAGGTCTGCTACACTTGAAGAGTGAGAACAAAGAGGCTGCTGTGAGGTGGTGATTTAAGTCTTGGTTCTGCTTTCAATTAGGTATGTGACCTTGGACAGGTCACTTCACTGAATTTTGATTCCTTCATCTTTAAAATGATGATAATCACACCTACAATACTTATCTCATAAGGCTATTAAGAAGATCAAATGAGATAATATAGAGAGAGCAACTTGTAAAGCTAAACCCTATATAAACATCAGCTCCGACTATTCAATTGAGGCTTGAAGCACAAATACCTGATTTTCTTCACAAAGAAGGATTCTTCTACTTTACAATGATTCTCTTAATTATTAAGCTTCTCTAGCATATTTAAACATATACCATGATGAAGGCAGAACTTTTCAAAATGGCATTTCTTGCATTCTTGCCTACATGTTAGTATAGCAAAAAAGCTTTGAGCCGAGAGACAAGTGACCTCAAGTCTGGCCCTGGCTCTGTTACTGACCAGCCATATGGCATTCGACAAGTCATTTAACCACTTGGAGTCTTGATTTCCTCACTAGAAAATAGAGATAATAATAATAATAGTTAACATTATTAATAACAATGACTCATAGCTAAACAATGGTATTTGAGGTATACAAATCATTTATCTCACTAAGATTTCATGAGGTAAGTAGTGAAAGTATTATTATCCCCATTTTAAAATGGGATAAACTGAGGTATAGGAAGGTAAAGGGATGTAACCATGGCACAAAGCTCAGAAATCTTAGAGAGGGGATTTGAATCCAGCCTTCTTTCCCTAAGTCAGTTAGTCTTTCCTTTCCTCTCCAGTTTCACAGATAAGCTATGTGAAACCTGAGCTCCTTGAAAGTACTTTGAAAATTGTCATATAATATATGTAATGTTGGCTACCTCATAGACCCCAGTCTCAGGGAGTATGCATGGAGATAGTTTGAGGTCCTGGCCATTTCTAACCAGATATGTACTTTGGCTTCTTGATAAAAAGCAGCACAACCAGAGGCTTCTGTTGGTCTTACATGCTGTCATTTTTCACTTTTCCATGATGAAAGAGAAGGGCTACGTCAAAAACAACTTGCCCAGTTAACAGCTATAGTTGCCTATTCAATTGTTTTTGAAGAGGGCCAATGGCATCATGGGGTGATGCCCTGATCTGTGCATGAACTGGATTTAAGTGAGGCAGAGTTACACAAAGTCATCAGCTTCACTCTTTCTTCCAGAGTCACTGAAGTCCAGTGGCAAGAGAAAAGTCAGGACCACTGGTGATGGCTTGGGATGCAGTAGATGATCTTGGTGTCTTTGATGTCTAACCAATCTTCATGGTCATTGGTATGGGATGCTCAGAGAAGACTAGTACCTTTGGTGTGAGGGCTTGCTGAGCCCTCTTCAGGGCTCCTTTTTTCCTTTGGTGTTCACCTACCATCCAGCCCTCATCTGTGATTCTAAGAAACTACAACATGAATAGCAGTCATAGCCTAGTAAACTATCTTGGCAGACAGGAGAAACCAGGATGAGGGCAACCAATAGGATTATAACCAGTCACTGAATTGGGGGGTGTCTACTCCAGGCATGTGAAGCCCTCCCCTTGTCAAAAGGGGCAGATGAGACAGTTTGTTCCAATGGACATGAAGGCAGCCTATTCAGTACCTAAAAGGATAACTCCATCCTCTCCACTCTCTTCTTCCTCTATTTTAAATATATAACTTAGTACTTAGTGTTCTCCCTTGGATTTCCTGTAAAGGGAGAGATGGTGCTTCTTCCTTCCCTATTCCCATCATCTATGGCGTTACATTCACATAGCAGCAAGAGTAGCTGCTTAACTAGATGAACCTGGATCTCAAAGCCCTGGATTCCTCTTCTGCTTTGTGTTTCTTTTTCTAAATATGGGTGATTGAATAGTGATCTTGTAAGATGGGTTCTTTTCATACCTAATGGATGCCTTAAGAATTCAGGGACTCCCGGTTTGTGCCCTACAGGAGGTTTCTATAGCTATTACTTCTTGATGGAAAAGATGATCATTGGTAAAAGAATGAGCCATTAATATATACTATATATTATATATATAATATATAATAATAAAAGAATGAGAGACTAGCCATGCTAGTCTCTCAAGAAGATGTGGATGGCTCTTGACGGAGTTCCTTGGACAGCAGATACAAGGAGAAAGTAAATTACCTATTAGTGCTTTAAGTATATGTCAGTTCACATTTATGATTTTGTTTTCTGCACTCCAACATTTCTTTTGTTATGGAGGAAATAAAGTCCTTTGATCTGTTTTGTATACTGAGTACCTTTCAAGAAAGAATCTTATTAATCCCTGTTAATGGTGTTTAACTGTTTTAGTCATGTCTGACCCTTAATGACTCCTTTTGGGATTCTCTTGGCAAAGATATGGAGTCACTTATTATTTCATTCTCTAGTTCATTGTAAAGATGAGGAAACTGAGGCAAACTGGATTAAATGACTTGTCAGTGTCTAAGGTTGGATTTGAACTCAGGTCCTCCTGTCTCTAGGTCTAATGCTCTATTCACTATGCCACTTAGCTACACTAATAATCTCTTTTAAGGATGTTCAACCTATGAATTAAATCTAAACTTTTTTTTCAAATCCTTAAGTCTTAGAATCAATATTCAGAATTGGTTCTAAGGCAGAAGAACAGTAAGGGCTAGGCAATGGGGGTTAAGGGACTTGCCCAGGGTTCACACATCTAGGAAGTATCTGAGGCCAGATTTGAATCCAGGACCTCCCATCTCTAGGCCTGACTCTCAATTCCCTGAGCCACCTTGCTGTCCCCAAAATCTAAACTTTTAAGAGATTATTCAGAGTTCTACTCTAGAGTAGGATGAAAGATAACATAGAGATAATAAGCCAGAGACAACAAGAAAAAGCCTGACCCAACTCTTTGGAGGTCAGGAGCATGCCAGTATTAAACTTGCTTCATATGAGTCCAGAGCTGAGACCACTTAGTGAGAGCTGGTGTCTGAGACTGCTGGTCCAGTAAGTCGGTTACACATATGTGGAAGCCCACCCAGGGCAATGACCTCAACTTGTACTTGTACTCATGGTTGAGGTCCCTCAAGGGTCAGATTACTACTTGTTCTACTCAAGGTCCTACTGATAACCCTGAAAATCTGGGGTTTCTGCTGCTATCATTTACAAGCTCTCACTATTCCCCATTTTAAATTAACAGTTAATCCATTAGTTTCTAGAAAAAAGGACTGACTAAGATGTAGCAAGAACAACTAGCATAAAGTAGCCATCTCAAAAGCAAGGGGGTACCACCTCTTCCTTGTACACACAAAGCCCCTAGGCAAAATAGATTCCAACTTAAAAGTTCAATGGTAAAGAGGACCACAGTGTGGTGAACATGTAGCCAAGGGGCTATTTCCCAAGTCCTGGCTCTGGAAGTCCTTCTCTCCCTTTGTGGGGACCTCATAAAATTCTCCAGAGCTATCTGCCAGGCAAATCATCCACTGTTGCTGGGTTTGGCTGCTTCTCTGCATCAGGCATTCTCCCCTTCCTGCCCAGGTTGGGGAGAAGATAAAGATACCAGCTGTCACTGGGCTGTGGGCTGGCTTCTTGTCAGACTGGGCTGCTACTAGATGAGACTGCCCAGCCACAGACCTATGGTTTCTCCTGACCTCCTTCCAGTCCCTATGAGGTTTCTGCTCAGTCCTTTGGCCACTGCCATCACCTCCAGTGGATTCTTCTACTGACTCTAGTTACCAGGGGAACCATTCATAAAACCTGAAGATTTCTCAGCTTGCTGCCGCCAACATGTCCACTTCGAGGTACTCATTCACTTAATTTAAGGAAAGAATAAACAAAAAACAAAGAAAGGCATCATGTGCTCCCTAACACATGGCTGTTGGGTGGGGAGATGTGACCAGTTATCCCTCCCCAATTTGGCAGCTCAAGGCAATACTTGTCACAAAGAGTCACCATGGAAAGAGAGATGGGCAAGTTGCACCCCTTATACATACATTCAGCTTAAGATCAGGACTTCATAATTCAAATTCTTCTAGTTCACAGCCAACCTGAAGACTTTTCATCATCATTGTCTAACACCAGCAACCCCTTGGTCATTAATGGCCAGAAGTAGGCTAACCAGTCTCAGGAAGGAGCCACCCGCATTACACAAATAAATGTCTGCTACAGAAAATGAAATGTAGTCTATCTCCCTACTCCAGTCTTCCTTTCCTCTCTCTCTCCAATTCTTTTTTGTTGAAGTTGATAACACTAGACTTTATATTTATCAACCCAAGTTCAATTATCTCTCAGAACTTCCATAACTCTATATACCAGGAGGGATGAAAAGATTCCCACCTCTACCCTGACCCCCTCTAGGTTATTAGGGAGACAGGAAGAATAGTGACTAAAGAGACATATAAGTATTCTCAGTGACAGATGCAACCCACTGGGATAATGCTATTAATAGGTTAACAGGAGTCAGCAGTCAGATCTGGCATGGATGAGCAGACAGGCTGGGAGAAAGGGGAAGGCCTAAATAAGGGATAATTGCTTTCCCAAAGTGAGGCACCTTTGCCATGATTCTGACAGTCAATTAGGAAGCTTACAGCACTATCTTGACTTAGGCAGGGTTCTACCTCCCTAGAGGAAAAAAAATACTTTTTGTACTAGTAGAAGAAGCAAGGGAAAATGAATCAAGTGAACTGCTTGGCTCAGACCAGCATCATATTGACCCATGCAGCCATCATTGACACCATAAGAATTTTGTAAGGTTCCTACAGAAAGAAATAAAAACATTGAGACCCTATAGTTATGGTGTTGTCAATTGCTTTAACTCCATGTGTTTCCTATATATATATATGCTGTGCCTCACTAGCAGTGTATGTTAAGTTTATTCCCATTCTTCCTCTCCCAATTCTGTGTGTATCTGTGACACTGTGCTCACCTGGTACTGGGGAACTATTACTTTTATGCCATATGAGTAGATGCCTTTGCTAAAGCTCTAAGTCTACTGATTGATTACTCAGAAGAGACTAAGAGGTTTGTGAGCTAGTGTTAGTTAGATAGGCACCCACAGGTCCACAGGATTACCCTTAGGATCTTGAAAGCAGTAGTAGCCAGCCCTCTTTGGAACCAAATTCTCCATACACTTGTGACTTAGGTAAATAAGTCCTCCCTCTCTCTACCCCATAGTTTCTCACTCACTCTCACTTTCCTCTCATGGTCTCTGTCTCCCACTCTCCTTCCTTCTTACTCTCCCCTCCAGGTTTCTCTCTCCTTCCCCCTCTCTCCCAAGATCTTTCTCTCCAACCCCACCCTCCAGTCTCTCCCAATTATTCCATCCCTCCCTCCCCCAAACTTGCTGCCACAGATTGAGTCATTTCCTCCCTTCCTAACCCCCAAGAAAACCCTTCTGGTTTGTTTTTCTGCCTCTGGCAAGTGCCAAACCCCCACCCCACACCCATAACCTGAATGTCCAGTTGGAGTCTAGGGCTGTGGGTGTTTTCTCAGTCAAGGATAACGTTTCTCCCACAGGGGATTGATTTAGGAAGGGTAGGGTAGGGCAAGTGTGTAAAATTTTGCCAGTTGAGGGTTTGGTTTGATTTTGTTTTTAAAGACTAAAAGAAAGCAGGAATGAGAGGAAGGAATGAAGGACTGGATAGATGTGACTATGGGGGAAAGAATGGAAGGGAGGGGATGCTCAACAAAGAAGGGTCAAGGTGAAAACAAGTTTAAAAAAACAAATGCAAGCAGGCTACAGAAAGGACACTTAAGAATATGAAGTGATAAACAAAGCAATGGGCAACACATGAGCACCCAACCCTGGAAGTACATCACGAGACTAGGCAGTGGATTAGAGAAAAAGTAACTAAGCTCAGGGAAGGATATGGAAAAGTAAATTAAGGTGTATAAGAATGAGTATGGGATGACACTGAAGGAGGATACTGGGAAACTTGATCAGAGCATCTAGAGTCTGAAAGCCTGGTCTCAAATCCTACTTCTAACTACTTACTGGTTCACCTTGGGTGGGTTAATTAAGTTCCCTTGGCCTCAGTTTCCTCATGTGTAAATATGTGGATTGGACTAGTTAACCTATGATGTCCTTATTAGCTCTAGATCTTTATGATCTGATGATGCTAGGAAAAGAGAATTGGCAGGGATTAGAAGGCAAAGGGAACAAAGACAAATCCTCCTTTGGCTCCTAAGAGTTCTTCCTTCCTTCCTTCCTTCCTTCTTTGACCCCTCAGGGAACTACCCAGAGATGAGAAAGGAGATTATTAATCTCATATGCTGGCTCTGCTGCTGGCAAATTATTAGCCGGAAATACTACTAAGTAATACGCACAAGGATGGAGCCAAAATGATTCCTCTCCAGTGACTCCAGCTCCATTCATTTCCTTTGCTTGAAGGGTAGGGAAGGCTCATCTGCCTGCTTAGGAAGGTATTCTTAGACTAGGGACCTCACTGGGGAATAGGTGGGAAAAGATCCCGAAATAATCTATTTCTGTCCCAATTAAATCTAGGATACTCTCCAACTACTCCTCAGGCCTTGCTCTAAGTTTGGAACAGTTCAGTAGGGTATTGTTTGAGAGGCAACAAAGGAGGTGGAAAAAATCAAAGAACAAGAGCAAAATTGGAAGAGACAGATAAAAAAGATGAATGAGATATGGAGTGAGAGACAGAGATATAGAAAGACAGATAGGGAGATAGTAAGGGGGTGGGGATAAGGAATGAGTGAGACAGAGATACAGAAAGCCAGAGAAATGGAGAGAGATATGGAACAGAGTAACAGAGAAACAGAGTGATAAGGAGTAAGAGATACAGATAGAGAGAAAGACTGTAACAGAGAGAGATAAGGCATGAAGAACAAACAAAAACAGAGAAAGGGGGAGAGTAACAGAGAGAGGACAGAGAAACAGAAAGGAGAGTGTGAGAAAGAAAGAGAAGAAAAGAGAGAGAAGGAAAAAAGTAGAGGAAAGATTAGAAAAAGGGAATTGTGGAAAGGGCAGAAAGAGAACACTTTTGCACCAGGTGAGAGTTCAGATAGTTGTTTGAGAAATCAGTTCAACATCACCATTTCCAGTCAGAGGACTATCTGAACTACAGGACCTCAAGTGAGGCCACTAGGAAGGTAAACAAATATTTGCTACTTGGATTCTTGATAGTCCAGCTCTGAGGTATGCAATGAAATCATTAGCTATTCTTGATCTGTTACCTTTTTTTTAACCCTCACTTTTTATCTTAGACTCATACTGAGAATTGATTCCAAGGCGGAATAGTGATAAAGGCTAGGCAATGGTAGGATTAAGTGTCTTGCCCAGGGTCACACAGCTAGGAAGTGTCTAAAGCCAGATTTTAACCCAAGACCTCTTGTCTCCAGTCCTGGCTCTTAATCTACTGAATCACCTAACTGCTACCTGTGCCACTTTTATTAAATCATCCTTCAGGCCTCTTGATAGGTAGAAGCCTAAGTCAATGAAGTCAAATTAAAAAGAAAAGAAAATTCTGGACCCACAGAACAGAGAGGGACTGTGGTATAGTGGAGAGGGTGTTACATACTATGTTTGGGAGAAAGAACCTAGGTTCAAATCTTGGCTGCCACTTGTGACCTGTATGACTCTGAGCAAGTCATTTCCCCTCTCTGAGTCTATCTTCTCCTCTGTAAAATAAGAAGTTTGTACCAGATGACCTCTGAGGTCCCTCTGGGATCTAGATCTTCAATCCTGTGGTCTCCATTGATCTGTCTTCCCACTCAGCTCTGACTGCAAGGCCACAGAATCATTAATACTTCATTTTTAACCATTTCTAGGTCCTGGCCTAATCCCCCCTCCACCAGTTGGTCAACCAAACAATATTTATTAAGTGCCTCATACGTACTAAACTTTAGGATATAAAAGGAAGCAAAAGATTGTTCTTGTCCTCAAGTAGTTCACATTCTAATGGGCTCACTCAAAAGGTTCACTTAGGGTGAATCTAAGTCTTTATTCCAAAACATGACTTACTTAGCTTCAACAGCTAAATAATTTAACACCAATACCTGCATATGGTTTCTTGTGTCAACTTAATCCTTGACTTCTTGCCAAAAAACTTTTAATAAAGCCCATTTTTGGCAAAGACTGCCTTTCATCAGCAATGCTACACAATTTTTGAATGTCTTTGTGGCTTCCAGGGGCTTATTAAGAGATTGTTTTCAGAAATATCTCAGAAAGAGGAACTGAATGAAAAATGGAGAAAAAAACAAACTATGGACAATATTAGTAGCCCCAAAAGGGTGATCAAAGGACATCAATTATAAATTACATATTCGCCTTCTCATCTTAGTGAAAGTTTTTGAGAATTATCTACATAATATAAAGTATTTTTGAAAAAATATGAAACAGGAATAGACAATTTTTCATAAATATTTTCTCAGCAGATCAGGACTTGCAGTCAAGCAATTAACTGAAAGGTAGATAATTGTGCAATGTATTTGATTCCTAAAGCAAAGTACAGCCTTATAGTCTCTCTTCCAAAGAGGAGCCTTTTGCATGTTGAGATCATGCAAGATTCCCTGATAGATGCAATCAGAAATAATTGTGATTTAACATTAAGGAAGGCATAAACTAGAGAGACATTCCCCAGAAGATGTCCTGGCCAAGATAAGAGAGATGCCCAATAAATGGTGAGGTCCTTCAGAGGTTTCTGTGTAGAAATAATATTGTGCTGAGTACATTAAATCCTAGGACATTCCAGAGGCTCCCCAATTGAAATTACAGAATCATGGTAACTCAGAGCTGGAAGGCATCTAGTGGTATCTTTGGGGGTTGCCATAAGCTGAGCCTGACTCAGGCCTCTGGTATTTAGGTTTGATATTGGAATGAAATGAGACATCATTAGGTCATTTGATAGTTAAGAAAAAGAAACTTATTTAATGATTAACGGAGAAAGATATTTGATGATTCAGTCGAGTATAGGTGTCCAGTGTTGGCCATGCTATTGATTCAGTCAGAAGCCTCAGAGAGAGAATTGGAATGCCTTGTGACCTTTTGAATTCAGATGACCAAGAAGCCACTCAAAAGAATGAACCAATTAGGTCTCACAGAGAGTTTCAATCGCTCTTAAAGAAGTAGCCTTACTCTGCAGGATGTAGGACCAGAGAAAAAGCTAGCCCATAAAGGCTGAGCTAAGGAGCTAGGAAATAATATTCCTACCCTTGAGGCCATCTAGTCCAACCCATACAGGACGAGGAATGTCTTCTACAAAATATCGCCAAAGTGGTGATTGAGCTATTGATTAACAACCTTCCATAAAGGGAAACCACTCTCTCCCTAGCCAGCCTGTTCTACCTTTGTTTAGTTCTGTTAAATTTTTTTTCTCTAAATCAAGTCTATCTTTACCTCTCTACAATGTTCACACACTGCTCCTGTCTTATGGAGTCAATCTGAGTAAAGCTAACTTTCTTCCATGTGAAAGTCCTTCAAATACTTGAAGACAGGAACCATGTTCCCTCTGAATAGCTAAATGGTTTCTTTAACCAGTCTTTTGATGGAAAGATCTCAAAACACTTTACCAAATGACAGCAAAGGAAATAGTAATAAATGTTAGAGGGGATGTGGCATAGCCACACTCTTTGTGGTGAAAAAAATTGGAAAATGAGGGGATGCCCTTCAATTGGGGAACTGCTGAACACATTGTGGTATCTGTTAGTGATGGAATACTATTGTGCTCAAAGGAACATGGGGACTGGAACAACCTCCAGGAAGTGATGCAGAGTGAGAGGAGAAGAATCAGGAGAACCTTGTACACAGAGACTGATATACTATGGCATAATTTAACATAATAGACTTCTCTACTAGCAGCAATACAACAATCCAGGACAATTCTTAGGGTTCTATGAGGAAGAACACTATCCACATTCAGAGGGAAAACTGTGGGAGCAGAAACACAGAATAAAAACAACTGCTTGATCACATGGGTCAATGGAGATATGATTAGGGATGTAGACTCTAAATGATCACTCTAATGCAAATATTAATAATATGGAAATAGGTCTTGACCAATGACACATGTAAAACCCAGTGGAATTGCTTATTGGCTATGGAGGGGGTGGAGAGGATGGGAGGGAAAGAACATGAATCATGTATCCATGGAAAATCATTCTAAATTAATTAATTAAATAAAAATTTTCAGTTAAAAAAAACCCTTTATCACTCTGGTTTCCTTCTCAGACTATAAATGTCCTTCTAGAGTTGAAGGCATTGCTCCAAGTATGGAACAGAATTTGATAAGACTGGTTAATACTACACCTTTTTTTTTTTTTGCTTGACTATACTTAAGTGTTACAAGGATTTTTGTTTGGGTGTGGTCAAGGGGTGAGGTGAGAATGAAGCAAAAAAAAGAAAGAAAAGTGTCAATGAAATGTTTTGTTTTGTTTTTAAATACATGGAAGAGAGCAGAAGGAAATTCAGAAGGTAACACAGACAAGCAGGGCAGTGTTGACACTACCACATTAAATTTAACAGATATTAAGAAAAAGCAAGTCATCCATAGTAGATTAATGATTTAGTGTATAATCCCTTTTTCACATAAATGGCAATATTCACATTTGTTAATGATAATCAAGTTCATAATTTTAAAAAAAAGAATACAATGAAAGTATTACTTCTCTAGTCTTTGACACTATTTCTTGCTTAATGAAGCCTAAGAATACACAGTTTTGGGCTGCTATAACATACTGTTGATTCATGAGAGGTGGGATTACTTCAAAAGAGAATGGTCTAACAATCTACACAATGAAAAATAAATACATAAAAATGCCTTCTATCCATATCATGCCATAGTGTTGGGGGTCAATTAACTAAGTTAGAACATCAGTACAATGAATGTGAAATGGGCACTACAGATTAATCCATCTATTAACAGCATTTATTAAGTATATACTTTGTCAGGCACTGTTTCCCCATAAGGGGGGATCCACTGCATCCTGATACAGTCCATTTCACCTTTGGTTGATGCTAAATGTTAGGAAGTTTTTCCTTAGGTCAAACCTTAATGACTTTCACCCATTGTTCCTGCCTCTGGGGCTAAGCAGAATAAGTCTAATCCCTCTTCTATGTGACCTTCTTCCAGGGAGGAGTTGAACTGTGCTAAGTGTTTGGGATAAAAATATAAAGAATGAATCAATCATTAGACCAGAAAAGAATAGAAAGAAGGGAGGAAAAGAGATTGCATTTGGGGAGTGGCAACATCCCAAGCTACTCCCTGACACAATGGGACAGCTTTGTGACAGAAAGTTATTTCTCCAGATGCTGCATGGTTGTGATTCTTGGAAAACCAGAGTCTCTGAAAGATCAAAGTTGTGGGTGACCCAAAGCTCAGAGCTATAACTAGGGCAAAACAATGAGGGCTTTGCCCCAGGGCACTGACAGATGAGGATCAGAGATGATTTGTTTTTTTCCTTAGATGACTGCCATACTCACATGATCTTCTGCCAACCTATATTACACAACATGACTTCCCCTAGGGTCTAGATGTCCTAATACCCCTCTCTGAAGGCTTGCTTTCCCACCCCTAGTATTCCCGACATAGCCACCCCTAACATAATTGTGCCCAGGGTTGCATTATCTTCTCAATAATTTTCCACTCCCCTCCCCCACATCTATTCCCACACCAGTTCAACTGATTTTGTCCCAGATGCAAGAATTCAATATTATGGTCCTACCAAAGGGAAATGGAGAGAAACACATGGTGTGTGCAAGTAGGCTAAAGTATATTTCCAGGGATGACCTACATGCAGGAAGCAGCATAGGTAATTCAGGAAATGTATGATTAGAAAAGGAGGAGGTTGGTTATGTAGCCAGAGCAAGAGATGAAAAATAGATGCCAGTATTGTAAATGTGAAAAAGAGAAAGAGGAAGAACTCCAGCATGTGGGCAGATCTTTATGAAAGGTCTCTGGAAGAACCTGAACAAGAACCACACGGGAGAAATAAGTGTGAATGGGTTGTGATCAGGACATTGGAGTACTGAGGAATTTTCAAATAACATGCTATGAAGAAAATCAATGAAGAAAGAATTATAAGTGAAATGGTAGAAAAGAACATGTGAGGTTCATTTGGAGGAAGCAGAAATTTTATAAAACCTGGGAAAGGGAAGACTCAATGGGGACATTAAAATTGTTTTCAAGTATTTGAAGGCTCTCATGAGGAGGATGGAATTGACTTGTTCTCTTTGGCTCCAGAAGGCAGAATAATAGATAGAAATTGCACTGAAGCCAATTTAGGTCTGATGTCAGGAAAACTTCCTAAGATTAGAGCTATCCCCAAGGGGAGTGGGCTACATTGAGAGATGATGGGTTCTCCCTTCTTGGAGGTCTTCAAACAGAGGCTGGATGACCACTTGTCTGGTATGTTATAGTGGGGATTCCTTCCCGGTATGGGGTAGACTAGATGGTTGCTGAGGTCCCTTCCAACTCTCAAATTCTGGGATTCTGTGGTAAAGTGGGAAAAAATATTTGCATCAAACACCAATAAAAATATGATACACAAAATATACAAGGGACTGACACAAATGGATAACACTGAGTCATTTCCCAGCAAATAGTCAACAGATATGAACAAATATTTTTCAAAACATTTACAAACTATAAATGTCCACATGAAAACATGCTCAAGATAATCAAGAGGAAGATAAATGCAAATTAAAATAACTGTCCATGCAAATTGATGAAAAAAGATGAGAATTGGAAGAGCTATAAGAAGGCAAGCACACTAATGCATTGTTGGTGGAGTAGAGAAGTAATTCAATTATTCTGGATTTTTATTTTGAATTATGAAAAAAAGTAACTAAACTGGCTACACCTTTTGACCTAACAATTCCACTACTGAATATATATATATCCCAAGGAAGTTGATGTCAGACACAAAAGCCCAATAAATATCAAACTATTCTTAGCAGCACACTTTTTGGTAGCAAGGACTGTAAACAAAGTAGGTGTTCATTGTTTGAAGAAATGACAGTATATGAATGTAATGAAATATTATTGTGCTATAAAAATGATGAGTATATGCATAAATGTGAGAATATTTATATAGACAATGCAGAACAAAATAAGAACTAAAAGAACAATATATACAGTGGCTACAATAATAAATAAAAAGATCACTCAAAGGGAGCTGAACTCTGAGGTATGGAAAAACCAAAGAAGGACCTGTAGAAGTAATAATGAAACTTATCTCTTCCCTCTTGGGAAAGAAGTAGTTGCCTAATTTGTCAGAATAAGATTTTAATATTATATTTTGGGGCTTAACAGTTTTTCAGTCATAATTGATAACAATCAATCATGAACCACCATGTTCGGTCTGCAAGGGGCTGGGCATCTACTATGATGCAAAGACAAAAATCATCAACAAAACATAGGTTTAAAAAATGAATGAATGAATGAAAGAATATCACCTTTGGGTTAAAAAAAATAAGACTAACGTTATACTTAGGGATGTGTTTATATCTGTGACTTCACTGATAAAAAGGAATTCCTAGTGTGGAAACTCCTTCCACAAATGAAGAATAGTAAATTATCTGTGACTTGTATTTTTAGAGAGTTAGAAGGGGGCACTGAGAAGTTAAAAGATTTAATGATGATCATCCACTACATTCCAGGTAGGATTTTAACTCAGGTTTCCTGATTGCTAAGGACAGCCATCTATCCTTTTTATTAAAATGTCTCTCTTTGGAAAGTTATGACAATAACAACAATAACAACATAACTGGCATTTCTTTTTATAAAGCACCTTACAAATATTATTTGATTTGATCTTCAGAATAATAGTCCTGTCATTATGAGAGGTATATAGAATAGGTTTATTATCCCCTTTTTATAAACACGAACCTTCATCTTGCCAGATCACTTCAGTCCAAGATCTCAATATGCTATACGTACCTTATACTCTGGCCTTAGGGCCCCTCACTCTGTCTAATTAGAGAATGGAGACTTCTTCTCCCATAACTTCTATTAAGGAGTTCAGATCATCTATCTCTTTATTTCCCACTCAAATGCATTTTCCTGCTTTTCTCCTTTATGTCCCCTTTACTAGGGTAACAGTCCAAATAAGGCTCAAGAAAACCGAGAAGAGACTTTTTCTATCTCAGAATGGAACAAAAAGTCAGCCTGGCAAACCATGAGCAATAGGCAAGGGTTCTCTTCTTGACAGCAGTGCCAGCATCAATGCCTCCCAGTGTAACCAATTATGGGACACTTCATCTGTAAGGCTTTGCGTCTGGAGGCA
Source organism: Monodelphis domestica (assembly GCF_027887165.1). Taxonomy (NCBI): domain Eukaryota; kingdom Metazoa; phylum Chordata; class Mammalia; order Didelphimorphia; family Didelphidae; genus Monodelphis; species Monodelphis domestica. Next base: position 147,846,301 of record NC_077231.1, read on the forward strand.
GCAATTGAAGAGGGAACTCCCAGAAAAACCCTATAGTGGTCAGAAAGTACCATTTTGTGGGTATCCTAGAAGCTCCTGGGAGAAGTACAAGGGAGTGATCAGGACAGTATCACCCAGTGACCACTAGAACCCTTCAACACTTAGTCTAGGGCAGCCCAGGCCCAGGAGTTCTGAGATCTCTAAAGTAATGTCCTGAAATGCAGAAGGCTCTGGGAGATCCAGAACTCTGAAACTCCAAGATCTCAGGGGTGATGTGGGGGACCAGAGAGAACTACAGGTGGAAAGGACACAAAGGACACAGGGAAACCAAGCAGGACTGACCACACCACAGAAAGGAGTGGTGCCTGTCTCTTGCAGGAGGATTCAGTTCAGCTGGAGAAATAAGTAAAGCAAAGAAGGCTTTACTAGCATAAAGAATTACTGCAAATATAATAATTATCAATAAAACCAAATGCAGTATAGGAATAGCTAGAAGAAATAAAGCAAAAGATTTTTAAAAATTAAATAAAATCTCTGGAGGAAAGAATTGAAAGGAAGATAAATAGCTAAGAGAAAAAAAATGGTAAACCCTACCCAAGAAATGGACTTCCTAAAAATTAAAATATACCACTGACTCTAAGACATAGCAAGAAATACTAGAAAATCAAAAGATTGGAAAATTTGTTAAAAATTTAACTAATTGTCCTAGAAAATAGGCCAAAGAAAGATAATGTAAAAATCACTAGATTTCTCCAAAACTATGATTTCTTTAAAAAGCTTGGATACTTGCAGGCAGCTAGGTGGCTCTACAGATTGATAGCTAGGCCTAGAGATGGGAGTTCCTGGATTCAAATCTGAACTCAGATATTTAATAGCTGTGGGACCCTGGGCAAGTCATTTAACTACCATTGTCTAATCCTTACCATTCTTCTGTCTTGGAACCAATACACAGCACTGATTCTAAAATGGGATGTAAGTGTTTAAAAAAAAGAAAAGAAAAGAAAATGCTTGGACACTATAGTTCAAGAAATCATAAATGAAAACTTCCCAGAGCTATTAGAATCAGAAGGCAAAGTAAAGTTAGAGAGAATTCTACTGATTCCTTCCTAAAAGAATCTCCAAAAACAAAGTCCCAGGAATGTATTTACCAAAATACCAAACTCCTATGTCAAATTCAAAATTCTTTAAGCATGCAGAAAAAAGTAGTTCAAGTATCAAGGATCACACTGTCAGGTTCACAAAGGATCTGGCTACTTTTACTAAAAATAAGAAGAGATTTTTGGAATACAACAACCCTAAAGGCAAAAATAAAATAAAATAAAATAAAGGCTTACTACTACAAATAATGCTCAGCAAAGCAGAATATAATTTTAAAAATTCTTTATTTATTGATTTAGAATATTTTCCATGGTTATATGATTCATGTTCTCTTCCTCCCCACTTCCCTCCCTTCTACCAGAGCTGACAAGCATTTCCACTGATTTATACATGTATTGTATACATTATTGCTCATAACCTATTTCTCTATTATTCATGTTTGTAATAGAGTGATCTTTTAAAACCAAAACCCCCAATCATATGCCTATAGAACTACGTGATAAATAATATTTTTCTTCAAAGCAGAGTATAATTTTACAAGAGTAAAATTAAAAAAAAAGCAAAGCTGAATTGAAACTCTCAAATACAAACAAAAATACAGAGAAACCTAGAAGGTAATTTATTTGAGCAAATTGGAAGCTTTGGATCCTAATAACTCACAAGATTTGGAGAGAAATAGAAATAGTATGCACATGGTCACTGGGATCAGTTAGTATAATTGGAGAAATGATACAGTAAAAGAAATGCCAAAAGGCTCACTCTAACTTTCAAAAGACCTGAGTAAGAGACCACAAGATGGCCTTTTTCTGGTCCAAGCAAAGTGCTTCTAAGGCTTTTTCATTTTTTAGCTTAAAGTCCTCTTAGGAACATCTTAGGGATGATTTAGCATTCCTGGAGAAAATGCTAAATAAGTTTTTAAAGATTCAACAGAGAAGAGCTGCCTGGCAGTTTAAAGGTCTTAAAAGAAAGGAAAAAGTATTTTGGCCAGACCCACCAAAAATATCCTTCTTTCCACTACCACTGAAGGAAAGAAGGAAGGTAGGACTGAAGGGAGCCTATGTGGCCCTGGCACTGGGATGGCTCCTAAGGATATCAATTGTAATTTATGATGCCTATGGAATGGAGCTAAAGACCAGGAATCCTAATAGGGTATGGTAAGTACAGGATGATTACTCAGAAACCATTTTTGAATCAAGATCGAATGATATACAAATATTAGTGTGAGAAAAATATTAGATTATTGAACTTATCTTTTACTAGTGGGCAGAATTCTGGTGACTTTCCATCTCACTTAAATCAACACTGGGACCACAAAGAAGTTGTACAACCCATTCCCCTGAGATCCTTCTACCAAAGGTTCATGGCAATACATGAGGAACCTCTCCAAAGGGCAGGCTGGAAGGAAATAGGCATTTATTAAGCACCCGCTATATGCCAGGGAAATATTATCTCATTTTATCCTTACAATGACTCTGAGAGATAGGTGCTGTTATCATCTCCATTTTAGAGTTGAGAAAAGTGAGGCAAACAGGTTAAATTACAAAGCTAATAAGTAGCCAAAGGCAGATTTGAAATGAGATCTTCTGGACTGGACTTCACAACTAGTACTCTAGTACTATCTTGCTATATCTGTTGTCTAGTACCTAAAATATTGTTACCAGAAAATTTTGAGAAAGCTGAAAATAAGACCATTTCTAAGTTAAATCAAGGTTGGTAAGTCTCTAGGAAAGAAAGAGACTAAAAAAAAAAGTGGGTATCTGAGTGCCCTGGGATGGGGCCAAGAAGAAAGCAAAGTCTTAAATTGCTCTTGTAATGAACCTCAATATCATTTTAGCACCCTGTGAATCTTTAGGCTTGCATTATGAGTGAGGTTTCTGAGCTAGGCAGACATATTCCATAAAAGCCGAAGTCACTATTCATAGGAAATGACAATAAAATATACAGGTAGATGAAATGATTGAAGATCTTTTTAGATAGGCATTTCACCTCAGAAACAAAATAGGAAGTAAAAGCATTCAAATTTAATCATACCCTTAAAATGCAAATAGACTTAGGTATTAGACAATGTTATATCCAAAGAGCAAAGTAACATAAGGGAAAACACAATGGACAGAAATAGAAATTGAAGAGCTACCTGCTTGCATGGCCAACTGTGCAAATCCTATCAGTCACTGCCAAATGGTCTTGTATTTACAGCAGATGGGACCATAATGGCCAAAGCCACCTTTGGAGAAGGAAAGCAGAGAGCTAAAATTTGCACTCAGGGGGAGAAAGTTCTATCCAAATATATTTCTACTGCCAGGTTTAGAGCTTGGAAAGAAACCATCTGGTGTTATTGTCTCTGAAACTGAAAGAATCAAATTCTCTAAACCCCTGAAAACAGTAGAACCCAATTTTACACCTACTATTTTTCCTTGTTGATTTGGGGGGGCCAGGAACTCTAAGTGCTCTAACTAAAAAGGGGGATTTGTTTTAAAATCAGGGCCAATCCATTCACTTGATATAGAAAAATATTCCTGGTGGATGTGTTATATATGAATATGTGACTGAATATTCTCCAACCAGAGGTACTAATGTCAAGATTACAAAATCAGTTCCTTGTAAGTTAATAATCACCAATTCTCAGAATTGTAAGGGATTCAGCATCCTAACAATTAATTAATTGATTGGCCATTATTATGTATCACATACTGTGTGTTAAGTGCTGAATAGAAAAAAAATTCACTACTCCCTGCTCTCAAACATCTCATACTCTAATTGGGGAAGACAATAAATAAAGTTCAGATGCAGGGCAGAAAAGGAAGCCCTGAAAGTCCCAAGGGTGCTTCTGTGGGGTGGATGACCAGGCCCAGAGGCCTTAGGTTCTCTAAGTAGGTCAGATGACAGTGCCAGGAGACTGCAGGGCACACAAGCAAGGCAGATGGCGAAGCACAGAGGATCCCACAAGGCAGTGAGTGTCAAGAAATCTGTGAGAAAAGTGACTAAACCATCCAGAGATGCCACTGTTCAGCATACCCCAAAGAGATCAAAACCAAGTTTAAGTCAAAGATAAGAAGGTCTCCTATGTTCTAAAATATTTATAATATTCAAACCATTTTTTTTGGTGGTAGTGAACAACTGGAAATATAATAGGTGTCTTATCCACTGGGAAAGGGAACATAATGAAATATTGTTTTATAAGAAAGGACAAATATGAGAAATTCAGAGAAGCAGGAGAGTCCTTGTGTGGACTGAAGCAGAGTAAATAGAACTAGAAAAGAATGCATACAATTACAGTTGTTAAAGAACGCTAAAATGATGCCAAATGTTTTATAATTGTAAAGCCTAATTATAGCCCTTGAAAAGAGTTGAAGAAATAAACCTTCTGCCTCCTCCTTTTCATTGCTCTGATGGAAGAACCAGGAAGCATGAATATGTCTTTTGACTTGGGCTGTTAAATGTAGTTACTGTATAAGTTGATTTTGCTTAACTGTTTTTCTTTGTTACAAGAGAAGGCAAACTGTGGAGAGGGGGGGTAAAGGGCAGGAGAATAGAGTAGCATGACCTGAAATTACTAATGTAAAAAAATAAGTAGCAGCAATAACTTTTAAAAAATTAAAATACTGTAAAAGAATATTAGAAGATCCAAACCTATGTCTGAATAACAATTCCCTCCATAAATAGTCTTTGCTTGAAAATGGTGCAGACCATTACAATTCTGAATAAAATTAATTGTTAGGAAGTTTCTTCCTGAAGTTGAACCAAAATCTTTCCATCTACAATTTTCACTTCTTGTTCCTTCTTCTAAAACCTTTAAAAATCAGCTTTTTAAAAACAGAATGTTTAAATGGACCAAATGACTGGAATTCCAGCATCTATTTTATTTGAAATTGGAAATTGGAATAGCCTTCATACTTGTAACAAATGGTTGCAAAGTAAAACTTTATAAAATTTTATAAAATGCTTTTATATTGTGAGCCTCATCAGAGACTCAGAGAGGACTAGCACCTACAAATCAATCAACATCAAATTGTGGTATATGGATGCAATGGGATATTATTATCCTATAAGAAATGACAAATATGAGGAATTCACTATCCCATCAGTAAATTATTTCACCAATGTGAGCATACCTGTTATTAGTACAGATTACAACCCATTAGTGATGCCTCATTCTGTGGGATTCGTTTGTGTTCTCCCATAAATCTTTAATGAAAAGAGCATTCAACTTGATACTGTGAAAGGACCACCATTTTCCAGGTTTCCCATCCTCCCCTAAAAGGAACAAAGTTCTCCCAGGGAGAACTCCAACTTCCAGGCTGACATCTTCTGGTAGCCATTGGCCAGATTAATGTGGTTTTCTTGGTCACCATAAAAAGGTCCATCCATATGAATGTCCAGCCCCTTCAGACTTGGCAGATGCCCCAAGACCAAAATAAGCCCCACATTCTGGCTTGCTGACCAGATCCATTTCCATAAGGCAGTGGAGGGAAAGGAGAGAGAGATGTCTACCCAAGCCAAGTGTTGCTGCATCCTTGTTGGATACCCTTTCTGTAATCTACAAATGCCTCATTTCCTCCCAACAGACCTAAATTAACAGGTTACTGTTCTGAATAAATCCTACCCCTAAGAGATGCCTCCTCCTAGGTCTTAAAAAAAAAAAAACACCCTTACCACCCTTTTGTCTTAGAATCAGTACTGTATTTTGGTTCAAAGACAGAAGAGTGGTAAGGGCTAGACAATGGGGGTTAAGTGATTTATCCAGGGTCACACAGCTAGAAAGTGTCTGAGGCCACATTTGTACTGAGGACCTCCCATCTCTAGATCTGCCTCTCAAAACACTGAGCCACCTACTTCCCCCTCTCCTGGGTCTTTTAAACAAATTATGGGTAGCAATGCAGGACTCAGGATGACTGATTATTATTCTTTGCTCTCACTGTACCTTTTGGCTTCATTTTCCTCAATGTTTTTGATGATACTTTTAATATCATTCATTGCAAATTATAGCAGTGAAAATTACAAATGGTACTTTGCTGCAACCTACTGTCACCCTCTGTGAGCCTATTTTTGCCTCTCCAGTCACCTAAAATTTAGATTCTTCAAACATGATTTTCCAAAATTCAAAGAATGACCAGAATATTGGTGTTAAAAATCATGTGAAGAGCTTGAGATCACTGCAAAAACTGCATTTTCTCAAATGTAATTCATCCTACACTCTTCCTCTTGTCCAATGCTGGAGTCAGCTCATTATCCATCTGCATGGTGTCTGCCTAGTAGACTCTGGTAAACTCATCCAACAGGAGGATCATCTAAATGCATGGGGGAATTAGGGAAAAATGAAGTCTTCATCCAATATTTTTCCCTGTGTGGATTTTTTTCATTGAGCTATTCTCTTTCAAGTGTCTATTGATTTAATGATGAGGCTTTGGGGTATTTCTAGGCCTTGATGATGCATTCTTCCAAAATGTCACCAATAAAGCAAGAAACAGAGAACATAACAAGACATAAAATGAACAATTTTTATTATATTAAATTTAAAAGTTTTTTAAGAAATAAAACCAATGCATCTAAAATTAGAAGGGAAGCAACGAACTGGGAAAAAATTTTTATTACTAAATTCTCTGAAAAAGGTCTAATTTCTCAAATATACAACAAACTAAGTCAAATTTATAAGAAATCAAATCATTTCCCAATTGACAAATGGTCAAGGTATATGAACGGGCCGTTTTCAGATAAAGAAATCAAAACCATCAATAATCATATGAAAAAATGTTCTAAACTCCACCTGATTAGAGAAATGCAAATCAAAACAACTAATACCTTATACCTAGAAGAGTGACCAATATGACACTAAAGGAAAATAATAAGTGTTGGAAGGGATATGGCAAAATTGGGTCATTAATGCATTGCTGGTGGAGTTATGAATTGATCCAACCATTCTGGTAGGCAATTTGGAACTATGCCCAAAGGGCTTTAAAAGAATGCATGTCCTTTGATCCAGCAATGCCACTACTGGGTCTATAACCCAAAGAGATGTTTTAAAAATGGGAAAGGATCTGTTTGTACAAAGATATTTATAGCTGTGCATTTTGTAGTGGCAAAAAAAAAATGGAAAATGAGGGGATGCCCTCCAATTGGAGAATAGCTGAACAAACTGTGGTATATGAAAGTAATGGAATACTATTGTGCTATAAGGAATGATGAACTGCTTGATTTCTATAAGAACTAGAAGGACCTACATGAATCAATATGGAGTGAAATAAAGCAGAACCAGCAGAATATTGTACATAGTAACAACAATAATGTGGGACAATCAAATGTGATTGACTCTACTACTAAAAGCAATGCAATGGCCCAGGACAATTGTGAGGGATTTATGAGAAAGAATGATATTCACATCTAGAAAAAGGACTGTGGGAGTGGAAATCCAGAAGAAAACATATGATGTATCACTTGTTTATATGGGCATATGCTTTGGGGTTTTGGTTTTAAAAGATTACTCTATTACAAAAATGAATAATATATGGAAATAGGTATGAGTAATAATACATACATAACCAGGTGAAATTATTTGTCAATTATGGGAGCAGGGAGGGAAGAGGGAAGGGAGACAACAAGAATCATGTAATCGTGGGGGAAAATTAAAAGATAAATAAATGCAACAGAAAAAATGTAGTCAATACAATGGCTCTTGCTAGCATGAGCACTGTATAACCTCTCTTCAGTTTTGAGGCTGTAAGATATCTTTGGTGACAGTATTGTGAGTTGTCTCACCAAAACTCATGGCCACAAGTATCTATAAACAAAAGCCCAAAGTTTAAACAACAAATGAGGTCCTAATACAAGAGGGCAAGTTTGATTTCAGAGGTATCACTGAGACTTGCTGGGATGAAACTCATGACTGGGAGAGTTTCTGGTTGAGCATATCTTAATCAAAAGAAATAGGAAGAGACAATAGGCAATTCAATGGATAGGGACCCAGGCTTAGAGATGGGAGATCAAGGGTTCAAATTTGACTTCAGACATTTCCTAGCTGTGTGACCCTGGGCAAGTCACTTAAGCCCCACTGACTAGCCCTTACCACTCTTATGCCTTGAAACCAATGCACAGTATTGATACTAAGACAAAGTATTTTTAAAAAAAAATAAAGGGAAAAGGGAGTAGGGACTCTAGTCCCTACTAGTAGTGACTACTAGTAGTGTATTCTGTGAGGAAATTTAGGAACCTAAGGGGAGAAACAGGATGGAGTAATTTGGGTAAAATTCAAAGAAGTTAAGAGTGATTTTGTTGTTGGAGTACATTATAAACCAATGGCCTCAGGTCCCTTTACACTTATTGAGAAACCAAAAGGCCTTTTGTTTACATGGTTTACATGTATAAAAATTTACTATATTAGAAATGAAAACTGATACATTTTAGAAATATTTATTTATTCATTCATTAAAAATAACAATTATAAATCCATTACATGTTAATATAAATAACATTTTTAAGAAAATAAGTAAAATTTCCAAAACTAAAAATAAATCAGTGAAAAAAATGGCATTGTTTTACATATTTATGCAAATCTTTTAAAGGTCTGGCTTAATAGAAAGTAAGCTCACTTTTCATACCTCCTTTTGCATTTCAATCTATTAGAAGGCTGTTTTCTTGAATTATATGAAGAACATCCAGTTTCGTACAGATATGTAGTTGGAAAAGAGGTATATTTGAATAGGGAAATAATATCTGATTATTGGCAAAATAAATTTTACCACATGGACCCCTACAAAGATCTTAGGGACCCCTACTTGCCCATGGAACATATTCTGAGTACAGTGTAATAGATGACCCTGGCAGAAAGAGGAAATAGATGAAGAGTTTGGGAAACAGATAAAAAGTCTGTCCCTGAGGAACTGTGTTTTATTAGTGATGGTGGACTTCAATTATCCAGACACTTTAATGTCTCTCTCCCTGTCTCTCTGTACTGCTCTCTTTCTCTCTCTTCTGTATTTGTCTCTGCCTATTCTTCTGTCTGATTCTGTTCCATCTCTCTCTTCTCACCCCCTACAAGTAGAGAAGTTAATAATGCCTTGATTTTACCTTAATAATAATTTCATTCTTCAAAAAGTGAAGGAACCAACAAAGAAAAATTTTATTTTACATCTCATTCTCCCTACAAGGGAAGAATTGATTTCTGGGCTGAAAATGATGGGAACCTTAATGGGGAAAGTAACTACTCCATTCTAGAATTTGTGATAGAGGAAAAAAAAAAGTATTTGCATAGTCTGACAAACATCTTAGATCAGGGGAAAGGGGATTTTGAGGGGTTCAGAGAAGAAATAGATGGATTCTCACATCCTTCAAAAGCAATTAGAATATAAGGGATTGGAAATGCTCAATAATGAAGATGCTAAAGGAAATTATTCTAGTGAGGATGAATAATTAAATTTGTCTGAAGACCAACATAGATGTGATAGGAACCTGCCAACCAAGACTTTAAAGCCAAGTAATGTTAAGATTGATGTAAGACTAGCAGCAATGTAATGATCCAAGACGTTTCTGAGGAATTTATGAGAAAGAATGATATCCACATTCAGAGAAAGAATTGTGGGAGTAGAAACACAGAAGAAAAACAAGGGCTTGATCACATGGGTCAATGGAGATATGATTGGGGATGTAGACTATCACCCTAGTGCAAATATCAATAATATGGAAATAGGTCTTGATTAATGACACATGTAAAAACCAGGGTAACTTCATGTTGGCTAAAGAGGGGGGTAGAAGGAGAGGAGAAAAAGAACATGAATTGTGTAATCATGGAAAATTTTTCTTAATTAAAATCTAAAAAAATAAAAATTAAAAGGGTCAGGGCAGGGATATGTCTTTTGGCTGGGATAAACGGGTAATGATAATTGACAAGAGGGAAGTTGCTCAATTAACTACCCAATTCTCATTTTGCTCCTGCTTTATCTGGAAAGATGATATTCACACCAGAAATAACCAAAAAACAAAAATGATTTAAAAAGGAGTTAATACCCAGTAAGAAATAACTAGGGCATGCCTGCATTTGAATCCTATCCTAGCTGTGTGATTCTGAGCAAGTCACTTAAACTCTCTGGGTCTCATTTCCCTGGCAGACTAGATGAATTCTTTCCCAGATCTAAATCTATGATCCCAAGATGCTAGGATGAATTCATGTCACCTGGCTGCAATAAACTCCATCCTTGCTTCTGAAAGAATTGACCAATATGATTGCTAAGCCACTGTCAGTGAGTGATATTTGAAACATGATGGAAAATTGGAGATACTACAAAACTAGAAAAGGGAAAATATCATATTTTTTTTAAGTTGGGGAGGGAAGAGAAAATATAATCTGTAAACTTAAAGTCAGTGAGTTTAACTTCAGTTCCCAGGAAAAAATCTATAATGGACAGTCATAAATAGTTGCTGAATATTTAGAAAAGGAAAAGGTGTGATAGCAAGGAATTAGAAACTGAGGTGATGTCCATCAATTGAGGAATGGCTAGACAAGTTGTGGTATATGATGTTAATAAAATACTATTGTGTTATGAGAAATGACAAGCAGGATGATTTCGGAAAAGCCTAGAAAGTCTTACATGAACTGATGCAAAGTGAAGTGAGTAGAACCAGAAAACATGGTATATGGTTATGGCAAAATTATTTGATGAATAGCTATAAATGACTTAGCTATTCTCAGCAATACAGTGATCTAAGACAATCCCCAAGGACTCATGATGAAAAATGCCATCCATCTGTAGAGAAAGAACTGATGGAGTCTGAATGCAGACCAAAACATATATTTCACTTTCATTGAATTCTCTTCCCCAAAATGACTAATATGGAATAATGTTTTACATTATTATACACATAAATACATATTATATTGTTTGCTGACTCAAGAAGGAGAAAGAAGAGAGAATTTGGCTCAAAACATTTTTAAATGTTTAAAATTGCTCTTACATCTGATTGAAGGGAAATGTTAAAAATTTTAAAGAAAAAGAAAAGGTTATTTTAATATGAAAAGCTAGCATGACTTCATAAAAAACAAGTCATGACAGATTAACTTCATTTCCTATTTTTATCAGATTTCTAAACTAGTCAATAAAGAAAAATGTCATGAATGTATTTAAAAAAATTTTTTTAATCTTTGATTTTATTTTGGGGTTTTGGTTTTATACGACTTTGCTCTTACAACAATGACCAATAGGAAGTATGTTTTGCATGATAATAAAAAATGGAAAAGAGATATTTTTAAATCCTAACCTGCCATTTTAGAATTGATACTAAGTATCAGTTCTAAGGCAGAATGGTAAGGGCGAGGCAATTGGGGTTAAGCGACTTGCCCAGGGTCACACAGGTAGGAAATGTCTGAGGTCAGATTTCAATCCAGGACCTCCAGTCTCCAGGTCTGACTCTCTCTCTCTCTCTCTCTCTCTCTCTCTCTCTCTCTCCAGAGCCACCTAGCTGCCTCAATATTGTTTAAATTTTAACAAAGCTTTTAATTAAAAAGCCTTTAATTTCTGTGGGAAAAAATGGGGACTTGGAGAGATGATAATAAATTGGAGAGATGCAGAACTGGTCAGATGGCTAGACTAAAAGCATAATTGTTAGCAGTTCAATGATAATGTGGCAGGAGGTCTCCAGTGACAAAGTCCAAGGGATCTATGTTTGACCGTGGGCTGTTTGAAGGGACTTCGTTGGAGACAGCTAGATGGTACAGTGGACAGAGCACTAGACCTGGAGTCAGGAAGACCCAAGTTCAAATCGAGGCTCAGACACTTCTGGGACCCAGGACAACTCACTTCACCTCTGCCTGCCTCAGTTTCCAAGTTAAAAATGAATGATCATGGATGGTATGCTCATGAAATCTGTTTAATGTTACACAGCTGAGTGGGACAGTTAACATACTGAATCACAGAGTCAGGATCCAAAAAGATTTTGACAGGCTAACACTATGGGCTGAATCCAGTAAAGTGAAATGCAATAGGAATGACTGTAAAGTCCTGAACTTGGGTACAAAAAAATCAGTGTTCACAAGTATAAGAAGGGGGGTGGGGGTGGGGCAGCCAGGTGGATTGAGTGGACTCAGTGGATTGAGTCAGGCCTAGAGACAGGAGGTCCTGAGTTCAAATCTGACCTCAGACACTTCCCAGCTGTATGACCCTGGGCAAGTCACTTAACCCCCATTGCCTAGCCCTTACTGCTCTTCTGCCTTGGAACCAATACACAGTATTGACTCTAAGATGGAAGGTAAGGGTTTAAGAAAAAAAAAGAAAAACCTGGAAAAACTTATATGAACTAATACAAAGTGAGCAGAACCAGAACATTGTACACAGTAACAGCAATACTGTATGATGATCAATTGTGAATGACTTAGCTATTGTCAGTAATAGACAATTCCAAAGTATCCATGATGAAAATTGCTATCGAACACCAGAGAAAGAACTAATGGAGACCTAATACAGATAAAAGATAACCATTTTCCACTTTATTTTCTTCATGAGTTTTTTCTTGTAAGTGATGTCTCATCTTTCACAACATGATGAATATGGAAATATGTATTGCATGATAGTCATGCATAACCTATATCAAACTTTTTTTTTTTACCATCTCAGGGAACAGGTAGGGGTGGGAGGAAGAGAATTTGGATAGCAAAATATCAGAAAACAAATGTTTAAAAATTGTTTTTACATGTAATTGGGAAAAAATACAATACTACTAGAGGGAAAAAAAAGTACTGTTGCATTACAATTTTAAAAAAATGACAGGTAACCTAGCAAGTGTCAAGAAAAGGGTTCAGTTGAAAAAACTAGGCATTTTTAACTTGGAGAAAAGATGACTCAAAGGAGACATAATGGCTGTCTTCAAGAATATGAAGGGCAGTCATGAGACTGAGGGCAAAGTAAGACAAGTAAGGGAGAGAAAGGGAGTGAGGGAGGGAGAGAGGAAGGGAGAGAGAGAGAGAGAATATTAAAAACTATGGGGAGTAAGAAAGGATTCCCCTAAAAAATCTTTGCATCAAATGTCACTAGAAAAGTCTGATATCCAAGCTATAGAGTACACAAATATATAGCCAAGAGCTATTCCCCCTCCAATTAGAAATCAGTTTTCTAAATGAGTGACAAAATATCAATGATTATATGAAATCATGTTCAAATCACTATCAAATAAGGATAAAATATGTATTTCATATATGATAAATAGGAATAAACATATGCAAATTAAAACAATGATGCTTCACTTTACACCCAACAAATTAGCAAAGATGACAGTTTATCTGAAAGATGTTCCCATAAACATCACAGAATAATAAAACGATAGCAATAATTTATATACTCCTTCATGGTTTACAAAGCACTTTAAATGTTACCATTTAATTCTCATAAGTCCGAGATAGATGTTATCATTATTCCCATTTTACAGATAAAGAAACTGCTAATGAAAGAAGTCACAAGACTTTTCCACAATTACACAGATAGAATCTGAGCCTGAACTTTGAACAAAGGTCTTCCTAACTCTAAGTGTAGTACTCCACTGTACCACTTAGCTGCACAATATTAACAATAATGACTCACATTTACATAGCTTTTGAAGGTTTACAAATTTTTATATACATTCTCAATTGAGATTCATAACAATCCTGTGAGACACATATTATTATTTTTACCAATTTTATGGATAAGGAATTGAGCCTCAGAAGAATTAAGTAACCTATCAAGGATCACACAGCAGTTAGTTTCTGAGGCAGAATTTGAATCCTAGTTTTCCCAACCCTAGATGCCTCATTTCAGCATTAAATACATGCCTGTTATGTGTCAAGCACTTGCTGAGTGCTTTAGATGCAAAAGACAAAAATAAAAGTCCCTGCTCTTAACATTCCACAGTATTAAACAACTCAAACTAGTAACCAAAAAAATGTGATCTTGAGTTGCCTTAAGAATTGTAGAATCCAGAATGAAAAAGGTGATAGTTTGTCTGTACTTTGTCTCCATCAGACTGCATCTATAGTAGTTTGTTTAGTTCTGAGCATTGCATTTTAAAAAGGACATGGGCAAGCTAGAGATCATAAAGGGAAAAGTCACAGGATGGTAGGACCTCATGACATATGAGGTTTGGTTGCAAAAAACTAGAGACAGTCTAGAGAAAAGAAGACTTGGAGAAGGCAAGACAAGGAATAGGAATCAATAGACTTCAAATATTTAAAAGTTGTTACATGGAAGCCCTTAAACGAATTCTGCTTGGCTCTAGGAGGAATTAAGAACAATGGTAGAAGATGCAGAGGCAGAATTTTTTTTAATATAGGGGAAAACCTTCTAACAATTAAAAATCATCCAAAAATGGAATGAATTGCCTTGCATTAAACTACTCCTTTTTTGAAGACTTCATAAGAAGGCTTGATGATCATTTGTTGGTGATGTATGAAAAGATACTAGATGGACTCTGAATTCCCTTCCAACTTTAAGATTCAGTGATTATATATATAATCCCCTCTGCAACTTACCCATATAGTCATCTTACATTTGCTTGAAGATCTCTGGTGAAAGGGGAAACCATAACCTGACAAATTACACATGTGGGTGAGTAATTGCTAATATGTTCTCGGTTGTGTGTATGTATGTTTAAACTGGGGGGATATTAATAAAATCATAAATAATATGGAAAGGAAGCATGACAGAGATGGTGTTGGAAGTCTTTTGGTTTGGACACTTTCACACAAAAATGCTGATATTAATATTTTTGTAAATCAGGATCTTCCTTGCTAATAATCATACTGATTTTGATCATGCTCCTTATAACCATTACAACTGGATATAACAAGTGTTTCATGAAATATTTTCCTATGCCTTTGGATACATGATAAAATGAAGCTTACCAGCTTCTTTGCCTCCTCATCAAGAACCTGTGGGCCATACTTATCTGTCATATGGCTTTGTTTATAATGAGAATGTCAATATTCACATGATGAGTTCCTTGAGTAGTATGTATTCTTAGTTAATCACTGGACAAATAATTCATATTTAAAACATCAACAGTTAATGTTTATAGAAAGTTTAGAAATTATCATTTCAATTGCACTTTTCCCTTTTCTGCTGTGTTGCTACAGTCACTGCAGGAGGGAAAGGAAAGCACATATTTTGACCTTTTTTTATTTGTTTCAAGCATTACTGTGAACAAAAAAATTCACTGCCAAGGACAAGCTTACTGTAACGTCTTTTCTTACAAAATTACTCTAGTCCTCATTTAGCAGACTTAATTTGTTGCTAGGACCATACTTGATTACTTTCTGGCATCAAAGATGTTAGCACGGCCTTTATAATACTCCAGGTTCATCTCACAAGTATACAAAAATGAGGTATTCTAACAGAGTGGTGTATTTGGAGTGAAGAGGCCCTGTATCTGAATCCCAGCTCTGCCACTTACTTGAACAAGTCATTTTACCTTCCCTGGGCCTCAGTTTCGTCATCAGTGAAATGAAGATTTTTTTTTTTGAACTGGATGACCTCTAAGTTCCGTTCCAACAAGTGACTGCGTCACTTGAGATTTTCACTTTAAATATTCTATTAAAATATTAATATCAGCATTGGAAATGACATTTAAAGTACATTTATTTAGCCCTTTAATTTTTAATCTGATTGATACTTTTGTCTTTATTATATTTCTCAGCTCTATCTTCCCTTTACAAGTAAAACACAAAGCAAAAGAAATCCACATCTTTCAATAAGAGGAATCTGTTTCCTAATTTTGCCTCTAAACCCAAAATTTGATATCACATCCAATCTTAATTCTAATGTCTTTTAGATTATTTATATTTCGGTAGCCTTATGTATAGTTCTCCTAGATGTCTTCTTCCCTTTGCTCAAGTCTTTCCATGGTTCCGAGTTTCTCATATTCACCATTTCTTAAAGAACAATATTCTTTTGTGCTAACATGCCACAATTTGTTCAGTCATTTCCCAATTAATAGGAAACCATTGTTACTAACACAAAAAAAAGAATTACTATGAATATGTTGCATTCATTAAATGTTCTTTCTGATTTTGACCTCTTTTGGGCATATGTGTAGCTGTGGAATCTCTGTATCAGGATTTGAAAACTTTGATAATTTTTATTTCACATTCCAAAATTACTTTCCAGGATGGAACAAATCACAGTTCCCCTGCAACAGTAAAATATTAGTGTGCCTGTCTTTTTCATAGACAGGCATTCATTAAATATTTTTGTATTTTACCATTTGTCTAGTAAACTGAAATCTCAGTTGCTTTATCATAACATATATCTTATTATTAGTAATTGACAGCAGGTTTATTCTGTGGTTGTTGGTATTTTAATTTGTCCTATGGAATCCTTATATATGTTTACTTTTTTACAGGATATACATACATCTATATGACCACATGATATTATGAATTAATAGATATCTATATTTTTCTATCTGTATCAATATATCTGTATTTATGGAGAGCTTCAAGGTACCTTGGAAGTCATTCAGAATAAACTAATCATCTCACAGAAGAAGAAAATGAGGCAAACAAAATTGTGATTTGCTCATCATCATCCCGCTAATAACAAAGCTAGAATGTGAACCCAGACCCTCTAATTCTAAATCCAAGGTCCTTTCCATAGCACCAAGAAGCTTCTATGAATCTCAACTATCAAGTTTTTTATTACAAATGCTTAATGAGAAAAAAAAGGTTTCTCCTCACTTGGGGCTTCCCTTATACGAAATGGATTTTGTACATGTAAAACCTTATGATTTTATATCAATTATCTATTTTATCTTTTGGTATCATCTCTATTACTTGTTTGGTTATAAACTCTTCTCCTAGCCACAGTTGTGCAAGGCCCCTCCTCCTCTATTATTTAATAATGCAATCATAAAAGGCTTCCCGGTATTACAGAAAAAAGGATTGAATCCTTTGCCAGATATTTTACCTGTGTAACACAGGACAAGCTATTTAGTTGCATTGGGCCTGTTTCCTCATATTTAAAATAAAGAGGCTGCACGAGATGCCCTCTAGATCCTGTATGATCTTTACATTTGAGTTGTTTATCCATTTTGGAACAAATTGTGGTTCAAGTTGTTAAGCTATTGGTCTAAAATGGGAGTTTGCCAAATTGCTTCCAATTTTTTCTAGTAATCCTTATCAAATAAGCTTTCCTTCTGTGGTTTCCTTCTGTGGTTAACCTAAATTAATATTATTATGTCAAGAAGATTATGCCAGCATGAAGTAGCACTGATGTATAGCCCATATGGGTATGATACTGTGCTGGATTCTAAGATATAGAGGAAAATTAGATATCAGTTTGCACTAAGGGCTACAAGAAACCTTTGGCCTATAGTGGTGACTACAGTAAACCATTGAAGGGAAAGTAAAAAATCAATTGGAAAAGGCTATTAGTGGATCAAAAATTTAATGAGTGAGAAAGATTTTTAGGTGAGATGCCTAAATCCCATTTCACAAAGGAAACACCTGCTACCTCCTTCTATTTCATCTTTTTTTAAAAATTTCAATTCTCCATTCTCATCCCCATGGAACCAAATAGATAGGTAGTTTTTCCATGAAGGCTTGTCCTATTCAGAAACCATACATCATACATGTATTTTCATACATTAATCACAGGATGGACATGTTACACATTTCCCTATTTGCTCCTAAAGAATGCAAGTGAAACTTTTCTCTTTGACTCAGTATCTCCAGTAAGAACATCAATTATCATACTATTATAAATCATAGCTAACCTTAAGATTGATTGTTTAAGTGTGAAAAGGTTCTTTGTTTCTACGCTAATTGACCTGAAATTGTTGTACTAATTTTTAAGCTTTTTGGCATGGTTTTCTATCCCCTTCCTCGTCAACTATCATTTTTAATTATTTCCAACATACCTGCCCAAGTGGTTTTGCTTAACCTTCTTTTCTGCAGTGGGTTTAGAAAACAGTTAACCTAGTTTAGAATCGTGTTTGTAAAATATCATCCAAGTGAAGATCTAGCATGTCTCTTCTATTTGTAGGCTGTTGAAGAGTTAAACAATTATTTTGGTTGGGACTAATTTTATTTATTTCCTGGCTAACTATGTTCTATAGGCAAAGTGTTACCATTCTAGACATGCACAGGCACATACTCAAAGGGCTTTAAGCTGAGGGCTTATGGGATTCTTTTATTAGTAAAATGAATTAATTTGGGAAAGTTCAGGAATGAAAACTCTTTTGCCAAGTCATTAAAACAAACTATTTTATTTTGTATGCTTATAACAGCATATATTTATAAGCATTATGTTACAAGCATTTTGTATGCTTATAGCAGCATAATCCTATGTAATCCTAAAACTGAAGAAAATAATTACAAATATTGTTTTTAATTAGGTGATACAAAATATGCCTATAAATTATCATACATTATCTTGCCTTTATTTTACTTTTGTTATTTATCTCTAAGAGGCAGTATATACATAAAGATACTATTAGGAGTCAGAAGACCCAAGTTCTGCTCCTGCCTCCATACAACACTGATGTACCTTGGTTCTTTTATGTGTAAAAGGGGATTGGGGTGGGGGGATGGGAGGAGCATGACTGCTTGACCAAACCTCAAAAACCTATCAAGACAAACAAAAAAATATTTTGGTTGAAGGCATTTTAAAGACTATGAAGGGCTATCCAAATGTAAAAGAGTATTATTTGTGGTTAAAGAAGATTTCATACTTTCTGAAGTCTTCTTCATTTATGTTTTGCAAACAAAAGATATTAATGCAATATAAGGTCTTATTTTCCCCATCTAATATAGGCTTCAGGCTACCTGGCTACAAAATAAGTTTTCCTTTTGGGATAGTAGCTATTTAACAGAGCAGATTAAAATAATTATGCTTTTATTTGAGAAGGAAATTGGAGGCAAGAAATTTGCTCCCCATCAACTTTAAAATAGGGATTATTAAGTCTAAAATTCAACTGGATTCAACAAACATTTATTAAGTTACCACTAAATCCTAGGTCTTAAAAATATAAAGGGGAAAAAAAGCCCCTGCCCTTGAGGAGCTTACATTCTATTGGGAAAATATATGTACACATCAGTACATACAAGATGAAATTAAGAGGATTATATTAACAAATTGAGGGGATGAGGAGAGGAGGCTTGAAGAAAAAGGAAGGATTATAAGAGGTGGACATCAGGATAGGCTGTATGCTATGGGAGAGTTATCATCTATGCAAAGGCTCAGAGGTTCAAGATGGAATATGCTGAGTTTGGAGAAGAGCCAGTAGGCCAGTTTGGCTGTTATATTGAAAGGCAGTAATGCGAAATGTCTGGAAAAGTTATTTGCTGCTAGACTAAGGAAGAGAGGTGAAGAAGTTGAGATTTTTTGCTAGAGGAAATAAAGAGCCATAGAAGATTTTTTTTAGGAGAGGGATGGCAAGAGAATTGTGTTCTAGGAATATCCCTTTGGCAGGTGTCTGGAAGATGAAGTAAAGAAGGAAGAGAAGCTAAGAGACCAAAGAGGAGGCTATCTGGTTATTCCAGATAGCCAGGGGGAGGGGGGGGGTCCCAATCTAAAGTGAGGATGAGAAGATGGATCTAAGAGATGTGGGGGTATAATTGCCAATAGTTGACAGCAGACTGATGTGAGGGAAAAGGAAGAATCAGTGTCCTAAAACTTGGGAAGCTGGAAAACTGGAAGTACTGTCAATAGAAAAGAAGTACTTTAGAAGACAGGTGAGACAAGGGATAAAGATGATGAATTCTGTTTTAAATGTTTTGAGATGCTGATGGGACATCCAGGTAGAGAGGATCAATAGGTAGTTGGTAATGTGGGCCTAGAGTTGAAGAGAGAATTTAAGACCAGACATATAGATTCGGCATTTCTGTAGAGATAATTGCACTCATGGGATCTAGAGAGATTATAAAGAGAGAGGGTAAAGAGAAAAAAGACAGTCCAGGGATAGAGCCTTAGGAGACACACACAGGGGTTCAATGAGTAAGGTCCAAAAGGTAACAGTACTAGAAGAGAGCTGACAGAGGAAGAAATTTCCAACAAGTGGTCAACAACATCAAAAACTAAAGAGTAAGAATAGGATTAATATTAGACCATTTAGCAGTTTAAAAAATTACAGGAAACCTCAGAAAGTGACATTTCAGCAGAGGCATGCAATGAGGAGACAGAATAGCAAAGGGTTAACAAATTATTAGGTCATAAGAAAGTAGGCACTGCAGAAACATAAGACATTTATAGTGGTGAAAGGGAAGAGAGATAAATGGCAATAGCAAAAAGGTATGACAAGCAAATTAAGCAATACAAAATTAGTATATGTCTAAACTTCTCAAAATAATTCAGTAGAACTATATATAAAGAGTTTGTCATTTAGGAAGCTTATAACACACCAAAGATTATCTTACAAAGACAGAGATATCTCATAGTCAAGCCTAGAATCTATTTTTAGCCATATATTTAGAAAAGGGGAAAAGTTGATCCCTTGCAAAACTTTGAAAATCCCTATTTCCACAATCTTCTGAAAAGGGCTGAAATTTTAAAATTCTAATGACAGTAATGACACTAGTTGCTTTAGAGTTGTCTAATTTAGCCTTTGGGACCTGCCTAACAGAAAGAAAGTGATCCAAAGTATACATTTCACTCTCATTCTTTTCAGCCACCCAGTTTAAATGGATTTATCTTTACTATCACTGCTCATACATACCTAATTCCTGTAGACAACTTTCATCCCAGCCTAGGTTTCACATGGATAAAGGTGGTGTGCTCAAAACCCTGATTTAGGTACTTAAGAAAACAAATAAGGCAACATATGAAGAAGTGAAATGAAGTCTATATCCCCAAAGAAGAGGGCATATACTTCACAAAGCACAAAGCTGGTCCCAGTAGAGAATGATTTTATCATTTATTGGGTTTATAAAAAAAAAAAAGAAATACACAGCAATCTAAATTACAACACTTTATTGCAGCATCGGCAAAGGTCAGATTTTTGAAGCTGGTGAAGATCGGGCAGCATTTCCATGTGAAATGTTACAACTTTACAAGTTTTGTTTCTTATTTAATTCTACATGCAGAAACTGAAACAGTGGTAAAAGGGGGAAAAAAAGAAAATGGCTAGGGAAAAAAAGATTTAATCAAGTAGTAGCATACAGATGTAATCTTTAACTAAATGTACTATGCCTACTAGAAAGCAAACAAAAGACACAACTATCCTAATAAACAACAGATTGTCAGAAACGGACCAAGAAACCTCCTTTCTACTTAGGGGGGGAAAAAAAGCAAAATAAAAGCTCTACTTGTTTCCATACTTTGTTTAGAGACAGAGGCTGTAAACCCATAAAGGCCAACAAAATTTTCTGATCCATTTCTTGTTGCCCTTTGGTCTTTTTCTATGACATGCTGACTGGCACATTTTGGTTTTCAATGATACTTACAATGGGCTTGACTTTATCCCTGTTCTTAAGCTGGTATCAGACTTTTTCTAAGTGATCTGGATCAACATTCTCTGTATAGTAATAGTCTTTTTTTTTTCCTTTTATCTTAATAGACAATTTTATCTCACTGGCTCTGATGGATAAAATTGATTTCTCTCTCCCATCCTTTGCTCCTTCATACAAATTCTAAAATGAAAGCCTTCCTGGTGGAGTATCTGGTGTTTGGATATCTTTCATCATTTTGTTGTCCTGCATGTAAGGTTTGACTAGAAGATTTTACTGCTTGCTCTATACTTTTCTACTGTAGTCTTGGAGCCCCCAAATGTATCTTCTTCCAACACAGGATGTTCAATTCAGAGACAATGTAACTCACATCAAGTTTAAAACTTAAGTTCTTTTATCCCCCATACTGTTACCATCAAAACCTTTTCTGCTCCGGCACAATCCATCTCATTGACAGTTGTTCTTGGTGTAACTGCTCAGTAGTAAAGTTAACCATCTCATTTCTTTACCTCCATTCTCATGAGAAGATTAACCCTCGCGTGGTTCCCATAACAAAAGGCCTTTTATGCCATAACTGGAAGCTTCAGCTTGTTCCGGTGTTAGTGGAGGCTGGTGTTTCTGCCTCATGGCCCCAGCCTGCCCCAGGTTTAGATTCGCAACTCTCTAGCCCGACATGCTGAGATGTGTCCACTGCTCTCATTCAACTGCTGGAGGACTCCACTATCCACAACATCAGAGATACAGGACCTAATGAAATGACACTTGCTGCTGGATCAACGTCTCCTAAAGGTATAAAGAAGGCAATTTTAAATATTGAATTATTGTAGAACTAGAACTACTGCCAAAGAGAGAAACAGTGCTCTTGCTACAGTGATTATGTAATAGATGTAGCTTCTCCAAATAGATCAATCCTATTACAAAGTATACAACCTCTCTGCCAATCTAAAAAAAAAAATAGGTAGCAAGTAGTACCATGGAAAGATCAATTTTATAGGCAGTAGATGGATGACTTTCTGGATCTATTTTTTTCTTTTATGGCGACTAATTTCTAAGATATTTTGAATGCAGGGTTTGTACCTTGAACAGGAAGTTACATTAGCAAGGAACATAAAGAATAAGATGTAAATATGTAAAGTGCATTCATTCAGATTCTTATACCTCTTGTATAGTCTGACTAAGTAGAAAGAATGTCCCCTTACAATGTCCTACAGGAGAAAAAAGCATAACAGCCTTCCCCCCTAGATAGGTCAAGATAACTGGAATAAGTGGAATAATTGCTCTAGGAATATTTGAGAAGGAAGAAAACAGTTTCAGCTTGGGAGTGGTCAAAGAAGGTGATACAAAAAGTGGCACCTGATACTTGAAAAAAGATAAGAGTGAGTGCATTCCAGCCTACATAAATGCATGGAATTAAAGGCCAATACTGAATGAAGGGTGTCTCATTTGGCTGGCATAGTTTGTCAAATAAGTTCGAAAAGTTAGGCTGAAGAATGGATTGTGGATGGCCTTCACTGCAAGACGGAGGAGTATATAATTTATCCTAAAGGAAACAGGAATCTATGTAAGTCTTTTGAGTGAAATAGAGAAATATCAGACTTATGCCTCCAGAGTATTATTTTGGAAGCTGTGTGAAAAAGAAATTTGAGGAAAAGAGTGCAATTAAAAAGACTATTACAATAGTAAAGAAAAGCAGAGATAAAGCCTTAATGTAAGAAGAGAGGTGACAGATGCAAGAGATATTATGAAGGCAAGCCTTATAGGACTTGGCAGGTGATTATAAACATAGATGAAATCTGAGCAACTGGAAAGAGGTGTCAGTTATAAAAATGGGGAAATAGGAAAGAAGAGCATATTTTGGGAAAGATGACAAAGTTACTTTTGGATATGTTGAATTTGAGATTCTAGGAGAATATTTGTCTGGAGAAGTCCAGCAGGTATTTGGAGATGGGAAGGTAGAGTCAGAAAGAAGGAAGAAATTGGGAAGAAAGTTGAGATGTTTACAAACTCTTGGCATTGAGGACCCATGGAAGCAGATAAGATCACCAAAAGGCAGAGAAAGAGAGCACAAAGAGGAGATTGCTCAGGTCATTAGAAAAACCTGTGTCTCAGAGGGATGCTGTAGCTATGCCAGTTCAAGTCACAGATAAACTAGTCCCAGCTCAGTACATTCATTTTATACTATCTCAACAAGGAATAGCTTTCACCTCTAAAGCTACAGGAACAGTTAGCTAGATGGTGGAAATACAACAACATCCAATGGAGTTTCAAGGACTGAAAATTATTTTTTAAAATGGGAAGATTATTCATAGTCTGGGATCAAGAGATGGACAAGTTCTATAAACAAAGAAATCACTAGACCAAAGGGACTACCCTTTGTTTATCACTGTAACTAAACACCCCACACTTGATACAGCCAATGACAAAATCAATTATCTTAATTTATACAAACTTTAAAGATGATTAATTATAAAACATGGAAAACCTTTGCACTTGTAATTCATGTCCCTAATACAAGTTAATGAAAACCTACAGTCATGAAGCCTTTAAAGTATTATATTGTTACATGATACTAATATAATTTGTTTCTAAGTATATTTCTCCTTATTTATATTTACATGTTGCTAACATTAAAATCTGGTTTTGATGCTAGAAAAATATAAAATGAAACAGAATTGCAATTTCTCAGTTTCTCCTCTCAAGTACTCTTTGTATAAAAACAGAATGCTGTAGCATGTCCACAATATTCCTGGCACATGTAAGTGACAGTTCTATTTACAAAAAGGCAAGATCACAATGAAGAAAAAAAAAGCCATCAAAATATTAGGAGAAACATTTCATGCGGTTCTGTACTTTCAGGTTATTAGATTTAAAACAAAATAAAGAAATATTTATCACTCAAAAAGTTTCAAGATTCATGCTTAACACTATTCTCTCTTTTTGCCCACTTTCAGGTTCTTCTGAATGTATGTTTTGCACCTCTAGAGAGGTTTTGCATTCTAAAACAACTCAAAATTCTAAAAGCAACTCAAAAAGAGGAACTAGCTTTCACAACAACCAAGATAGAATGACAGGACTGAGATTAATTTGCTGACCAATGATAAGTCATATACTTCTAGAAACATAATAGGCTGACATTTCATTTAACTAATCTTATAAAATCTTTGCAGTATACCTTGAGATGATTATCCATCCTGATCACTATCTTATGGCCCTCTACTACTATATCAAATAAGAGGAAGGCATGAAAGAATTAGCCCACTTTTTCTAGTGATAAGAATACTGAGATTTTAATGCAATTTATCTGATAAGTATATTGTCAGCAAATCTGAAACATCATCCTTTTAAAATTATCTTCATACTTTGCCTTTCAACAGATGGATAAATTTATGGATATAGATCAAATGCCAAAAGTTTAAATCTCTTTTACAACATGGAAATTCAGTCTGAAAGATCTATCCTTAGAGAATACCCCACTTTAACAGAGTGCCATTCATAAGAAGTATGGAAAAGTAAAGACAGGAAGTTACAATAACTCAGGCAGATCACTTTTTCCACTTGTGATTCCCCAAAATATAGAGAGGGAAAAGGAGAGGTTTAAACTTGTAGGATCACAAGAAGCCATGGGGATAATGTCAAAGCCTAGGAAATGATAAAATAAGTGAAAAGAGAGTTCTGAAAGGTAATTAGGAAACTGTTAATAAACTAAGGAAAGTTATAAGAGGACAGGAATAACAAACAGAATTAGTGTCTCAATATACACATACATACATTTATATTAGATAGATAAATGAATCTTTTCTCCCCTACCAGATTATAAACATCAGGGTCAACAATAAGCATTTATTAAGTAACTACTATATGTCATATAAAGAGTTAGGTGCTAGAGAATCAAAGATCAAAATGAAAAAGTCCCTACCCTTGAGGGATTTTGGTTTATCAAAGAAACACACACACACACACACACACACACACACACACACACACACACACACACACAGATTTCAAAAAATTATACTAAGTAAAAGTAAAGTAATTTTGGGGGGAAGGACAAGGGTGGGGTAGTAACTGAAGATGGATCAGAAAAGGAGTACATTCCAGAAATAGGATGGCAATGATTGTATCAGGATAACCTATGCCAAAGGCATGGAAGCAGAAAACACATTATCATATGTAAGTAAGGTAAGGAAGTAGAAGTAGGCCAGGCTGGCTGGACCATAAAGTAGATGAAAGACAGTATATGTAACAAGCCTGGTACAACAGGCTAGAGCCAACTTATAAAGGTCTTCAGATACCAGTTATATTTGATCCTAGAGGCAATAGGAAGCACTGCAGCCTTTTGTACAGGTTGTCAGTTCTGCTTTAGAAAAATTTTGCCAGTACTGTGAAGTTTGGATGAGAAAGCAGATATGAGGAAGGTTAATATGGAAACTGAAGCATTTTAGGTGAAAAGTGATGAGGGTAGTGTTATGTAACAAGACAGAAGGTAAGAGATTGCCAGAAAGGTCATGAAGGAAAAATTGACAAGACCGAGCAACTGATGAGGGAGCAGAGAAGTGCTATGGGGAGAGTTAAAAGTTGAAGGTAACTCTTATATTGCTAATCTGGTTGAATGTAAGAATGAAGGTATCAAAAATCAATAGGAAACTTATGAAGACAGCGGTTTAAGAGTAAAGATAATAAGGTGTGTTTTGAATATGCTGAGTCTGAAATGTCTATAAGATATTCAGTTTGAAGTGTCTTAGTGGTATGGGACTAGAGCTCAGATGAAGGAGTAGACCTGGATAACTATATCTTGGAATTATTCATAGAACAGAACCCATGGGAGCCAATAAGATGGCCAAGAAGGAATACATAAAGAGAAGCAGGCTAAAGATAGAGAGTTAGGGCAAGGATCATGGTTGATGACCAACAAAGTAGACTGAAAAAGAGAAGCCAGACAGGTAGAAGAACCAAGAGAGCAATAGAATGAAAACCCAGAAATGGAAGAACATCTAGGATACTCACATAAAATCCAGGGCACTGCTAAGCATATGGTAAGCTCTTAAATATTTGTTGAAGGAATAAAATTTGACTCTAGCAAGCAAATTTATCGGGTAATCTATTACTTTTAATTTCAAAGATCTCAACACAAAGTTTTTATGATTGGGAAAAGGTAAAGATACTGCAAGGGATGAAAAATTACTGAGTCTGAATAAAAACTTCTAACAGTATTCAAAATTTTAGCTAGCCACCTACACAAAGGTCAAATGAGTAGACACCATCCTCAGGATAAAAGAAAAGTACAGGTATATAGAAGTAACAGGAAAAGAATAGTTGTTACTAAGAAGATTATATATATTTAAAGTTACTTTTTTTTTTAATTGCAAAAAGTAAAAATATCTACAGTAATGTAAAGAACTAACATTTTCATTGCTTATTAATCTAGTTTCTATATTTTCCTTCAACAAAAACATACTTACATCTATAATGAACATTTAATTTTTTAAAAATCCCTAACATCCTATTATATACCTGATAAGGTAGCTTTATGCTTCATTTCTCTAATTTAACTAGGTTTTTAAATAGTCAGAATAAGCAGATGTTAAAGAATAGAGATTAAACGATCATGACAAAGTGATCTGGCTATGAGTGCTTATAAGCGTGCAATTCAAAGATTTATTTTTCTTAAAGAAGTCAACTATTACATTCAGAAGGGAGTCAGTTCTACATAATCGTTTCTACCTGAGTAAAGACTTGGAATTGACCCCTACCTCCTTCTACTTTTCTTTCATATAAAGAAGGGATATATATATTTTGGGGCCATGCTCATAAGCTGGTAAAAATATAAGTATGGTGGTCAGATTTTAAAAAACACCATGTGCTTCAATTTTATACACCATAAAAGATAGATTCAATCCAATACAATTAGCATGAATTATGAGCGTTTGATGTGCTAAGTACAAGACTAAGTACTAGGAGATGGAAAAAATTCTGATAAGACACAATCCCTGCCCTCTTGGTACCTACAGTTTAAAGGAAAAGGTATGGTAAAACTAGCAGAGAAAGTACATAATGTTAGTACCAATCTGTTAAGATGAGAGAAACAAAGTTACTTCCCATTCCAAAATTCCTTAAAACAACTTGAGTATTTAAATAAAATACCATAGGAGCCATTACAATAATTTGAAATACTAAGGAATGGCTTAACTTGAGGCTCCTAATATAAATTTAATTATCAAACTTCATACACTCAAAAGGTTTTAAATAACTTTGGCATAGATCCTACCAAGAAACTTCAGAACCAAAACACATATCTAAAACTCCAACTGCATACCTAAAAAATAAATACATTACGATTTTTTAGTAACATTAGGGTTATTTCAGCCTGTCTTGGCATATCATAAAACAAAAAGTATAATCATGTCTACTATAACTAGAATCTTGGAGAAAATGTAAAAAAGGAAAACAAATCAAAAAGTTTACCCATGATGATATGAAACCAAAATGTGTGCTGTTAAAATTTTGAAAGAAAGCATTATTGTTTTAAATCTCTTGTCCCCAAAACATTTGCAAAATAAAAACTATTATTTAACTAAATAAAATAAGAAAATATTGATTAAGCATGTTGTTGGTTAAATAATCAGCACCTAGCAGAGTGGTCTTCAGATATAGATAGATACTTAAGTGTTTATAGAATTGTAATCCAGAATTATCTTTTTATTTATTTGAACATAATAAAAAATGAACTGTCAATTAATGCTTGAGATAGCTCTCTAGGATTTCAAGTTACAGAACAGGTGCCAATTTGCTGTGGTCAAAGGAATTTATTCAAAGGGAATTCCTGAAACAATGAAATCACAGGTCTGTTTTTTTTTTTTTAAATGAATGAATAAAAATGATCTTACCTCCCACCAGTCTTAAAGATTAGATCTGCATTAGGTGCTCCCTTTGGATGCTGGTAACGGGGCCGTCGCTCACG
This sequence comes from Monodelphis domestica, assembly GCF_027887165.1. NCBI lineage: Eukaryota > Metazoa > Chordata > Mammalia > Didelphimorphia > Didelphidae > Monodelphis > Monodelphis domestica. The sequence goes on from NC_077231.1 coordinate 147,874,728, forward strand.
ATTGGTGTTTGCTGGAGCTGGACGTTGTGCAAGAGACTGCAACATTTCTGGAATTATGTGCATTTAAAAATAAAGAATTAACTTTAGTAAAATGTCTGTAGACCCTGGGGTGATCAAGTTTTTCATGAGGCAGAGAGGTTGGGGGAAGGTACCCTAATTCTATTTAAAATGAGTTAAAGGTTCTGAAAGAGTACTTTAGGATATAAGATAATTTCAATATCCAAAGTTCAATTTAATGCCAATCTAAATACTACTGGTGAGCCAAATAGTCATCCCTTAAGAAAAATGATCCTGAAAGTAGAACAAAATAATTTGATTCTGTCAAATAACACTACTATGGAAGTCTGGGTACATCTCTGTTATACAAAAAAACTAACTGCTCCAACAAACTGAATTGAATCTGGTAGCCATACTCACTGAGAATGAATTAAAAGTTATACTTGAGGGCAGCTGGGTGGCTCAGAGGATTGAGAGCCAGGCCTAGAGATGGGAGGAGTTAGGTTCAAATCTGGTCTCAGAGACTTCCCAGTTGTTTGACCCCCTAGCCCTTACTGCTCTTCTGCCTTGGAATCAATACATAGTATTGATTCTAAGATGAAAGATTAAGTGTTTTTAAAAAAAAGTTAAACTGATGCAAAATGTTCCTATGCTACACCTCCGAAGTTCAAATTGGCTTCAAAATAGAGAAATGTACTAGATTAAGAAAGAACCAAAATCTTTCATCTTTCTTTGAGATTGCTAGCATTTATGGAGACAGAGGAAGGAGAGTTAATCCATGTATTTTGAGACCCTCTAAACTAGGGAAAACATAACTAATGAAGGTGGCTAAGTCAAAGCTGGTCCTTTGTCTTCTGGGAAAGATCAAAGCTGAACATGTGCCTCAGCTATTAAATATGCACAATGGCTCAGGGCACTTGGGAATAAGCTAGTAAGATTGTGTTGTTGTGTATGTCAGAGTCATGGGGTCTATAATATAATATATAATAATAATATAATTATTTTAAATTAAACTATATTTGGCATAAATAATAAAAGCATATATTAAATACATATTAATAGTTACTAAGCTTTGTATATAGGCATGTAGGGGGTAATCATCACTGTCATCTCTTTGGGAGAAGGGGAAGGGATAGGGCATTCCCTAGCAAAACTTTAAAATAGGGTCTGACTCTGCTAACAAATGCCTCCTACCTCTTAGCAATGTCATCTCCTTAACCCAGAGGAATTTCCCCTTCATGTTGCCCTTCTATCCAAATCCCTCTACATAATGACCTATCCAGGCATGACCATCCAAATCTCTGTTTCTAAACTCATCTCTATCAAAACATCTGGAAAACGATTGGATTAAGCCTATTCTCATTCACTAACACATGAGGGAACAGTATTTTCCTTAGTTGTGTTTACTTGTGAACTAAAACTAATCTTGGGCAGTGTAAACTGGATTTGGGGCTGGGGGAGCACATATTGGCACAGAACAAGTCTCTTAAAATCACTCCACTAAGGATAATACAAGTATAACACAGAGAAAATGCTTATCAACTCCAGGAGGAGGGAGGGAAGAGAGGAGGGAGACAACATGAAAATGTAACCTTGAAAAATTTATGTGTAAATTTGGCACTGGAATAAAATAAAGGGAAAAAAATCATTCCACCAAGCTTTTATATATATATGAAAGAACCTGGCAAAAGAACCAAGTAAATATTTCTAGCCTCTAACTACTGAGTGACTCCAAGAAGTTTCTTCTGAAGGTCTTTTGAAAATTCCAAGGCCCTTTGGCCAACAGATATACTCCTCCTTAAATGTTTTCAGATAGGGCAGGCTAAGCAATGGAGTCCCAAAAACAGTTTATCTTAAGGAGAAGTAAACCTTTCCACCTCCCTAGAAGCTATTTCTACTATCATAGAAGGGAGAGGACTGGATTAGGGTATCCCCGAACATCACATCTAGACAGGAACATTCAAGGAAAACTTTTTGAGGATAAGGAAAAAGTGGGGAGTTGAACTGGCAGCAGGAAACTGATGAAAGAAAAGAGAAGGTATAATAATCTGATTATAATACTAGTATACTCTAGAAGTTGAAAGGCTGGCCAGCTGGGCTTTCCTGAGTTCTACATCCAAAAATCTTAAAGATATTTCCTACTTTACCAAATTCATCATTTATTTCTCCAAGATGAACCCAGTAGGGCAGCTAGGTAGCTCAGTGGACTGAGAGCCAGACCTGGAGATTGGAGGCCCTAGGTTCAAATCTGGCCTCAAACACTTCTTATCTGTGTGACCCTAGGTGAGTCACTTAACTCCCATTGCCTACCTATACCACTCTTCTACCTTGGAATCAATACACAGTATTGATTCAAGATGGAAGGTGGGTTTAAAAAAATCATTTAGAGGGCAGCTGGGTGGCTCAGTGGATTGAGAGCCAGGCCTAGAGATGGAAGGTCCTAGTTTCAAATTCAGCCTCAGATACTTCCCAGGTATGTGACCCTGGGCAAGTCACCTGACCCCCATTGCCTAGCCCTTACTGCTCTTCTGCCTTGGAACCAATACACAGTATTGATTCCAAGAGGGAAGGTAAGGGTTAAAAAAAAAAAGATGAACCTAGTAATGTTTGTTGCAGCAAAAAACAATTACAATAAGTTTGTTAATTGCCCATCATTGCCATCTAATTGTCAATTAGTACATATATGCATAAAATTAATTTGTCTACCTTTAAGATAATCCTCTGCTAAATATTCATACCAAAATTAGAAAATGAAATCAATTATTATTTTGCTTTTCATCTGGAATGTGACACTCTGCATGGAAGTCCAACTAAGAAAGGAACTGACAGAGTATTACTGATTTCTCAGTAAAGTAATTAAAGATGACAAACTAAAGTAGATGGAAGTTTTAAGAACTACCTTTTCCAAAAAATTTATGTGGCTGAATGAGAAAAAAATAAATGAGCAATAAATAATATGGTGGTTTTGATATCTAATCCACCATTTTGTTTTTTAAAAAAGCACAAAATTCCCATTCACCAACTTGTTTAGATTTGATCACTTTCCTCTCTAAGAGCTTCCAAACCTTGATAATCTTCTTGTTCCTGACGTTCATTGATATCCAATGTGAGTTTTTTCATTCTCATTCTCTCTTCTTGCTCTGCTTGTTGTTGGTTCCAATGATTTGCAGCAAGTTGGGAAGACATTGGTACATTAAGGATCTTAAACTGAAATGAAACAGAAATATCATGACCAACTTGAAAAATTAAAATTATGAAAATATATAATATATTAATATTAACAAGTATTTGTCAAGATAGGGTTGGGATTGGGAGGAGGGAGTGCCAGTAAATCAGGTACTTATTTTCATATTAAACAACAGAAACTGAGCAGCTGGGTAGCTAAGTGGATTGAGAGCTAGGCCTAGAGACGGGAGGTCCTAGGTTCAAATTTGAACTCAGACACTTTCCCAGCTGTGTGACCCTGGGCAAGTCCCTTAACCCCCATTGCCTAGCCCTTACTGCTCTTCTGCCTTGGAACCAATACACAGTATTGATTCCAAGAGGGAAGGTAAGAGTTAAAAAAACAAACAAATACTACCAGATACTTTTAGAGAATCCAAAGAAATTCAAATATTAACATTATTTAGTAACAATAGTAATAGGTAACAAATAACAGTAAAATGGAATCAATGAATCTTAAGAGTTAAAAAAAAAAGTCATCTAGTTCAACAACTCATCCAAAGTAAAAATTCTCCTTACAAAAACTTTGACTAGAAGTGACCCAACAATTTCAGTGAGAGGGAGCTCATTCCTTGCCAGCCCTATCTGGTTTGAAGGCTGTTCTAATCACTGTGTGCCTGAACTATATACTAGACATCCTATAAGCAATTAGTTGTACCTAACTGTTGGCTTCTATTAAGCTTGCAGTCTTCTAAAATCCCCAAAGGCTAGCTTATGCCAGCATCCAAACAAAAAATCAAATTCTACACTTATGTAAGATTTTGCTAACCTTTAATACAGACTTTGACATTTGTATCTCTTCAATTCTAACTTCTAACTTTGGCTATGTCAAGAATTTTCTGATTTTCAATTATGAGATATAACATTATCAACTCCTCCCAATCTGATGCCAGTATCATTAATTCAATGATTTATATTTGGCTTATTCTAATTTTCACAGACCATTCTATAAGATTTCCCTTTCTGTTTTGCTTATTCTTATGATTCTCTTCTCCAGATATTTTATTTCATTTTTCCCTTTTGATTTTTTTTAAGTATTCATGCATTCATTGTGGAATATGCATTTTTTTTCCCCCAACTGTGTTTTTGCTTCAGTTGTTATAGGGTTATTTTCTCCAAGAATGGATGTTTTTGTTATCTTTGTATGGATTACCATCCTTCTTAGTAGCCTTACCTTCCCATATTTGATCATTTGTTCAGTCTTATTTTCTAAATTGAGACTTTGCCCCAGGACCAGGGTTCATTTCCAGCTGTAATTTTGGGTGGGGTGGTAGGGTCTGCTTGGTTTTGACCTGAATCCTTGTGTTCTCTCTTCCACCATGGATCTTTGAGGTTCAAGGCACTGGAACTATTTGTAGGGTCTTCAGCCTCAGATATCCTGGATCTGAGCATTCCTATAACTTCAATTCCAAATTTTCTAAAATCATACCAAGGTGTTTGCAGAGAATTCTCATATTTCACCCAACTCCAGATACATGGCACACAGGCTACTTGTAACTTTGGTAGGATTAGGAGTACCATCTTGATGGCCTAAGTTGACTTTTCTGGAGGTCCCTTTTCCTATTACCTATGAGCTTCAGGCTGGTGATTTGTTTTTTTTAAGTTTTAGAGTGAAAGAAGTCACTTACAATAATGTCTGCCATTGGATTACTTGATCATTATTTGGTCTGATGAAAATTTTAAACTTCTACTGGGCAAAGAAGTATGGGAACTAAATGAGAGATATGTAGTCACAATGGATGGAAGTTAACCAATCATTTAAAAAAGAAATTATAAGCAGGAAGTAGGGGGCAGGGAGGGGGACGGACAGACAATGGACAGCTAGACAGTCCAGTGGATTGAGAGCCAGCCTATGAGACAGGAAGTCCTGGGTTCAGATCTGACCTCAGACATTTCCTAGTTGTGTTACCCTAAGTAAGTTATTTAACTGCTCTTACTCTTCTACCTTAGAACCAATTTGGAGTATTAATTCTAAAACAGGAGGTAAGGGTTTAAAAAAAAAGAGAGATGACCCCCTATAAGGTTTATTTTATGATATAATTATGCATATTTCTGAGTCAAAAATTAATAAATTTAGTTTAAAAGGTAGATTTCTTGGATATTCAATATTACTACATTAAGTTTTCTGTTAAAGAATATAACTTTTTTTCTTCATAATTTAGTGTCCAACCTGAATACAGGTATATGAAATGTATGGAATGTAATTATTTTATTTTCAATACCACCTCTCCCTCAATGTTTATTTTCCTTTTACAAATGACTAGAAGAAAGTTATTTCTGAACACAAATTTCAGACAAAGAAGCCTTTCACTAACTCAAGAATCAAAGATTCCTATAAGGCAACACATTTCACATTTCTAGAAAAACCAAAGAATCTTTGCCAGAGGAACCAACTCCCAAAAGTAAATAAAGTATTTTTTAAAACTCAGAACAAGATACACTTTATTTTTCAGACCACAAAATGCTAGTGATTTTTCTTCACATAATGCTCTTAAAAACTAAATATTCTTCAAATCTCAAGAAAATTACAAAGGCTGAAAATTCATTTTATAGTTAATTATAATTATTTTAATAGCTTCTCATTTATGGTTAAATAACAATTCTCTTGATAATCTTGGATATAATATACCTTCATGCTTTTAGAGAAATAATTTCTTAAAATATGTATATGTTACAATCTATTCCTTCTGAATAAAAAAAATACAAAATAAGCCTACCAGCACAAAAATGAATTAAGTTTAGAATTTAGGGTTGACATTTTGTGATGTCTTAAAAATCCACAATTTCTTTTCCAAGTTGGTATATTTTGAATTTACTCTATCATCTAAAATTTTTTAACTACTACCTGAGTATACAGGAGCAAATATGTCAAATACTACATTGTCATATTTAGTTAGGCCCCTATAATAGCTGCTTCTATCTCTTTCCCACTCATTCTCCTTTTAACTTTCTACAGTTTGGCTTCCAAACTCACTATTCAACTGAAATTAATTTCTATAAAAATTACTAAGGGTCTCCTCTTAACTGCTAAATCTAATAGCCTTTTCTCAATTGTCATCCTTCCTGGACCTCTCTGCAGCACTGTTAATAACTATCTTCTCCTTGATAATCCTTTCTCTAGATTTTTCATGATGCTGTTCTCCTGGTTCTCCTCCTACCTAATCTAAGTGCTCCTTCTTAGTTTACTTGGCTGATCTTCATCCAAATCATATCCACTAACTATGGGTGTCCCATAGGGTTCTGTTCTTGTGTTCTTGGCCCTTATTCTATAATATTTTATTTGGTGATCTCATGAGCTCTAATGGATTTAATTATCATCTCAAAGCTGATGATTTTTCAGATCTACTTATCTGGCCCTAACCTCTTCACTAACCTCTAAGTCTCATTTCCAACAACAGTTTACTAGACATCTCAAACTGAATGTTCTAAAGACATCTTTAAACTCAATATATTCAAAAGTGAATTCAAATGATAAATACTCCTAAGTAGAGCTGATGAAAAAATTTAAATAAAGCATTTATTAGAAAAGAAACTATAACATCAGAAAATTATGCAAACAACAACATGGAAATAGGTTTTGATCAGGGACACATGTAAATACCAGTGGAAATGCGCATCGGCTACAGGAAGAGGTGGAGGGAGGGGAGGGAAAGAATGTGATTCTTGTAACTAAGGAATAATGTTCTAAACTAACTAATTAAATACAATTTTAAAAAAATTAGAATCTATCTAAAACCAAAAGCTAGCATTATCTGTAATGGGATAGACTAGAGGCCTTTCTAATATGATTAAGATAAAGCAAAGATGTCAGTTACCACCATTATTATTCAATAAAGTGATACCAGCTAGAGTACTAAAATAAGAAAAAGAAATTGAGGTAATTAACCTAGGCAAAAAGGAAAAAAAATATCACTTTTACAGATGATGTGATTGCTTACTTAGAAAACACTAGTGTCAACTAAAAAACTAATTAAAGGGGCAATTAGGTGGCTCAGTGGATAGAGAACCAAGCCTAGAGACAGGAGGTCCTGGGTTTAAATCTGGTCTCAGACACTTCCTAGCTGTGTGATTCCAGGCAGTCACTTAACCCCAATTGCCTGGCCCTTATACTCTTCTGTCTTGGAATTGATCATTACCAATAATTCTAAAACAGAAGGTAAAGATTTTTTTAAAAAACTAATTCAGCAAAGCTGCAAGAAATAAATAACCCCACACAAATCATCAATAATCTGTATATTACCAACAAAATCCAACGGGAAAAGATTTGCCCCCCCCACACACACACACACACAAAACACTATCCAAAATCTATTAAACTAGCCAATACAAATACTAGATTTTTACCCCAAAGATAGAGAAAAGGACCCTGGTGCACAAAAAAATGTATAACACTTTGGGGTGGCAAAGAATAGAAACTCAGGGAATTCCCAGTAACTGAGGAAAAGTTAAACAAGTTATGATATATGAGTGATGGAATATTATTAATATGGTAAAAAAAAAAATAAAGGAGATACTTTCAGAGAAACTAAGCAAGACTTGTATGAACTAATGTAAAGTGAAATAAGTATCACACTTTATATAACAGGAGAACAACAGCAGCAATATTGTAAAAGTAAACATCTTTACAAGACTTAGGAACTCTGATCAATACAACTTTCAACCATGATCCCAGAGGACTCATAATAAAATATGCTACCCACTTCCAGACAGAGAGTTGATGGACTCATAACAGAGATTAAAGAATACATATTTTCTAATATGACTAATGCAGGCAATGGCAAGGTAGGAAAAGGAGGGGGGAGAAGGGAGAGACAGTGGATGTTCACTATTTTTCAGTGGAGGGTAGGGAGAGTATGTACAAAGGTAGATAAGAAAGAAAAATTCAATCTAAAAATAAAATCTTTTAAAAGAAAACTAATAAGGCACACATTTGCGAATACACTGTCCTTCTGAATCACTAAGAAGGGAATTATGGCAATAATTTAAACCTTCTAAATAAGGCAACAAATCATGTGCTGTATATAGTTAGTTAACCAATATTCCTGAGGTCTTACCTGCTGCTTGTTGCCTTTTCTAGTTAACATGACAAACGGCATTGTGTCTCCAGCCTCAGTCTCTCCTTCCCCACCACCCAGTGGTGGGCCCTTCCTCAGCTGGCTTTTGAGATGAAGTGGGATAGCAACATCCAGCTGGTGTACTTTAACAGACTCACCACTTCGTTGCTTAAAGAAAGTGAAAAGTAGGGGAAATACATTAAGATGCTTATGCTTATAATGTAAGTTTGGGCAATTTCAATTTGTAAAATACAAAATAAGTCTATGAGTATTTAGTTATGAAGGAAAGAGGGATGAATGAAACCTCTGAAGTGTAAAATTAATTTTCAAGTTGGCAGAAAGCAATATGAGATAGTGGGTAGGGGGCATGATTTCAGGCAGGAAGACCCAGGTTCAAAATTCCCCTGACAACAAGTAATCTTCTAAGACTATTTAGTCAATTGTTTATAGGTTGTGAGATATACTGCTAGACAGAGTAACACCACCAATTAAATTAAAGATCATGGACATAGTGTGATTATTATTTTTTTATTTTTCCTAGACTACATAAAAAAAAAACTGTTTTGGGGCTGCTGGGTAATGCAGTAGATGGAGCACTGGGCCTGAGGTCAGGAAGAATGGAGTTTAAATCTACTCTCAGACACTAGCTATATGACTTGGCAAGTCATTTAACCTCTGTTTGCCTCAGTTTCTTCAACTATAAAATGAGGATAATAACAATACCTAATTCCCAGGGTTGTTACGGGGATCAAATAAGATAATTGTAAAGCACTTAGCAAAATGCTTACATGTAAGAAGTGCTATATAAATATTGGCAATTGTTATTATTATATCATTTAAATAGGCAATCATTTAAGGTAGGTTACAAACTCCAATTTTTAAAAATTGTTTTATATAATTTAAATAGGGAACACTTAAAGGTCACAAACTCCAACAGGCATTAAAATTTTGCTAATAATTATTTGTCTACAGTTTTCCTCATTAATTTCCAAAGGATTTTCTCAATTTTCAGTTAAAATTATAATTCTATATTTATTTTTAAGTCAAGATTTTGTCATTAAAAATTAATTAGAAAGGAAATAGCAAGTTAGTACAAAGGAAAGGCAGTTAGTTGTTTAAAAGATGAAATTCTTTTAAACAAAGTTTTAAATGTGTATTTAATGTCTTGATGTTTTAAGTTAAAGTCACAGTAAACTATTGAAAATAAGAGCTAATTAAATGTTCATAAAAAGAACAATTGGCACAATTGGCCCAATTTGATATAATTAATCAGTTGGAGCAGGGAAGGGTGTGTAAAAGCACACTATTACAAGTACTCTTTCCACAAAGAGGATACAGAAGTAGATTTTTCTTTCAATACAGTGAACAGCATAAAATAAGAAATGCACTTAAAAAAAAAGGAAAAATTCACTCCATTCATAGGCAAGATCAGGACTATTATATTTTCACTGTACCAACCTACCTTTTGCTGGAGAGTGTACTGATTTTCTATGTGACGAAGAGCAAGTATTTAAGACTTACTTCATGAATCCAGTGCCATAGAAAGAAATCCTATTTTTTTAGAAACCATCTAAGAAGATTCTTAGAAAATCTTGATGAAGTACTATCTGGTGCCCTGAAGATATACTGCCCACCAGTACCCTTAAATTTGTTGGTATTTCTCCCTAACTCACTTCAGGGGACAACTGGATAGGGATGGGAGCCACAATGTTACAAATAATACAGAGTAAAATAGAAAGTTTGCTACAGATGCAGATAGGTAGGCACTGGGTAATCTTTTCTACTAAAACATTCTACTATGCATTATCCAATTTATCTGAATGTACTTTTATTTTAGGTCTTTAAGGTACAAGATCATTTTATTTGTATTAAAATTCTTTAGAAAGACAAAGCAAAAGTTAATACCTGAAGATTTTCCAGCATCATTTTATCCAGAGCCTGAATGAAGTCCTCATCCTCTGCACATGGGACATGCTTAAGTCCACCTCCTTTAATCATTACCTCCTAAGAGAAAACATAAAATTATAAATTTCAAGAGCAAACTTATAGAAAACAGAGGCTTATTTCAACTTGTCTTATATAGTGTCTAGGATAACGCAATGAATAAGTGGGTATTTTATAATATTATTTCAATAAAGTTATGGGAAAAAGAATTGCATTATAAGGAAATGCTTAGTTGGATATTATAGTAAAAATGTTCATATTTTTTGCAAGTATCTGAAAGAACACAATTATATATTATAATACACACAGAAATCCCATGTCTAGCACTGAAACATCATGAAAAGGATGGTGATTTACAAAGGCAAATTTCTCAGCAATACATACAGTGTTCTCTTCATCAGTTTCATTTTCCTTATTGGAATCTGTAAGGTAATCTGTATTCTCCTCCTCTTCTTCCTCTCCATCATCATCATCATTGTCAGAACCCTCCTAAAATTGTTTTTTAAAAATTATTTTTTAAGGTTAATACCATGGCATACCTGAATACAATTGTAAGGAGCCAACAGTGAACACTGATGTTATTCATGCTTTACAAATCTGATTTTCAACAGTTCTGAATAATCAATTATTGTCCTTGAGTTTCATTCAGCCTAGTATGTAGACTGCTTACAATGGTAACGCAATGTCAGCTGGCAACATTTACTGAATACCAGTAGTTGAAAACTCACTTCATTATCTTCTACTGATCTATACAGTACAAAGATCCTTTGTAGGGCCTCTTCCACATTTTCAATTAAAAAAAAAAAAGTTCTATGAACCTCCTACATTTTTTTCTCCTATGAAATTAATCTGAAAATGGGCTGATTTCTACATAGAATTACAATGGCAAAACACTTGACTTTGTGAAAAAACAAAAGCAAACCAAAAACAAACAAAAACCAACCACAACAATTTGGTGTTCTAATTTATTATTTCTCAGACTGAAACTATCAGTGTAACTATAGGAAGTCTCAATCTTTGATTCGTTTGTTGTTGTTGTTTTTTAAAGATTCAGAAAATCCAAGTTAATATACCCCTCAGGCCAATTTCATAAAAAATATGATTTTTTAAAGAAAATTTCTTGAATTTTTTGCCTTTAGAGCTTTCAAAAGGAAGTAATTTGTAAATATGGATTAGATTTGATTTGAACAGGTATTGGCCAGGGTAAGAACATCATTGGGGTCACTCAAAACTGACAGTGCCACATACATAGTAAAGAAGGACAGATTAAGCAATTTTATTTAACCCTAACAAATTTGTTATATGTGACTTAAAGTTACACTGCAACAACAAATTTTGCTACACATTATTGATAAATAATTTCTAAAAAGTCCCAAAAATATTGTGCATGTCAGAGACACAGATAGCATACTATATGGAAAAGGAGAAACATCTGGAAGGGATTGTGATATAAGAATAAAATGCACCTATAAGAACAAACTTGAAAAAGGAACCACCATATGGGGGAATAAGGAGAAATAAAAATTTAAAAGTTGCAGCAGGAGGGCATAAAGCAGGGGTTCACAACCTTTTTTTGGTGTCACTAACTCCTTTAGCAGACTGAGCCTACAGATCCCTCAGAATGTTTAAAAAAAAATTTTAAAAATATATAGGATTACCAAAGAACCCAATTACATTGAAATAAAAATATAATATTTGACCATATAAATTCAGACCAACCTACCTCCCTCACCCCAACATTGCCCTGAAATTTATTCATAGTCCTCTTAGAGAATAACTTCTGACCTAAAAAATTTTATTTAGTGGCCATCTTTGAGTGGATATTACAAAGCAGAAATGAGTTCTAAATAATTTATTTTAAAAGTCAAATTAAGAACCTGAATATTAGAATGAAATGGATGAAATTCTTTTTGGGTGAAAGATTTGGATTTGAGCTCACTTTGGAGCAGGTAAAAATAGCTCATAGCTCTTCCTATCTTCCTATTTTAATGAGGAAATTGGTGACAGTTGGTCAATAGATGAAAGAAATCAAGAATTCCTTGTTTTCCTTTCTAGTGCCAAAGCTCTGGAAAATTTATACACATATTTTGTTCAGAAAGAAAATACCTTATGTTTTACTATAAGTTTTAAAAGTTAATATTAAAGTTGCACTCCTAAAATAAAGAGATTGATAAATACTGTCACTCCCAAAATTATAAGTTTATATTCAAGATGCATTTTAGAAGGAAGAAGAAATAGTGTAGAAATGCAAAACCTCTTCACATGAAAAGAAAGAACCAAAATGCCCATTTACTATGCTACTAATTAAAGAAATGTTTTACACAGCTACAAAATTTTATTACTAATATGCTTTTATTTCTAAGGAACACTTAGACTAAAGAAAAAAAAGGCAGAAATGAGATAAAGTTCTAAACTGTCATCTACACTTGCTATAAAATTAGCAAGAGTTCATGAAAACCCTATGGGACTGTGTTATTGTATACACTGCTTTTTTTTGTAATCTCTTCTTTTAATTATAAAGCACCCTATATTAAAGGCATGCTTCAAATAATGCAAAAGACTTATATTATCTTACACAAGTATAAATATACTAAAGAGTTTTTATTATTTAACACGAGAAAACTATCATGGCTTTAGGTAGAGACCTCTACTTTACTATGACAGACTTGTAGCTATTTACCACTAACCTGTTACAAGCAAATGGAAAAATATCTAGCAAAAAAAAGTTTACAATTATTAAAGTGTAAATTAATCTCAGATTTCAAATGCCATTAGATATATAAATAATAATAACAAGGATATTAGGATCATAGATTTAGAAGTGACATAAATGATACAACAAATAAATTGATTTGTAAAGGGATGGGTTTAGAAGGGGCATAAACAATGTGCATAGTATTTTCTCTCCAAATTTGACCAGATCTTATAAGTAATATTTTTCATCACTTTATATGGTCTATAAGAGGAATACAGACTAACTTTTATAGGAAGGAAAATATGGGAGATAAAATAAACTGTGTTATCACCTTGGAAATAGGCTTGGTTTATGTAGGCTATACTTCAACAAATATACCTTTTACAAACTTGTTTATAAATAAAAGTGTTATCACCTCTTCCTCAGGTTCATTTACTTCACTTTCATTTCCAGATTGTTCTTCTGTCTCAGCTCCTCCTTCTTCTTCCTCTTCATCTTCCTCAAGGTTCTCTCCTTCTGTCATAGAATCTTTTGAATCTTTGTCATTCATAAGGCCTTAAAATTAAAGAGGCAAAACATAGAGGCATAATGAGACAATTCTCAAGAAGTAATTCAACTAAGAGCATATATAGCATGTTAAAAGAAATAATTAAATCTTTTATGTAAATTGTCATAGAAAATAAGTTATGAGTCAAGCACAGAACTCAGGCTTACTCTAAAGTGTAAATGGAGAGTTTCATATTAAGAAAGATGTACTTGGAAAAATTTAGAAGGAAAAAAATTTATCAATAGGAATACTTCAAAAACTGAGAATCCCTAAGATATATATCAAATAGAAAACATCTTTTATGCCTTTACTAAATAATGCTTTAAATACTGTGAACTATGAGGTACAGGAGATTCATAGACTTAGAACTAAGAAAAGGAAAGACACAGGTTCAGTTCCCACTTCTGTCACACACTGGTTGTACCATCCTGGGCAAGTCATTTAACCTCTTAATGCTCTTTAAAACAGGAGAAAAGATGCTGATGTGCATTGAACGAGATAGTATTAGTGCTTCCCTATTACCGAAATCAAAGAACTCATTAAAAGGGGTGTTGGACAAGAAGAGAAGGATAAAGTTAACACCAGGAGAAAAGCAAGTGAAGTTAAGCTGTTAAGAGTAAATCATTTGAGATAACTTCCTAATACATAACTTTTTTTTTTAGATTCCTACTAGTCTCAGGAACAAAATTATCATTAACAGATCCTGTAGTTGGCTAGTAAATTAAACCTTAAAGTACTACAAAAATATGAATAGGTAGTAGTGGGTAAAGTTGTGATTCCAGAAGGAAAAGAGGTCAACAGTTTTGGTCATGGTTTTTACACACACACTATCCCCTAACAGAAGCAACATTGTACTAAAGTCAATCCAATTTCAGTCTTTCCCACTCTGATCTATTTTGTTACATATGCCACTGCCCAATTAATTTCCTTTAAAATCTTGTTCAAAAGGACTTGACTCATTCCATGATTTTTACTTCATTAAAACTTGAATCTTCTACCTAGCATCCAAAACACTTCATGTTACTCTCTCACCCAATTTTTCCAACTTTCCAATATGTCAAATATACTCTCTGCTCATATCAATCTTTCTCTGTCCCATCATCACTATCTCCAAGGTTGTTGCTGTTTCTTTTTTTTTTAACCCATACCATCCCTCTTGGAATCAATACTGTGTATTGGCTCCAAGGCAGAAGAGTGGTAAGGGCTAGGCAATGGGGGTCAAGTGACTTGCCCAGGGTCACACAGCTGGGAAGTGTCTGAGGCCATATTTGAACCTAGGACCTCCCATCTCTAAACCTGGCTCTCAATCCACTGAGCCACCCAGCTACCCCTCCTTCCCTCCCCCCCCCCACCCCGTTGTTGCTGTTTCTGTATCTTTGTTTATATTATTCTTTTTGCTTTCAAAGCAGTCCTACCTCATCAATCCCTTATTGTGTGTGGACCCACACAAATTCCATTTTGCTCATAAAGATACACCCTTGACTACTCTAAAAATCACTGTTCTTCCTCTCAACTGAACACTTATAGATCACACAGCATGTATCTTTCCTCTGGGTTTTTCCTATGTAGTTCTCTATAATTCATAAGCATTAAATTCATCTCCCTTAACTAAATTAACAGCAATTTTTGGACAGAGACCTTGTCTTATATAGTATTTCTGTATCTCTGCAATGTATCTTGCATAGTCCTAAATACAAATAACTAGATAATATTCATTAACAAAACAGAGATGGAAGTGATCTCAGGGATTATCTAATTCATTCTTTTAACTGAGGAAATTAAAGTCTAGAAAGGCTAAGTGATTTGCTCAAGGTCCAGTAAGAATCCAAATGATTTGGTATCTGATTTCTGACTTACTGTTCCTCGTTTAAGCTAAACATTGCTGTAGAAATCACTGTAGCAAATTATTTCCATCACTAACTGTAGACACTACTAAAAAAAAACTTTTTTACTACTTCAAATCCATTACAACTTTTTTTCTAAACAATTTCACAGGAAAATTTAATAGATAGTATATTAATTTGCAAAATCTTTATTTCCATTCCTCTCTGACACCACATAGGTACTTGAACAAGGATTTTGTTCATATTAATGTGGTTGTAGAGTCGAATGAATCAATAATAGTCCTACAGACATGCCAAAGATGATTAACAATACATATTTTAAGTGCCAAAAATAAAAGTAATTGCTACTGGAATTCAGATATAGAAGAAATCCTCTTAGGCTAAAATGGTTAGAGGAAAGATTTCTTAGAAGGATTTGGGCTGGGCTCTTATTGGTCTAAATGAAGCAAAATTTGGGTGATCAGGTTGAGGGTTCAGTATAGTCTATGGACTTCGTTGTGTAGACAACAAGAACACACTAAAAAACTAAAACCTATATTAAACCAAACCTGAGGTTTTTCCTGATGATGATAAATTTGGTTTGCTATATTCTATATGTCCCAATTATTTTCACCTAAAATATACATCATGTATTCTATTAAAAAGTTTACTTCATTTGGATGGTTATATTTCCAGTCTACAAAAGGAATTAAATGGATCTCTACTTTTCATAATCTTTATTTTCCTTCAAGACATGGATCAGATACCACAGATCTCCCTTTCTCTTAAAGTTGACTATAATAATTTTTCAACAACCTACTCTGATCCCAGTTGTTAATGCTCTCTCTACCATGACAAATGATCTTGTATTTACTTACTTGTGAACATGATGCATATTGCTAATAATATTGAAATTCCCTTAGGATGAAATCTATTTTAATTTTGTCTTCCTATCTAAAAGGCCTAGCCAACACCTTATACAAAGAAAGTGTCTCTGTTTTAGTTTAATTGGAAAAGTGTAATTAAGAGTTAACATACATGAGACATTATGCTAAGCACTGTAAAAAAAAAAACATTTTTATCAGTTTCCATTTAAAATTATCAACTTAAAAAATATTGATGAACAAGTAAAGACAAGTGACAATCACAATTTTATGATTTAAAAAAATCTTCACATGGATTATTTCCTTTTGAGTGTTAAAGTTAAAATACCCTAACAAGATAACTGAGCAACACTGTGCCTATTTTAAAACTAGAGTCTTAATTTACTTGCCAAAAGTCACATAGCAAGGAGTTGGTAGAGACAGGACCAGAAAAAAATACATTAAACACCTAGGGAGATAACATTTAAAGCTAGATAAGAAAAACAAGTATGCCATGTCAAGAAATGGGCATATTTAGAGATGTAAAAGCAAGGACAAGTTATTAACAAAGTGGATATGGGGCTGCTTGCTCTTTTCATCTTTGGCAAGTTTTGTAATTTATCTGTGCATCAACTTTTTCCCTTTAAAAGACAGTTATCTTGGGGGAAGATAGGTTGGTTCAGTCGAATGAGAGCCAGGCCTAGACACGGGAGGTCCTAGATTAGAATCTGGCCTCAGACACCTCTTAGCTGTGTGACCCTGGGCAAGTCACTTAACCCCCAATGCCCTTCCCACTCTTTTACCCTGGAACCAATATACAATACTGATTCTAAGACAGAAGGTATGAGTTTATAACCTAAACAATCTAAAAGGATTGTTATATAGTTAAAATTATATAAAAGATTTAAATGTACTCTGAGGCAGCCAAACTCCAATGAAATACATCTTTCTTTTCAGTAAGAGTATGGAATGTTACATATGCTGTCTTAAGTGTTAGCTGCATTGGTTGATTTTGCATATTAGATTTTTTTCCTTTTTAAATAAGGGAACAATGAAGGAAGGAATAGGTATTTTGGGGATTAAAGTCATTTTAGGTATCAAAACTTTTAAAAATTACTTTTAAAGTAAAAGAACTAAAGAAATACAGGTGACAGTCATATAAATCTATTTTCTACTGAGAAAAATTTGTAAGATATCTTCCCTCATTTTGTAAAGGATATAGGGAAGAAATCTATTCAATTATGTTTTAGTTTGCATTCCCCCCTCCCCCATTTGCAGTTACATTTTCATACAACTGTTTTGCCCTCCCCAAATCCTAGGCAATGGAAAGCAGAAAAGCTACTTGCTAGGTTTTAGGTCAATCACTTACCTGATTTGTGGAAAACAAAGACTAGTCCCCCATGGGCCTCTCTCTATGAAACAATCATCTAAGAATTTACTAAGACTTGTGATGTGCATAGTATTGTTCTTAAAAAATTCTAGGATCATAAATAGATAACAGAAGAGAAAAAGGATATTTTTCTATCACTGTAGACAGAGATGGGTTCCTAACCAAACAAAGGATAGAGATGACCATAAAAAGTATGACAAATTTAATTACATAAGATCAAAAAGTTTTTAACACAAACAAAAACAATATAGTTAAGAGTCAAAAGAAAAAGAGTTAACTGGGAAAAAAATCTTTGCAGGGAATTTTTCTGATGAAGGTATAATGTTTAAGATTTCTAGAGAGTATCAATCAGCAAATGGAGGGGGGAGGGGGGGAAGATACAACCAGGCAGTTGTTTTTTTGTTTTTTTTAAACCCGTACCATCTCTCTTGGAATCAATTCTAAGTATTGGTTCCAAAACAGAGGAGCAGTAAGAGCTAGGCAAATGGGGTTAAGTGTCTTGCCCAGGGTCACGCAGCTTGGAAGTGTCTGAGGTGAGATTTGAACCCTAATCCCCCTGACTCCAGGCTTGGCTCTCAATCCACTAAGCCACCTGGCTTAGTTTTTAAAAGAATAAATGCAAGCTATTGACAACTGAAAAATAAGAAAAATGCAAATTAAAGGATCTCGAAGTTTCAAATTCAAACTCATCAAATTATTAAAGATGAAAAATGAAAATGACAATTAGTGAAGGGGCAATGGGAAGATAGGAAAACTAGTCTCGATGGAACAGTGAAGTGGTCTAGCCACTGTAGAAAGTTATTTGGAACTATACTCCCTAAAAGTTGAAGAATTGTGTACATATCCTTTAAGCATATTATACCACTATGAGCATGTTTCCTAAAATGCTAGCTAAGAAAGAGATCTGTATATACAAATGTATTCACAGCAGCAATTTTTGTTGCAGAAAAGAACTGGAAACAAAGTGGATGGCCATCAACTGGGGAATAGCTAAACAGATATGGTACATGACCTATAACAAAGCATTAATATATCATAAGAAATGATGAAGTGGAAGGATTCTAAAAAACATAATTATGAGAACAATTTTTATAGAATGTCCTGAATCCCATAATACAGTTTTAACTTGTTAAAAATTAAAAACTGTGCTATAATTTGGGGGACTTTATATTATTGTATTACTACAATAATATAAAGGAAAACAACTTTGAAGTACTTAAGAATACTGATAAATATAAATCCTGCTTCCTACTACCTGGAACAAAGATGATGATTTTATTCAATCTGTTCAATTGTGTACAATTCTTGGTAATCATGTATTCCATACTGTTTGTGGTTTTTTTTTTTGTTTTGCCAAAGATAAAGAAGTCATTTACCATTTCCTTCTCCAACGGGTTAAGGCAAACTCAGATTAAGTGATTTGCCCTGGGTCACACAGCTACTAAATGTCTGAGGCCACATTTGAACTCAGGTCTTCCTGAGTCCAGGTCCAGCACTCTATACACTGAGTCATCTAGCTGCCTCAAGCCCATAGCACCTCTTATTCCCAGGCAGTCTCCCATCTAAGTATTAATCAGATCCATCCCTGCTTAGCCTCTGAGATCAGAGGAGAGTGGGCACATTCAGGGTGATATGGACATAAATGTGCAAAATAATGCATGTATTTTCAGACAAAGACAATGTAAAATCTTGTTTTGCTTGACTGTGCTTACTTGTTACAAGGGATGGCTTTTGGGGGTAGAAATGGGAAGTTAAGGGGAAGGCTTGGTAGAGAGCGATAGTGATATTAAAAAAGTCAATGAAAGATGAGAAAACACAAAAAAGGGGGTAGAAGGAAGTACAGAAGAGGACATACAAACAGTAGATTTGGTGCTATCATACTTTAATATATTCCTTTTAAATTGTATGTAATCATTCATAGTTTCATATACAGTTCTACTTCTTTGTTGTTTTTGGCATGCTGAAATGTTCATTTTTTGCTAATGTTTATTCATAATAAAAATATTTTTTAAAAAGTTATCAGTATCTTCTGACCCAAGCCAAGTAAAAAAGTGTATGTTAAGAAATCAGAGGAAATGATTTGTTTTCTTCTCAATATAAGAATAAAAAAGAAGGGGGTATGAGCACAAGAAAATATTGTGAATAAAGGGAAGTACATTTTCAGAACTCACTGAAATATACATATAACTTTCTGTCCCTCCTCTCCTCTCCTACTACCACCACCCTAATTCAGGCCCTCATTACCTCTCGCCTGGACTATTGCAACATCCTCCTAACTGGTCTTCCTGCCTCCAGTCTCTCCCTTCTCCAATCCATCCTTCACACAGATGCCAAAATAATCTTCCTAATGCACAGGGTTTGAACATGTTACTCCCCAGATCAAAAACCTTCAGTCGCTCCCCATTGCCTATAGGATAAAATACAAACTCCTTAGCCTGAAATTGAAGGGCCTTCACAAACTGGCTCCAACCTACCTTTTCATACTCATTTTACTCTACAACCTTTCATATCATCAGACATTCCAGGCAAATGCTGGTCCCCAATCTAATTCTACAGTCTTTGAACTCCATATATGGATAGGCAGTCCACTATGCCTGAAATTCCATAGCTGTATCTCTCAAAATCTTTCTGGATCATTTCTTGTAATAAAGGAGTTTTTTAAAAATGTAAAAGAAATTGCCTTTATCACATTTCTTCTTTGTATTAATATTTGTATATATACTCCACATCACTCCACCCTAATTAACTGTAAACTTTTGAGTTCACGAACTTTATCTTCTTTTTATTTCTGTATCTTTAGTGCCTACAATGCACCTGGCACATAGCTGGTACTTAATACTTATAGAAATTT
The DNA here is from genome assembly GCF_027887165.1 of Monodelphis domestica. Lineage (NCBI taxonomy): Eukaryota > Metazoa > Chordata > Mammalia > Didelphimorphia > Didelphidae > Monodelphis > Monodelphis domestica. Next base: position 147,895,114 of record NC_077231.1, read on the forward strand.
TATAGAGATGAAAGATAAAGAATGTGGTACACAATAAAAACTTGTAATTAACAGGAACAAAGGCAAATGTTTTCACTCTGAGCAAATAAGTGAAAAAAGAATTAACTTTTCTATCTGTATATTATCTTATGTATAAACATTTATCATCTATGCATGAATTTTAAGAATAGTATTACTGCAATTGTTTGGTGTAAGAATTCTTTTGATTCATTTTTTTTAAACCCTTACCTTCTGTCTTGGAATCAATACTGTGTATTGGTTCCAAGGCAGAAGATAGTAAGGGCTAGGCAATGGGGGTCAAGAGACTTGTCCATAGCTAGGAAGTGTCTGAGCCTAGATTTGAACCTAGGACCTCCCATCTCTAGGCCTGGTTCTCAATACACTGAGCCACCCAGCTGACCTAAGAATTCTTTTTAGAAGTTATAAACATTTGACAACTTATTAAAGGAAACAGACAACTTGAAGATAATTTTTAAAAGAACAGAATTATTATATAGATGTTTTGTGAACTTGTAAACAACAGAAAGAAATTTAATACTTGCTCAGACAGTAGCACTTTGAAAAACAAATATTTTTGCTCAACAGTAGACATAAAGAAATGATGAGTTTTCTATAAGGAAATAGAGCTTACTATATAAGGGACATGAAAACACAACCTTAAGAGAATAAAAATTAGTATCTTCATTATGAAAAGCTATTTTAATGGGATTTCTCCCTAAGCAATAAAGGAAGAATACCAAATGACCTAAAGGATGAATCCCTTAGCAAGCTGTCCTTTCCACTCCCAGAACATGGTTCTGACACTGGGCAGGGACTGAAACTCAGTAGACCAGTGTCAGAATCTGAGAACTATCAACCTATATTCTGATACTCAATGGTTCTAAACCAGCAAGCTTAGCCCCTCATCATACTATGACCTATTCACCTTCTATACAGAGTAACAAAAAATACAACAGAAGCATTATTATATGTTAGAAACAAATAAGTTTAACTCTGAGAGTTTTTAACCTGCTGGAGCCTATATTTAATTTTTCTTTTTTCAAATAACTAAGCATCATATATAAATTAATTTTACTAGTTCTGGATGAACCAATCTTATATATGCAGAAATTCCACAATAAATGGATAGCAGGGAGCACTGTGTCAAAGGAAGCATGTGAACCCTTCAAAAGAATATTGAGCTCTCCTGAGAATAACATTAATAATATCCACAGTACTGGGAGATACAGGAGGAAGAAATGGACAGTATACATTTGTTGAGGAGATGAAAAAATTCTATTCTAACAATGTTGATTTGCAGATGCTTTTCAACTTGCACTCTAGAAAACTGCCTGGGACACTGACATGTCATTTGCTCAGATTAAGAGTCAGTAGGTCTCAGGGGTGGGATGTGAACACCCGTCAGCTCCCTATCCAATCTGCTATACTATCTCTAAAGAATAAAATTCTAAGAGATTTAAAAAAGAAAAGATAAACTACTACTTAAGTTTGAGATGCCTGAAAAAAATGGAAGAATGTATATCTGAAGAACAAAGTAGGAAACTAAAATTAGCAACCAAAAATGTATACTATTTACAATTTTAAAATTTTGCATTTTTCCCCTACTATCGTTTTCTATGAATTTCTCAAGGCTATGCTCTTCTAAGTTGGTATTACTGAAATGAATAGTAGTGAAGAAGGTATCACCCAACACTATTCCATACTTAAACTAAGTATGTAAAGCACAATATAAAACTATAATTGATAATACTATTAAAAAATAAACAACTATCAAGAATCACCTTTATATCCCCCCTGATTTGCTTACCTAGTTTTATTAAGAATTCTCGTTCCAAGTCTTGTACTTGCCTGATGGACTCTTCCAGAGAATTACAAAGTTTGATCTTTGGTCTTAACAATTCTAACGTATCACTGATCATATAATCTATGTCAATAGGAAAAGGATGGTCTTTTGTCCAAACCTCCAAATTTTTCTTCCACCAAACATATCGCTGGTAACAAATAAGAATATTTGGCTGTGAGAAACTAGCTGCAGAACTTAATTAAAAATACAATATGTAATAATTAAAAGTAAAACACATAATGTGTGCCATGAATCTCTGGTTTGTTCTCATTACTATTAAAAAAAACCCTATAGTATTTTTAAATATTTTAGCATTGTGATAAGATTAAAAATCATAACCTTTTTGATACAAATTTTATTTTCTGCTATGATGCTTTGATTTCGAAAAGTCAATTAAAATATCAAGAGGCATAATATTTGAATTGTGAGTGAATTAAGATTTTTATACATTCATATATTTTTGAAAAATACAGAAAAGTCTATTGTGAGCACAGTAGTATAACAAGGCATTCCAAAAGCTCATATTTCTCTAAGATGTCCCCTCCCTTTCATCGACCAGATCATAATCCAACAGCCTCCTTTTCAGGGAATGCACAGATAGCTATTATCTCCGGTCGAGCTACCCAAATTCATTCATTTATTCCACCTCTTCTACATATTCCTTTCTGCTACTAGGTTTTTGTATATAATTTCATCAACTTTTAAAGACATATCTATCTTTTCTTGCTCAGGGACAGAATTCATATCTCTTCTCTTTCCTGGGCCTAACTATCAATTTCTGAATATAAATGTGAATGACATCACTAAAATATTTTCCTGCCATATATCACTAAGTGAAGTAGTTTATTGTTCCTGACACTTTGTAGTAGAACTAAAATCTAAATTTTGACACAGAAAGTGCCTTCACTTTTTAATAATACAATCTATCCTGACATACCAATAAATAAATGTTGAAGAGCCCTCATTGGATGCCTATCAACTGGAGAATGGCTGAACATGTTATGGTATATGACTGAGATAGAATACTATTGTACTATAAGAAATGGCAAGTAGGATGGTTTCCAGAAGACCTGGGAAACATATGGATTGCCACAAAGTGGAGCAGAATCAAGAGATCATTGTACACAATAACAACAATATTGCAACAATGATCAACAGGGAAAGACTTAGCTACTCTGATCAAACAATGATTCATGACAATTCCAAAGGACCCATGATAAAAAATACTATTTACCTCCAGAGGCAGAATTGATGAAATCTAGTGCAAATCAAGGCATATTTTTAAAGCTTTCTTTATTTTTCTTTGCTTTTTATTTATTCATCTATTTTATTTTGCAACATGGCTAATATGGAAATGTTTTGTATGACTTAACAGGTATAATTATCATATTGTTTGCCTTTTGCATGGATGGGGATGGGGCATGAGGGGAAGAAGATAATTTGCAACTCAAAATTCTTTTAATTGAAATCTTAAAAATAAATAAAAATTCTCTACTTTCCAAAGAAACTGCTTTGTTGTCCACTTACTAAAACCTAGGCAGTGAAAGGAGTACCTTCATTTTAGAATATATATATATATGTGTAAATATATATATATATGTATACACACATATATTTAAAATTATACAATTAAAGTAGATAAATTACCAGTAGCAAAAATATCTTTTAAGTTCTTGCTTTGGGGCTGAAGATATGTATTCCTGCCATCTTCAACTGGAGTATATTCACTAAATGAATGAATGGAATAGTAGGTATATATACTACAAAACATTAGTTATATATTGTGTGTTAAATGTATTTATGGACTAGTTTGGGACACTAACCAATATTTATAACATTTATTTCTAAGTAATTTATAAAAGCCAAAGGAACTTTTGAAACACAGCTGTTTCTAATTTGGGGACTATGTACATATAAATAAAAATTCAGTGCACTTAAAAAACTTCCTGCCCCCTCATTTATAGTATATTTATTCTTGTCCACAAACTTATGTTGTAAAGATAAAATTGTTTTGTTATAATTACTTCTAAAAATGCCCACATTTATATTTCTAGAACAATTATCTTGTCAAAGAATATTCCAGATCTATTCCAAAATAAATCGGGAATCATAGCATCTATTAATAAGTGCCATTAAAAAAGTTCATAGAAAAAAAAGGAGAAATTTCATTACTAATATTATAGTGGAAATTCTAATAAATGATAAAGCTATGAATAGAGTATTCATATATTTTGTATAATCCTATATATATATGGAGGTAATGACAAAAATTAAGGATAAATCAACATGCTTTTCTGAATTGGACAATATAAATGAGTTCAAAATAATATAATAATAATAACATATTTAACACAAGTTGAAGACCAGCAAATATTCAATGCCATGTAAAGCCAATATATCATCTGATGTCTACCTGAAAATAAACGAGGAAACAATCAAGCTTTCGTTTGCTGGAGCCTCTGTCAAAGTACTGACCACAGGTATCCAGAATAGTGCATACTAGCCTAATTCTGAAGAGATGTTCAGGAGGGTCCATTGGACTTGGAGTACCATCAGGATTAACACCAAATGATGTAAAAGAATAGAGAGTTCTAAAAATAACTGCTGATTCCACCATTCGGTAATTATAAAGTTCCCCCAAGAACTTGGCACTGCTGATCCGTCTCTGGTTAAACTTAGGCTGGTTAACCTTAAAAAAAGAAAACAAAAGTATAAAACTTTTAATATCAAAAATACATACTATGTTTGTAAACAGGTGGAATTTCATATATCCATTCAAATTTAACCAAATTACTAGAAGAGAACCAAAAAAAGGGAAAAGATTTTCTTATTCCTTCTTCCATCCAGATTTGTTCACTTTGGGGCATTAATTATTTTTTCGTAAAAAAACAACAACAAAAAAAACTGCACTGCTTAAATTAGTACAGGAGCAAGAAACAGGTACCAGTATCCAGACACCATTAAACTCATTTATAATTTCTAGAAATTTTTAAATGCATCCTTTCTCCTAATTACTCTATAAAGCTAAAGAACCTAAATTATGAGGAAAATGGTAACATAGTTTCTGACAACATTTATCAATACTTGTTAGGCTTTTAAGTTGAAAATCTAAAAGCCATTACAAATTTTTATATATTATGAATCATTGATTTCTCTTGCACTTCCTAACTTATGTAAAACAAATAATTTTCTTAAGAGAATGGTCTGAGGCACAAAGCAGTTAAGTGACTTTGAGAACACGTAGCTATATAGTGACAAAGTCTTGATATGGCCTCAAGTCTTTCTCATTTCAGGTCTAAATCACTGTTATTGTTATGGTGTTATTATTAAAATTATAAAAGACATAAACACTGGATGTGGAAATGAGAAGAATTCTAAATCAGAGTAGATTAAGAAATCTATATACAGCAGAAAAATGCTAATAAAAATAGCAATGATAAAAAGAAAGCACTCGATATAAAAATTCACCTATGAATTAAAAACTCAAGTAAAAATTCTGTTTTAATTATGTAATTAAAAGACTTTTATTTGAACAATTTTTGGAGGCTTTCATAAAAATGCTTTTACCTCCATTCCTAGTCGAATATCTTCTAAAACTCCATCCACAACGTGAATTCCAACATCTTCCTGGTATAGTACTAATCCTGCTAAGAGGTTGGCTACACAATGAATACTATTATATTTCACATTCCAGATGTTTATCATACAACAAATAACATATTCTTTCACTTCTGGATCCTGCCAAGGCAGCTTTCGCATCTGTCTTAGTACCTAAATAAGAAATATTTGGTTCAAGTTAATTGCAAAATTTAATAGGCAGTGCTATTTATTAGGGAATCAAGTAGGATAAATATCTCATTTTGATTAATACAAAATCCTTTTAATTGTGCATTATGTATCAAAGTTACTCTGAAGAATTATTGTACTTTTAAAAGCACTGTTTCTCCTACTCAATCATACCTCTTCCCAGCAACCACACATATCTTCTGTGAGTATGAACAGCAGCAAGGGGGAAATGCAGAAGAGACTGTATACCAAATAATGAGTCTCTACAGTATTGCCAGAGTTATTAGTTTAAGAGATGACTTACAATAAAGTAACAACTACTTCCAGACTACAATTATTCAGCACCCTTTAAAAATAATTCTACCATTAAAAACTTTATAAGCAATAGAACTAACATTAATTTAAAAGATGTGAAAGATAGGTGCTATTCTGAACCCCATTTTGCAGATGAGGAAACTGAGGCAAAGCTTAAATGACTTGTCCAGGGTCACAAATCTAATAAATGCAGGAGATTATATTTGAATTTGGGTCTTCCTGATTCTGGGCCTAGCTCTCTGTCCAATGTGCCTACAACCTAGTTGTCTTAAACTACCTCTATACTGGTAAGTGTCTCTTCAACTGTAAACATTTACTGATTCAATGATCTTCTTTCAACAGGAACATTTGATTATTTGCAATTTCTTTTAGACAATATAAATTCTAAAAGAGTCTTCAGAATCCTGGAGATTGGAGTACCACCACTGCTCTAACCATTCACATTCTTTTTGTTTTGTTTTGAACATTAAAGATATTGAATAACTTTCAAAGCTTTGCAACATTCCCATACCATTATTTTCCCAGATAGTTTAAATATCACTGCTTCATCTCTTTTCCCTTCATAGGATGGCTAAGGAACTATTATTATAGATAATAATCCAAATTTTAGATATAATTGGACACACTTGATGTATTGAGGAGTTTGTTAAAACTTCTTTTTTTAAACTTTTTAAAAAATATGTTACAAGGTATTCACTGAGAAATGAAATGAGGAGGGATATATTCAGAAATGAATAATCATGGAGGAAGCTGGGTGGCTCAGTAGATTGAGAGCCAGGCCTAATGACAAGATATCCTGGGTTCAAATGTGGCCTCAGATTGTTCCTACCCTGGATAAGTCATTTAACCCCATTGCCTAGCCCTTATCACTCCTCTGCTTTGGAACCAATACACAGTAATGATTCTAAAGTGGAAAGGAAGGGTTTAAAAAAAAGAATAATGTAAAAGGGTAATGTCATCCTTCAAGTGTTTCAGGTTCTTAACATTAACATCAGCCCTGACTCCTCCTCATTTCCTCTCACACCACCTACCCAATTAATTGTCAAAACTTGACACAGCTATCTTCTCAGTTATCTCTCACACCTAGCCTCTTCGCTCACACAGCTTCTAATGCCTGTCATGTAGAATCTGAAACAGCTGAATTGGTCTCCCTGTCTCAAGTCTCTAACTACTACAGTCCCTCTTACCTCACAGCCAAGTCATTTCCTGATGCTCAGCTGTGATCAAGTCATTCACCTTTTCAATCAAAGGCTTCCTAATGCCTTAGCTTTTAAAGCACTTCACATTACCCTCTTCTTGCACTCTGTAATCCAGCTTAACTGGTCTTCTCTCTGTTCCCCATATATATCAGCACTATCTCCCATCTCTACACCTTTGTACTGCTGTCCCAAATGCCTAATATTCACTCCCTATTGACATCTCTCAGAGATTCTGTATCTTCCTCTAAAAGGTAGCTCAAAAGCATCACCTACATCTGCACTGGCAAGTCTATGACACACCTGCCAGAGGGGTCTGCTCCCCTTTTTCTACTTGGGCCCGAGGACATTTCTACCAATGGGAGCGCTTCCTTCCTCCTCTCTCCCTCCCCTGTCTGGAGTAAGGGGGCAGCTTCATAGATGGTGTTGAGAATCCCCATTTGGGCACTTGGTCTCTAAAAGGTTCACCATCACTGGGCTATAAGAAGCCTCTGCTGATTCCCCCTAACTACCTATCCTCCCAAACTACCTTGAACTTAACTATTTTACATCAATTTATATTCATTCTTTCATATTACTGTATATATTTGTAATTTATACTACTTATTTCCTCTAATAGAACATAAGCTTCTTGTGAGTAGGAATTGTTTCTCTCATTGTACTCATATCCCCATCACCCAGCAGTGTCTGAATATTGAAAATTTAATAAATATTGATTGATTTTTTAAGAAATTACCTTCTATTCACCAAAATTAATTTTCCTTCTTATCCCCTAAATATTTCAAAAATTCAAACTTTTTTAATTTATTGGCAAGTATTTCCCCCCAAATAAAGTTTTAATTTTTAAGTAATACTGAAATCAGGTTTTTTAGATGACTGTGCATCAGTAACAATTATAACACCAAAGCAAAAAGAACCTCTAGAAAATATCTTAAAATATAGGCAAAGTAAAAGTTAAATCAAAATTTTAAAAAATTGATTTCTTGATTAGGTCAAGAAGCTATTATCCTAGAAACAAAGTAACATTTTAAAACATACACATCCTCAATTTCCTCAATTTTCAATACTATTGTATAGTGTTCTATACATTCACTACAAGACACAGTGGTACAGTAGAACAGTGGAAAGAGCAATGAATGAACTGGGAGTGAACAGAAAATTTAAAATATTTTATTTCTACTTTATTTCAGCTTTAGCACTACCTAGAATGTGAATGGTCAGAGTCAGCTTAAACTAGGTACACCATTGTCCTTATCTTTATAGCTAAGAGTTGGACCAGTTGGTCTTTAAAGGCGTCTATTGTCCCTTAATACACAAAAACATATCATTTTTAAAAAAACACACATACAAAGGATTTAGTTGAAGAGACTTCAAACTATACCCTTTATCTTAGTCTACCAATTTAAAGAATGAATATAATATAAGCTACCTAGAATTTACACCTATATTGTATGGGCTATTAATACAATATTCCCAAATGCTCTATGAAATCAGAGGCTACTCTGTTCATTATGTTGATTTTTTAAAAAACATTAAAAAAAAAAAGCAGAAAACATCAAATTGGGCCAAACACCAACATTATGTTGTCACAGAGGCGGAAACAGGTATCTCTGGTAGTATATGACTTCACTAAGATTTACCTTCTCAGTAGTAACTTTAGAAAGGTCCTTGTAAAGGAGCTTACGAATATATTCCTGGAGAGGAGGGCGCTTCTTCTTCACAGTTTTTTCAGCTGGAGGAGGGTTGCAGTAGTAATATGCATTCTCGACCATTGTGACATATCTTGCATCAAGATGCATTGCTTGTTTCTTTCTCATCATTTGTTCCTTAAAAAAAAAATCCAAATTAATCTCAAAATCTTCCAATCTAACATTTTATAGAAACATCATATAACCTCAGAATGGCAATCAGAAATCATCCAGTTCATAAATGAACCTATAATTGAATAGGAAATCTCCTCTACAACATCTTTACATGGTCATTTAGATTCTACTTAAAGACCTCAAGCAATAAACAATTCAATACCTCCTATTTAGAAGCCAGGTCCAGTTTTCCACATACTTTTGAGTATCAAGAAGGTATTCCTTATATAGAGCTGAAAGCTTTCTAAAAAATTCTTCCCCTGCATGTCTCTAGTGTTAAGGAAAACAATTCTATCCTTTCAAAAGACAGTTTTTCAAATACCTGAGTCTGCTACCATCTATCTATTCTGTCCAGAAACCTTTGTATCATATAATATTTATTTCTTTTACCTATATTACCCTTCCTTGGATATCCATGTGTCCTGAATATGTATGCTATTCCTAAAATATGGGACCTATAAATCAATGCTGTTTCAAATATGGCAGAATTCCCTAGAAATATCACCTTGATAATTCTAGATATATACTGATGACAGCCGTTATCACTTTTTTTCTATGTCACTATGCCAATTCAAAAATGTCACAAGCCACTAACACTTTTTACCTTTATTATAAAAATTTGTATTATAAGAACCTATATCTACTCTCTTGTTCTGTAGATCATTTTCTAAATCAAGGTTAGTACTTTACATTAACCCTGATTCAGTCCATTGTTCTAGCCTTCTGATTTCTTTTTTTGCAGAAAAAGATAACAGATAAATACCCTAAATTAATTAACCCATTCCTCCACACTGTACCAACAGAAAAAAAGAAGTTAAGCTGTGCGTCAAAATAACAAGTCTCTTATGAAATCAGATTAATTACATTGTTCTGGCAATTAAAATGGGTAGGAGCAATATTTTAAAATCTACCTCAAAAAAACTTTTAAAGTAAACTCTGTGTACAGTTAGATGAAAAACTTTTAAGTAGCATTGGTAATAAGGATGTTTTCTAACACAAAAGAGAAAAAATATGCATATTTGCATGAAAGATAGGAAAAACTAATTTTAGTCATATTGGATTACCTCAAACAGATATACTGAGGCAAAATACCTTCTAATTGCAAAGGTCAGCATTTCTCAAATAGTATAGCCATTCTTTGATACTAGATATGTTTATAATAAAAGAACAAGATGTCTTAAAGATAACCTTGTTAATTATTTTGAATTTTTCAAAATAAAGATTTTTTTGTCCTTACCAAAAGAACACTAGTTCTTAGGTGAGACTCAGGAGATCTGAAAAGAAACCTTCCACAAGTTTCCAACAGTGTGCATGCCATTTCAATATGGTGGTGGGAGAAGTCTGACAAAAGCATCTGTGAAAACACATCCATATTTTAAACCTTTTTCAATAAATTGAGTAACTTTAGAATTTTACACATTCTTAAGAAAAAAAGAATGATTTCAGCATTTAAAAAGTTTCAAAATTTAACTTATGTCTAAACTTAAAAATTTAAACTTTTTTTAGATTTTCTCATTAAATAATTCTAATTTTTAAAAAGAGTAATGAATTTTCTATACCATGGTTTACTACTCAATGCTATATTTATTCTGACATTATGAATATGTGAACACCAGCATCCTTTAGTAATATTACTACTTACATTTACATAGCACTAAAGCTTTTATTTCCATATAAATTTATCAAACTAAAAGGAGTGATCACAAAACTAACCTTTAAGCAATGAAGTGTATCATTTTTAGTGAACATTTTAAATTTTGTTAACTCTCCAATAAATCGAACGGTTTTGTTCTTTGTTTCAATATTGATCTGGTCCTTTTTTCGTACCTATATGTAAGGAAAAAAAGACATGTGTAGGTTAACAGTTTGAAATATGTTCATTTCTTCTAACAGGAAAAAGGCTTTTGAGTTCTTACTACAGTTAAAAAAATTCTTCTTTTCCAATTTATTTGTACACAAATTGTTTGCATGCTGCATCACATGTTAGACAGTGAGTTCTTGACATCAATAATTAGCTTTTATTCTTCTTTGAATTTCCAGTATTAACACAATGCCTGGAACATAGGAAGTGTTTACAAATTGACACACATCTATTAAGCTTCTATGATATGCCAGATACTGTTATGCACTTTGGATACATGTGCAAATCTTACTCTCAAGAAATATATATTCTATTAGAACATAAGAGATAATTAAGTAGAGATGGGAAAAGGAAAGAATCAGGAGAGGGTGGACGTAGAACATAGGGCTTTCTCTATATATTTTAGTTGGAGTTCTGAAGCAGAGGTAAGAAGCAAATGCATTCCAAGCAAAAGGAACAGTTAGTACAAAAACGTGAAGAGAAAAGCTTGAGGACTGGGTATGAGGAACTAAGGAAAGGACAATTTAGCTAGGTCATAGAGTGAGGGGAAATAATGTCTGACAAGGCAGGTTAGGGACTAATTATGAATGGCTCAAAAAAACCTTTATATTTTTATCCTAGAAGTTAACAAAACATCTCTAGAGTTTAAGTAGGGCAGGAGCATGGTCAGTAACACTCGTAGGCAAAATGGTTAAAGATGGACTGGAATAGAAAGAGATTTGAATCGAAAGTCCAGTTATGAGACCATTGCAATTATCTAGTTGAAAGGTAATAAGGGCCTGAAGGAAAGGCAACAAGGTAATACAGATAAAGCCATGTACCTGGAGTTCGAAAGATCTGAATTCCAATTAGGTCTGAGACACTTATTAGATGTGTGACCATGGAGAAATTACTAAACCTCTGTTTGCCTCAGTTTTCTCATTTGTAAAATGAGAATAATGGTGTGCACCTATCTCAAAGGATTCTTATGAGTTTGGTTATCTCCCGAACCGAGGATGACGATTGTCTTTGTGCGTTTTTGTGCACAAAGACACTTGTGCATGAAGATTTAAGTGGAAAAGTCGATGCACAGAGACAGTCCCACTCTCTCGGCGTTGGAAGCCTGGGTCCAGTGGCACGAAAAGTCGTTACACCTGGAGACTTCCTCAGCTGCATTGGATGGCCGTGTTGTCTTTTGTGCTCCAACACGCCCTGAGCACTCCACAGTGCTTTGCTGCATCGCCATATCAGCGGTTGAACCTTCTTGTTGGTTTCTTCCGCCTGTTCCGCCGAAGCAGTCTTCACATGCTGGGTGAGCAAAGCCCTAGTTCACCAGGGGTCGATGTTGACCCGATGGCTACCCTCACAAGGTTTAGCCGGCCTGTCGAAGCCGTTGCCCGGGGTGTGGCCGCTGCCACATGCTAGCAGCTACTAGGAGCCACAAGTGAGAGCTGGGTGTCAGGTGAGGGTCAATGGCTGGAGAGCTGCCTTAGAAGGGCACGACAAGTCCTCCATACCAGAGATATTACCCCTCCCTGAGGCACAATAAAACAAAAACTTTATAAAGATGAAGACCAAGGGACCGGATTAGAAGCATTAAACTGTAATTTTTAATAATGAAATTCACTACTATGAAACAGCCCATAAAATGAATGTTTTCCTATGGGGGGAAAAGGATAAGTTAGCCTGTCATTTTTGCCTTTAATCATATCCTCAAAACTTATTAAACCCTGTTTAATCCAAAATTCTCTATTAAAAATTTTACTCACAAATCCTGCTTCAGACTATTTGTATTATTTGGCACAATAAGATGTTTACAACAACAGAGGAATCTGGCAGTCTTTTATGGAGCACTTAAAAGTATTTAACCCTTATAAGAAAAAATAATCTAACATCAGACTGTGCTGAACAGATGTTTGAGGGGTAAAAATTTGGAGTTCAGCTTTTCCATAGTCTGTTATTATCTCATTCTTCCTTAAATGATTGTCCATTTCATCCATCTTTTTATCTGGCCACTATTCTCACTGCTGTCCCTCTCATTGCTAAGTAGTATGACTAGGCAGTTTCCATTGACAAAGATACTTAATTTTAGAATCCCAAAGTATAAAGTTGAAAATGATCTTAAAGCATCTAGCTCAAGCCCATTAATCCACAGACAAGAAAACTAAAGCCCAGAAAATTTTAATGATTTGTCCGAAGTCACAAAGACATTAAATGGGATGAAAACCAGGCCTTTTTCCTCTTTCTCATGGTTCTAAGAGTACAGAAGACAGTTTCCAGAAGCCACTAAGTATGATATTAATTAGTTCCTGGTTTCTACAAGAGTATTCAGGTATGATTATTATACCTAGATATCTTCCAGATAAGAAGCCCTGTACATTTTAAAGGAGAAATATTTTAAATATATGGTAAAGAAATGAATGCTCACAGGGGAAACTGGGATGGTGATAGATCCATTAGAGTTTGGGAGTCTATGGAGTTTCTTATGCCTTCAGAGACTTGAGTCTGAGAATACTGTGACTCCAGACACCTTAGCAACTTGTTAACATGAACATATATCTGTGAATGGAGCCAGAGAGAATTCTAGGGCCAAATAATAACATATACTAATAACAATAATAAAGAGCAATGAGAGCTGGCTTCAACCAAAAGAGAAACTTCACAATGAAACAGCCCAAGATCATGGAGTTGGCAAGAAATTCACTAAATGCCATAACTTCAGAAGATCCTTCCATTACATTATTTAATACACAACAATTTCAGAATTTCTTAAGTCCTGAGGTAGTAAGCAAATTTGTCAATCTTAAAGATAACACCTTATCAAAAGACTCGTAGCTATTTTTAAAACAATAAGCCTGTAGATGTTATGAAATAAGTAGTAAAGATACATACATGAAATCTGAAATCTCCCTTCAGCATTGAACAAAGATCCTCTGCAACATCTGACATGCAAGGATGTAAAGTAGCAACCAATCTTGCATAAAATGGTAACAAATCCAATCTGTAAAAATTAAATAGAGCATGTAATCAAGGAAAGACAGATCAGAATTAATTCCTTTAAACATTTTTTCTTATATGTTCACACAATTATGACTACAAAAAGGAATATATTGACTACATTTCAGCATATGCCACAATATAATACAACAAAAGTAAATAATTTATGGAAAATTTTAAGAAGTTGAACCTCTTTACATTTAAACACTCAAATTTCTTTTTTGAAAAGTATAATGCTCTATGATGTTTACTTACAACTTTAATGAAGACATACTGTTCAAGATTATTAATGACCTTAATATAAAAATACATAAAACCTTGAAATGGTCTAAACATTTGTTAAATAATTACTGAATGACAATATAACAACCACTACAAGTTCACAAATAATCAAGCACTACAGTATAGTATGGACTAAACACTTAAAACTATTCAAATTACTTATCTAGCAAGCTCAATTATCTGGAACATGGCTGAAAAACAAGAAGAAACAAAAGACCTCTAAGGCATATATTTTAGGACCAATGCATTGATCTGTTTTGCCTGACTATAAATTAGTTGCCAGGGAAGAAAGAGAAGTATCATTGAAAAATGACAGTAAAATTGAAAAAAAACAACAACAAAAAAAAACCCTTCCCCTTCCCTCCATAAAGGACTCTGAACAGAAAGCTTGTTTACTCATTCACAGAGAAACCCTAAGAATACTCATTTAGAGTCTATTTCTCTTACTTTACATATAGTTCTAACAAGATGGCTAGCTAGTTGCCTGACTCAAGGCAGAGCAGAACAGAACAAAAATATTAGATGGAGCTAAGCTGCACACTGGCAACAAGAAGTGACTAATAACAAAATGGGCAAAAAAGAATGAAAAGAAAAATATATCATTTAATATAAGAACAAAGCTATAAGCCAATTACTGAAAAATACAGTAAGTTCTGTTCATGGTATAAGCCCCAAGTCATCAAAAGGTTTACTTTTATCTACCTTTTCAGCACTCTGTCTTTCCTCCTACCTCCACTCCAAAGCTTTGGATGTCCTATCTATTGCTATTACTCTTCCTAGCTACTATAGAACAAGCTCAAACAAAAACTATTCTGAGAAGACTTTAGAAGGCTGGTTCAGCACCCTGACAGTGACAATATAGTTAAGTACTTTTAGATATAGAAACAGGCTTGGAGAATTCTCCAGGCTTTGCATCTGAGCCCAAGTCAGCCTATTCATGCCGTTACCATTCATTATATAACTGCCGCATAGCTAATTCTGAAAGGTAGATGGTATGGTGATAGGAATGTTGTATTTAAGGATATGGAGACCTAGATTCAAATTTGTGGTTGTTGTTGAGTTGTTTTTGGTCATGTCCTATTTTTCGATGAACCCGTTTAGGGTTTTTCAGGCAGAGGTACTGAAGTGGTTTACCATTTCCTTTTCCAGCTTATTTTATAGATTAGGAAACTGAGGCAAACAGGGTTAAATGATTTGCTCAGAGTCATATAACTAATAAGTGTCTGAGTCTAGATTTGAACTTTAGGAACCAGCCATCTATTCAATATGTCACCTTGCCATCCAAAAATGTAGTTTCTCTATCTCAAAATTAAGTATATTTTTACTTTGCTGCTGCTGCATCAGCCCATTGGGTTTTCTTGATTGGAAACTGAGGCAAACATGGTTAAATAAATTGCCTAGAGTCACATAGTGTCTGAGGCCAGATTTAAACTCAGGAAGATGAGTATTCCTGACTGAGGGCCTGACTTTCTACCCACTGCATCTGTCCTAGACTCAAATACCTGATCAAATATCTAACACATATGGGCGATAGATATTGAACAAATTATGTAACCTGTTTTGTAATCTGTAAAATGATGATATATGCTATCTACATGTGGAAGTTACATGATCCACTAGATCTAGCATTGGGTTTGGAGTCAGAAGATTATAATACTGATGTTATTTATCACCCTAAGTTACAAACTCTCCAGGCCTTAGTTTCATTACCTATGAAATTAAGAGGTTGGACTAGATAACTTCCAAGGTACATTTCAACAATTTTAAATTGATGATCCTAAAATCTATCAAATCACAAACAGGATTCTTTTTGTGAAGAGAGGTGATTTGATATCCATCTATTCTATAGAATTACCTCAAACAATCCACAATGAGCATGTATTAAGATTGTGCTGTGTCAAACTCCAATGGTGATGTGATATTGTCTAAAAATAAAACATCTCTTCTATTAAAAAGCTCATATTCTTTTGGGGAGACAATATTTATAAATATATACAAAATAAATGCAAGGTGGTTATTAAATCAGGGCATATGGACAGAGTTTAGATTTTTTAAAATTATGATTCCATGTACTACTATGAAATGAGCACTGACTTGTAGTCAGAGGGACAGGGTTCAAAACCCAGTTCTGTCATTTAATAGCTCTGTAACACTGAGCAAGTTCATCATTCTGTCTGAGCCTCAGGTTTGTCATCTATAAAATGAGAATTATGAACTTCAAAGGTCTTTCTCCTAGCTATACATCTACTAGGCTAAGATTGTTGGAACACAATATCTAGTAAATTCACCAAGCTGTCTCCAATTAAGTGGTCTAAATCTGAAAATCAGGTCTTTTTTTTTACTCAGGTCCTCTCAAAAACAAAAACAAAACACTCAATGTGAAAAAAAAATTAATGCTATGTTAATGTAAACATTTAAAATATTCAGCATCTTTACATACTTCATGCCTATTTTAGCTATCTGTTTTACTCTATAAATTTAGAGAGGATTGAAATTTTGTTTGATTTGATATACAAGTACCCAGAATAAGCATTAAGTCAACTGTAATAGTTAGTAATCTGATTTCTTCTCAATTCAGGGAAAGCTTTTATGATAAAAACAGACATCAGAAAAGGTAAACTCAAAGCACATCTTGAAAGGATTAATTCTATAATTTTATAGGATAAGGTAACTAAATATTTTATTAACAAATAAGACATCTGTTAAATTATCATACTTCCAGTTATTCAGTTACCCTCCTAATGGATTTTTCCCTAGTTAATCAATAACAAAAAGTCTATTTATATTTTCAAGGTCTAAAGGAGTATACATTCAAAGTAAACTATTTGTAGTTAATGATCATCAGTAAACATATACTCATTAACTATCAAGCAAAGTATTTTAAAGTGTATAATGAGTTTCTAAGTAAAAAGAAAAGGGGGCAAATACGTATAGACATCTTCCATTCAATGATCACCATAAAAGTGTGTTGAGTCTTTTTGATCTAAGACCCCTGACTAGAAAAAGCTACTAATTTTATCTCCATTCAAAAGACCTAAGGAAAATTAAAAGAATATACTGATATAGTTCAATTTAAAAGGTGTGTGTGTGTGGGGGGGGGGAATGCCTTCAAATAAAACAAGAATGATGCCCCAAAAGTGAAATATAATAGAGAAAAGTTAGGGTCAGTAACTATGAAAATGGCATTCAGAAGACTCTTTTAGGTTACTTTTCCACAAAAATGTAAACATTCTTAATGCACTAGCACCATCAAGTGGCAAGTATCTATGATAAAAATGTCACTTTGCATTTCACTCTCTGCAGATGGAAAATTTGCAACACCTGAGCTACATTCCCAGCATCCTTTTAAGTTAAGTACTCATTTTACGTAAGGATGCTTAAGAGATAAATGTGGCTGAGACCTAGCTGCAGGGCTCTGTTTTCGGAGCTTGTGCTTTTAGTAAAGGGCTGCAGGTATGAGTCTTTGTCTGTCTTTGCTCTGCTCACTTGACTGAACCTTTTTTCTTTTCCCTCTCTTTTGATTTAGTATTAAAAACCCTATATATTTTTAAATACTAGGAGTATTTATTCACTTTTACTCCTACAACTATAAAATGTCCAGGGTTTGTTACCAAGTATTGCTAGGTAGCACAGTGAATAATATGCTGGACCTGAAATTAGGTAGGCCTGACTTCTAATCCAGTCTCAGAAACTTACTAGCTATGTGATCCAGGGGCAATTCACTTAACCCTGTTTGTTTCCTCATTGATACAAATCTCCCCAGTATCTCTGCCAAGAAAACCCCAAATGGAATCACAAAGAGTTGATGTGACTGAAACAAGTGAACAATAGCAATTTTAATATTTCTAAAATAAATAAATAAAAAAATATATAGATATATAGATATATATATCTTACAGTAGAATAACTTGTCCACACAAGAAATGGAGAGTACTCCCCTAGAATGTGGTAAAGTTGCCGAAGTACAAAGAAAGGAAACTCTGGTTCTACTTTTGAAACACAGAGGTTAAATTTGAATCTCCTACCTAAAAAGTAACCAAATTCAATTATTAGACAAAGGCATATTTAAAACAAGGTATTCCCCAATTCTGTCACTGCCTTATAAGGTACAAATTTGCTGTTTGAACACATCTATGTGAAAGATAAGGTTTTATTTATATTTATTTCATTAAATGTTGTCCAATTACATTTTTAAAACATTTTTAAAAATTTGATTTCTAAATTCTCTCCTTCCCTTTCCTTGCAGAGAAGGAAAGAAATTTATTAACAATTATACATGTGAAGTCATGCAAAAAATTTTCCCTATTTGCAATGCTGCAAAAGAAATGTTTATAAAGATAAAAAAAACTGTTTTAATCTACATTCAGAGTTTGTTAAGTTATTTCTCTGAAGGTAGATAGAACTTTTTATCATGGGTCCTTAAGAATTGACTTAGATCACTGTCTTGATCACGGTAGTTTTTCACAGTTGGCCCATCTATGCAATAGTTTTTACTGTATATGTTTTCCTGATTTTTCTTCACTCAACATTAGTTCACACATGTCTTCTCAGTATTTTTCTGAAATCTTCCCCTTCATCACTGTTTATAGCACAATAGTATTCCATTAAAATCATATCCTATACTTTGTTCACCAACTCCCCAACTGATGGATACTCCCTTGATTTCCAATTTTTTTATCTCTACAAAACAAGATTCTAAAACTACTTTTTGTACATATAGGTCTTTTTCACATTCCTTTGATCTTTTTGGGATAAAAACCTAGTAGCAGTATTGCTGGGTTAAAGGGTAAGCACAGTTTTAGAGCTCTTTGGGCATATTTCCAAAATGTTCTTAAGATGGTTAGACTAGTTCACAATTCCACCAACAATGGAATCTTCCATTTTTTCCACATCCCCTCCAGCATGTGTCATTTTCCTTTTCTGGCATGTTAGCCAATCTGACAGGTATAGGATAGTGTCACAGAGTTGTTTTAATTTGCATCTTTAATCAATAGTGATTTAAAACAGGTTTTCCTATGACTATTGATAGCTTTTAAATTTTTCTGCTAAAAACTGCTTGTTCATATCTTTTGACCATTTATCAATATGGCTCCATTCCCTATATATTTTAGCCATGAGACCTTTTATAAGAGAAATTTACTGTAATATTTGTTTATATTTTTGCATGCATTTCATTTAGATTGTCAGTCTTTTTTTTTTAAACCCTTCCCCTCTATCTTAGAATTGATATACATATCAGTTCCAATGCAGGAGAGCATTAAGAGGTGGGCAATGTGAGCTAATAAGTAGCTTTCCCACGGTCACACAACTGAGAAGTAACTGAGGCCAAATATGAATCCAGGACCTTCCATCTCTAGGCCAGGTTCTAAATACACAGAGACTCACAAAGGAGTATTCACATCTTTTATCAAAACTAAGTTCACATCTGACCTCAGACACATCCTAGCTGTGTGACCCTGGGCAAGTCACTTGACCCTCACTGCCTAGCCCTTACCACTCTTCTGCCTTGGAACCAATTGGTTCCAAGATGGAAGGTAAGGGTTTTATTTAAAAAAAAAAATTCCAAATGGATTAAAAAGTAATATTAAAAGCCCTATTTAAAAATTAGGCTTTTACTAATAATAATGAAAAAGAAAAATATGTGTAACCAGAAAAAAGCTAGAAGACATCAAAAGAAACAATATGGATTTCATAAAATTAAAAAACTTTTGAATAAATAAAATCATTGCAATTAAGAGTCAGAAAAAAAAAACAGGATGGGGAGGGTATAAAAACAAATTATTTTTTTTGAAACATAGTTCTAAATGTTAAAAAGTTTTCTTATATAACACCTAAATCCCTTTCTCAGCTTCCAACCAGTACTTCCAAAGTTAGCCTGAACCAAGCAGAATAAGTTTAATCCATTTTTCATTTTACAATCCAATAGAGGTTTAAAATCAATTATCACACTTGATCATCCCACCCTAAAGTCTTTTCTCCTCAAATCTAAAAATTCTAGTTCCTTCAACTAATCATCACATAGCATATTCTCAGTTCTCTACCCTGCTACAGTATTCTAACTATTCTCCATCTAAAATCAATATTCCACCTAAATGTGATATGGGGGGCAGGGGGGACCCTCAAGATACAGAATAAGACAAGCCATTTTCAGATACCATGCCATCAATGGGAAATTTTTTTTGCTTGACTATGCATATTTATTATAAGGATTTTCTTTTTCTTTGTGAACAATGGAGGGAGGGGAGAGCATGAGGAAGGAAACTAAGGACAGAGAAGGAATAAAAAAGTCATTTGAAGCATTTCATAGAAAACAAAAATGAATCATATAATAATCAATTATTTGAAAGTTATATACTGTGTTATTGAATCTGTACAACGAATGCACACGAAAAGCATATATAGAGATTTACAACTTTATGTACAATTATTTAGTTTGGTAATTCAGCATTTTAAAATATCAAATTCAAAATAAAGAAACTGGCACATAGAACTAAACACTACACTTTGTCTGAGCTGGGCAAAGTAAAATAAAATAGCACTTCAGTTCTGGATGTTATGTCTCTAAATAGAGAATAAGACTGAATTAACTTTGCTGCCATATCACACTGTGTATTTGTATAGAGCAGACAGTTTAGAAACTCTTCCTTTCCCTCTAAACTTCCTACGTTTATGGGTTTAACTAGAGATTCTTAAATGGGGTACATTAACTTGTTTTAAAATATATTTTAATAATATTTCATTGTAATTTGTTTCCTTCATAATCTTCTATATTTTATGCATTTGAAAATATTCTGAGAAGAAATCCATAGGTTTCACCAGACTTCTAAGAGGTTTATGACACAAAAATAAGGTTAAGAATACCTAGCTTAAGCATACAGTTTGCCTACATTCTTATGGGATTATGCTATATTTTTTTTAATGCTATGCTTTTGTATTCCCATTTCATTACCTGGCCTTACTTCTATATTTATATGTAAATACATGTACATATGAATATATATGTATATATGACATATATTTACATGAATCTCTGGGTAGGGGGCAGCTGGTATAGCTCAGTGGATCGAGGTAAGGGTTTAAAAAAATTACCGCAGGTAATCAAACTATATCTGTTTTCAGGCTACACAAAAATATATGCATAAAATGCTAGAGATTCAGCTAAAAACTTAGTTGAAATTATCAATATTTTGCAATATTAGAAAAGTAACAGGATATAAAATAAACCCACATAAATTATCAGTATTGTCTTTTAAGAAGAGCTAGACAGCAATGCAATGATCCAGGACAATTCTGAGGGACTTATGAGAAAGAACTGTGGGGGTAGAAGAAACACAGAAGAAAAACAACTGCTTGATCACATGGTTATAGAGGGATATGATTGGGGATGTAGACTCCAAATGATGACCCTAGTGCAAATATTAATAATATGGAAATAGGTCTTGATCAATGACACACATAAAACCCAGTGAAATTGCTCATTGGCTATGGGAGGGGGGCGGAAGGAGGGGAGGGAAAGAACATAGATTCATGTGACCATGGAAAAATTTTCTAAATTAATGTTAAAATTAAATTTTAAAAAAAGGAGAGCTAGAAGGAGATACTACATTTAAAATAACTACAGATAGAATAAAATGCCTCAGAATATACCTGCCACTATAAACCCAGGAACTACATGTATATAATTATAAAACACTTTTTCACAAATAAAATCAGATCTAAATAACTGGAAAAATATTAATTGTTCGTGGATGGGCAGAGTCAACATAATTAAAATGACAATTCTACCTAAATTAATCTAATTCAATGCCATCCCAATTAAATTACAAGAAAATCATGTTATTGAGTTAGAAAAAAAATTTAAAAATGCATTTGGAAGAACAAAAGAATATGAAGAATATCCAAAGAATTAATGAAAAAAAAGGAAGGAGAAAGATCTAGCAGTACCAGATTTTAAATTATAGTGTGAAGCAGTAATTATCAAAACTTATATGGTACTGGCTAATAAATAGAAAGGTAGATCAATGAAACATAACAGATAAATAACAAACACCAGAAAAAAAATTATAGTAACCTTGTATTTGGGGGGGGGGAAACCATATAGATCCAGGTTTGGGGGTTAAGCTATCACTACGTGTCAAAAACTGTTAGGACAACTGGAAAGTAGTTTGGCCAACACTAGGTATAGACCAATATCTTAACCCATTCACTAAGATAAGATCAAAATGTATACATGATCTAGACATAAAAGGAGATATAAGTAAAGTAGAAGAACTGGGAACATATTGCCTATAAGACTTATGGATAGGAGAGAAATTTATGAGTCAACAACAGATGGAAAGCATTGTGAAATGTAAAATGGATAATTTTGAGTATATTAAATTGAAATGGTTTTGTACAAATAAAGCAAACGTTGCCAAGATTAGAAGGAAAGCAGAAATTGGGGGAAAATTTTTACAAATAGTTTTCCAGATAAGTCTCATATCTAAAATATATAGGGAACTATAAGAGCCACCAACCCCAAGTGGAAAATGGACAAAAGACATGAACAAGCAATTTTTGGTTTAAAAAAATCAGTCATATATAGGTATATGAAAAAATGCTCTAAATCATTACTGACTAGAGAAATATGAACCAAAAACAATTTTGAGATATCATCTCATTAGTTAAAATGACAAAAAAATCAAAATGAAAAATGTTGGAAGGGATGTGGGAAAATGGAGATACTAATACACTATTAATAGAGCCGTGAATTGATCCAATCATTTTATAGAACACTGTGGCATTGCACCTATAGAGTTATAAAACAATATATACCCTTAGACCTAGCTATAGCATTTCTAGGTCTATTTCCCAAGAAGAGCAGGGAAAAAGGAAAAGAACTCATATTTTCCAAAATATTTATAGCAGCTCTCTTTTTGATGACAAAGAATCTGAAACTGAGGCAATGCCCTTCAATTGGGGAATGACTAAACAACTTGTAGTATATGATCTGTGATTGAATACTATTATGCCATAATAAGTGATGGGAAGGCTAATTTTTAAAAACTTAGAAAGAACTACATGAGATAATGAACAGTAAATGAGAACCAAGAATACATTATACACAGCTTCAGAATACTGAAAGAATAAATTGTGAATGTTATCCTAGAGTGAACTGAAAGATGAAAACAAGAAAGACTTAATATGTATAAATATTTTGGTCTCCTGGTGAATACCTTCTGTAATGCAGGGAAGGTAGGAAGGGACTGGGACATCTGTGGATGGAATTTATTATGTAGATAAGGAAAAAAGAAACATGTAAGAGATTTGTGATTTCATTTATATGCAATCTTCTTTTTCTTTGTATATGGAAATGCTTGTTTTATTTAGTTTTGTAAAACTTGGAAGAAAAAAACTACCTCATCCCTGCCCTACACATCAGAACTGTTTTTCTTTGTGTTTTCATAAAGCACATATTTTCTTGTAGGTAAGTTGTATTAATTATTATAATAGAACAAAAAAAATCTTAAATAACTATCCATTTTGTATAAAATATTCCATCTCCTCCCAAGTGAACCACACCCAATATTTTAACAGATAAAGTTTTCAGTAATTTCACATTTTATATTTTACTAAATATTATTCATTGTGGCTTTTAGTGATTGGATTTTTTTTTAAACTTGGTGTGTAATATTTCTCCACCACTGAAGAAGAGCAACTCTTCTGATATTTATATTCTTAGAGCTAGTTGCCTGGGGCACTGAATAGTTAAGCAACTTGACCACACTGTCAAAAATAAGTAAAATATAGTAGAGTACTTTCACTCCTACACATACATACAAAATAACACAAAATTAAATGTAGGTATACTTCAAAGTAAAAGTTATTACTCTTCCTTGCATTAATACACTTCTTAAGGAGAGTTTTAGGGGGGGATCTCCAATAATGAATATGACAAAACTAAAAAAGAATATCAAGAGAAAGTAATCAGGCAATAAATCCAAGAAATATTCTTTGAACAAGCTAAAAACAGTCTTCAGTTTGAAAAAGTATTTGCAGAGAATGCTTAATAGCTATGCCTAACTACTGAAGACATCATAAAAGAATTTAGGCTCTAGATGGAATATGAAAAGAGCTCAAAGAATTAACAGAAAACCCCTCAAAATATCATGATACTAAAGCTAAAGTTTTAAATAAGTGCACTCTATTAATTTTATTTTAAATATTTTATCTTAAAATAACAAGTAAATCCAAAAAGAAAGTATAACTATTTAAATAAAAATGTAGGCAAAAAATGATTAATACTTCAATTAGTCTAATAATAAAAAATGTTAGGGACTCAATATGGATATTTGAGGACTGGATAAATTCAATACACAGGAATAATACTGGAGGGCAAATTAGAATTTAGAGCACAAACATAATCACTAGAGCAACAAAAGAGAACTCAAATTACTATATTTTTAATGCTTACCTCTGTCTAGGTACTATGAAGAGTGCTCGGACCAACTTCCTTCTATTTGCTTTTGTGTTCATATTCATGCAAAAATCCATTGCTGCCTATAGAAAAAAATCAAGCTTTTTTCTTTTAAAACTTTGGATTTAACACAGAAAGCAAAAATTCAACCTGCTACAATGTTTCATATTTATTCCTACATGTTTCACAAAACTGATAAAAGTATTACAAGCACATCAAAATCTATAGGACCTTATATGGCTCTCTGGGGTACCTTAAGGGTAGGGAGTAAGTGATAAAAAAATATAAATATGTTTCTAAATAAATCTTAAGAATAGCATAACTAAAAATTGCCCAGCTGAACTGTATTTCCAGAATATAATCCTTCACCATGCAAATCTAAAACACATATATAATTTATAAACTTAATAGCCAACTAAAATAAAGAGGGGCTTGTTGGAAATTTTAATCCCTCAATTATTGATTAACCAAGTGTTCAGTGAAAAATAAAACAGAAACAAGATGATGTTTGTTTGGCAAAGACATAGGAAAATTTTTAACAGTATTCACCACATGAGAGTCAAGAAGTTATCAAGAAATTATTTGGGGAAAAATAGAGAATGGAGAAAAACTTATCACAAATCACAAAAAATATTAGGAATAAAAAGTATACTTAGTAAAAATTGGAGGAAATATATATTACTCATAGAAACAAATCATAAAAATCTCATTTGTTGAAGGGATTCCAGAATAATGACAACTAAAACTTGGTAGCTCAAAGTTTACTATACTGCAAATACAATCCTAAAGTAATCTGTCAATTAATACATTTTATATGTATAATGTTTCCCCAAATGTCTACTATTATTTCTAACATAGCTGAAAAACATGACAAACTGGAAAAGGCACATTTATAAGGTCTTTTTTTTTTTTTAAACCCTTACCTTCCATCTTGGAATCAATACTTTGTATTGGTTCCAAGACAGAAGAGTGGTTAGGGCTAGGCAATGGGGGTCAAGTGACTTGCCCAGGGTCACACAACTAGGAAGTGTCGGAGGCTGGATTTGAATTTGGTCTTTGAAAAATTGATGGACTAATGTTGTTTTTTTTAAATAATTACAGATACTATATTAAAGTTAATATTAAATTGTTTATACATTTACAAACCACTTTCCTCATGATAATCTGTGAGGTATGTTGTTCAATGAGTATTTATAAATAAGAAAACAGAGGCTCAAAAAGAGTTATTTGCCCAGGGTCACATCTGGTTAGGAAAGCAGAAGAAATAAGACTAGAATTCAATTCTTCTGACTCCTTCCTAGTGTAGTAATTGTTTCAGCACACGATGATGCTCCTACTTAAATGAACTTTTAACAGTGAAATTCACAACAATCTTCAAAAGTTCTCAAGATTAATTAACATCATCAGACATGGATAAATTAGTGTTTTAGACTGAGAGAGGTTTCTCAGATTTCCATAATATATGAAAAACTTCTATTCTCTTCATTGGTTCAGTATTAATACTCTTCAAAAAGTAGGTCTCTTGAAAAAAAGTGGAAGTTTGTCACACCTTAATGGAAAATCAGACAATTTCTGATCAAAATTAAACTGTACTCAGCAAGTTTTAAAACCATTATCTACAAATATTAATTCATCAATAAGTATATGTGCTTATGCATAACGTTGTGCTAGCCAGTAGGAATAGAAAGATAAAAATATAATCGTCTTTTGAGTGAATCTACATTTACAAAAATTCTTAAATGGCCTTCAAAGAAGTTATCCATTAAATTTACAGGACATTTTACTAGGCTTATCAGTTAAAAAAAAACAAAGAATAAAATTTGACTTATTCCAAAGTTCCTATAAGTTTTTAACCTATACATCTGAATTATTCTAGGCCCTTAGGACTTTCAAATTATTGGTTATTCTTAATAATACAGATGGAGGAACATAAATCACATCCTTTTGGTACTACAGTAGATTTCTGACACCCTACTTAGAACTGAAACTTTGTTAACATATAGACAGCACAAAAAGTTAGTGAATTAACTAAAAGGAAAAATAAGAAATATTCTTGTATAACCAAGGAATAAAACAATCTCTGATAATGAATTCTGTGCTTCAAAAATGCCCTCTTTGGGGATGCCCTTCAATTGAGCAATGGCTGAACAAATTGTGGTATATGTTGGTGATGGAATACTATTGTGCTCAAAGGAATAATAAAGTGGAGGAATTCCATGGAGACTGGAACGACCTCCAGGAAGTGATGCTGAGCGAAAGGAGCAGAACCAGGAGAACACTGTACACTGAGACTGATACACTGTGGTACAATCGAACGTAATGGACTTCTCCACTGGTGTCAATGCAACGTCCCTGAACAATCTGCAGCGATCTAAAAAACACTATCCACAAGCAGAGAATAAACTGTGGGAGTAAAAACACTGATGAAAAGCAACTGCTTGACTGCAGGGGCTGAGGATAGATGACTGAGGAGAGACTCTAAATGAACACTCTAATGCAAATACCAACAACATGGAAATGGATTTGAATCAAGAACACATGTGATACCCAGTGAAATCGTGCATCGGCTATGGGAGAGGTGGGGGGGGGGGGAGGGGAAGGGGGAAGGGAAGAAAAGAAAATGATCTTTGTTTCCAATAAATAATGTTTGGAAATGATCAAATAAAATTTTTTAAAAATACCCTCTTTTATCTGTTTATTGCAGAACAGGAAAGTTAATTTGAAGCTATTAAAAAACCCTACATGGTCTTCCACAATAGCTAAAAGCCAACTATTATATAGATGTGTTTGTATATTTTATATATGTATATAAAATATACACACACACACACAAAAACCTTTTTGTTATACTTTGGAGAAGTATAAAGTAATAATTAAAGGCAAGTAATACTAATAATAAGATAGAACCCCTAAGGAAGTCAAGTTTAAATAACTATTCATGCAGGACATGTCTAATTTATCTGCATTTACCTTGGGGAAGGGGAAAAAGGCTGCCTTCTTACACACTGAATCTCATACAGATGTGGAGAAAATGAAGGCTGCTGGTGTATTTGCAGGTACTATGCAGGAAGAACTTCATATCTCCAACCCTATCCCTCATGTTTTAAATTTCATTTAAAATTTCACTTGGCTTTTTAAAGCTATAATTCCTATTCCCTCCTTTAGAGAGCTGAAGTAAAACAAAAAGAAAAACTTAATTGTGCTATAACTAAATATATAAATACAACAGGGCAATAAAGCAACTGTTGCAATCTTAGAGGAGACATTAAAAAAACCACACTATGAATGGGCACCTCATTCTGGGTGCTGGGTAAACAGACTGCCACTCTTACTAGCATGCACATTCATAGCAGCATGTGCATGTACACACAATCACATATGAAATGAATACTTTCCTAGGAAACCAGATCATCTAGGTTCTAGTCTCAGTTCTGATATTATTTCTCTGAGTGACCTTGGGGAAGTGACCTAACCTCTCTGGACATCAGCTTCATCCAAGAAATAAATGCAGAGGCAATCTCTCATAACTCTAAAATTGTGAGATTTTATGAAATATTTGTTTTTCTTGACCATTTTCTGGTTCCTCCTCCCTACAGGTTATTTTTAGGGTCATAGAAGCCAGTACCCATTGCCATGGGAGTTTGGATGACGTGGAAGACACAATCCATAGCCATCCTGAATTTATTGGTAGTCAATAGTGGCAAGAGCTTTTAAGATATGAGTTAAAATAATGTCACATAATTACAACAGTATGATTCTACAATTCATCAAAGCCATTTCTATTTTAAAGTGATGATAATTTTCCTTTGATGTTGGATATACAGAGAACTTAGTGGAAAAAGTAAGAAATTGTTCCAAATAAACAAGATAATTCACAATTGAAATGTGGCCAGCCGAAATTTTAAATATCTGTTGAGAAAAATATTGACATATAATCAATTTGTACTTCCAGTTGCCTCTATAATCAAAAAGGAGAACAGTTTCTCAAATAAGAAATCACAAACCATACAGCTGCTGGCTTTTAGGCTAAAAAGCTCCAAAATCAGGCAGATGCAATCTATATAGAGTTCCAAGATCTATTAGGTTATATAAAATTACTTAAATGTTTCCAGATTCAGTCAGAAGAGTCAGCTATTTGAAGACACAATGACGAAGATAAAAACTGAAAAATACACAATTCCACAAATATATTCTATTGACAAGCACACTATTAATGCATCACATAAGAAAGATTTTAAAATGTAACATGTGCAGACTCATTAAGTGTACTATTGAACATTGGTCATGCATGCTATAAGACTAGGTCATGTCTGTGGATGAAGATACATAAAATTAACCATACCTTGTCTATGAGATCTCGATTAACACAATTCGGCAACTGTTGCAGGAAAGCATCTACTATAAGCTTTAGATGAGACCCAGTACTGGCTTCCTCATCTTCTTGTTCTAATTAAAAAGTATCATTATAAAACATGCTTTAAAAAACACAAACATAATAGGAAAGAACACATACAAATATGTGAGAAAATACCAAGTTTAAAGGTTATTTTCTTGACCTTTGAAATAATTGAAAATGCTGAGTATTTTCTGAAGCCAACCTGAGAAAGTGCTGAGTATCCCAAAGATTCTATAAATAACTCATTTCATGCTTCAAATTTCAATCTGCCCCACCCCAATGCCCAATATATATAGAGGATATTATTTAAAAAATTATTTAAGTAAATATTTATAAAATGCAGTGAAGTGCTACAGTGATAAAAGAAAAATAAGGAATTACAGGATAAACTAATGTTTGTGATCACTAAATATAAAGTATTTCATTAAAAAACATTTTGTAAAGAATTCCTGAATTGTATTTTCATGTTATGGCAGTATTATTTTTATTAAATGGAATTTTTAAAAACTTATCATACTTCAAATCAAATCTTCAAATTTCTTGCTTTCCACTAGCAATCTTTAAAATTGTCAAAGCTTTTATGATGTGCATTTTTTGTTCTTTTTGAATATTAGTTGATCCTGATTTCAATGATCTCAACCAAAAGGAGAAAAATGCATAGATAATATAGGATGCATCTACCTTAGCAGCAGCAACAGCTTATAAACTATAAACCACTCATCTTCCAGGACTTAACTAATTTTAATAATTTCAAGTTAAAGTTCTTTAGCTAAAGTTTCTAGGCCAATTTGACTTTTATTACATTGATGTTAAACAGAATCAATTTTATCCAGAAAAAATGTTAAATAATTAGTTTTGCTTCAAACACTAAATAAAAATGATGATAGAGTTGATTATTTTAACAGTGCCAAATATTAAGTATAAGAAAATGCTTAAGAATTTCATAGTTAAGGGGCAGCTAGCTAATACAGAGGATAAAGAGCCACACCTAGTGTCAAGGAGGACCTGGGTTCAAATCAGGTCTCAGACACATACTACTCTGGGCAAGTCACTTAACCCCAGTTGCCAAGTCCTGGTTGCTCTTCTTTCTTAGAATCAATATTAAAACAGAAAGAGTTAAAAAAAAAACCATCAACAACAACTCCAGACTTCATTCCCAGAACTGAATTAATACCATTGGAACAAAAATTAAGTTTACTTTCAAATATCCATTAATAAAGCTGCAAATATTTAAAGAAGACAATAATATATTTAAAATACACTCTGTGGTGACTGGCACCATTTCTTTTAAAGAAAAAACTTTACCTGAATTGGAGCTGACTGAACTGTATGTTGGCTGTGTTTTAACATCCAACTCAAAAGTACTAAAAATTTGAAAATTAGCTCTCTTGAGCCAGCTCCAACACACCCCACTTGTTATAATAATATGAAAAAAGTGGACTGCTCAAAAGCTTACCATCTGAAATGGGTATGGTTACATGATGAAAAAATTTTAAATGTGTCACTTTATTCTATGTCAAATCTTATGAAATAAGCAAATAAAGCAAAAGGAAAATATACGTGAATTTTTTTTAAATGTAAAAAAGTCATTAAAGTTTATGGTTTGAAGTCAATAAATTTAATGATTTCTTTTTATCCAAGTTAATTTGCACTTCACTATTATCATTCCACAACAATTTTGAATAGGTATGTAACTACAAAATCCCAAGAAATCTAAAATGTTTCATAATATAGATATGGAAGAAATCAGGTCAAGGTAAAGCCATCAAACCACTGGGATTGACAATCTAGGTGGCATGCTAAGTATTCATTTATTAATTCATTCATCAGGCAATTGAGAATTGAGGTTCTCCCTTCAGTGCTAGGACCCATCAGTCCAAATATGGTACAGAATCCCTAAAGGAACACTCCTCTAAATTTCATAATGGGGCAGAGAGTAAGAATTTAGGATTCTTATGTAGATTCACATTCTACAATCCAACTCTAGAAAAAGGCCAGTTCTCCTTATCTGCTAATACCTTAGCATTTGATAAGCATGACTGAGATTAAATGACAACTTATTCAGATGAATGGGACACAGGTCAGGTAACTGAAGTATAAAAGGACATACCTAGAGAAGATGAGAGTTATCAAAAGGGAAAGAGGGGAAGTCATGCCAGAAAAAGGTAAGAGCACCAAAAACAAACTTTACCTCCTCAACAATTTTGCAATAGCTCTGGCTATGCTACTCAAAATCATACTTACATTGCTGACCCTTACTCTACACATCACTGATGAAACTTAATTTGTTGAAACAAAAGTTAATAGGTGTATCTCTACTTTTTAAGCTTTCAAAAATAAACCCAAGAATATATAAAGTAGCTACCATTAAAAATTACTAAGTTCAAAAATAAATGTAATGCAATAGACATTATTATGATTCTGTCATCTTTGACCGATGTTAAGTGAAATCACTTAAATCCAATTTAAAAAAAATTAATGAAGCTACTCAATTCTATTGAACATAGTTACATTTAACAAAATTTTTAAAACTTACAAAGAATAACTTATCAAGTTAATATTATCAATAAGAAATGTTATTTCAGTGAAATACAGGAAATGGTCATTAGTGGGAGCACTAAAATCTTTATTTCTTCTCAAGAATCGAAAATACTACTTGATGGGTATGTTTTTAAAATTAAATACAAACTATTACTACTAACAATAATAACAGCTAACATTCAGATAGTGTTTTAAGATATGCAAAGTGAATTGTGTATGTTAACTCACTTGATTCTTACAATTCTGTGAGTCAGATGCAATTATTATTTTCATTTTACAGTTGAGGACATCTGGACTGAAATGGGTTAAGTGACTTAACCCAGAGACACATCATGACACAAAAAGTTTCTGAGACCAAATGCGAAATGAGGTCTTCCTGACTTCTTATCCAAAAGTTCAATCCACTATATCATCTAGCTTCTCCCATAAATAAATAAGAAAATAAAAAATTAAGCTCCCCGTTCTAACTATCCAATATAAACATTGTTCTATTCCAAATTAAATGGAAAAAGAATTCTAAAACACTGATTTCTTCCATCTTTCTTTTCTCCAATTCTCAAAGTATGTTTGCTCACTTCCTAGGAACAAATCTAATATTTCATTTTCACCACCTAATTTCTGCCAGGAAAATGTACAGTTGGTTAGTAGTGTGAAAAATGAATCCTCTCAAGTATTTGCATTATTCAGGTTTGTGATATATATTTCCATTAAACTATAGAGTATTTACATAATTATAACTTCAAATAGTACAAATTCAAAATGATGTGACTATTTCAGGAGATTCATTCGTTATTCACACTAACCATGATCTTGTTTATATTAGCTGATAACATTAGAAGGGACATTTTTTAAAGTTTGCCAGTTGTGTGATTTCAGCATTATGGATCTCATAGTGACCAAGAAACTTACTTTCAATCTTGAATTACACAATTACATTAAAAGTATTCCAGAAAAAACATAAAAAATATGTTAGGAAACATATAGAAATTGAAGTGGAGATCACAAAGAACCTAATGAACCTTTATCAAGAAGAGGCCAGTCAAACCAATTTCAATAAATGACAGGGTTACTAGACTAATAAAGAATATAGTAGCTAGAGTGACTTCAGCAAAGCATTTGACAAAACTTTTTGTGTTATTTTTATGAAAAAGAGAGAGAGAGGTATGGACTAGAATATAGAGATTCTAGTCACAGGACAACAGGAAAGATATCTGGACAGACGAATATGAAGCACAGTTTGAGGGTCAGCTAATTACAGTGGGTTTGTTAAGAGTTTTTAAACAGGAAAGCTCAATCTCTGAGTGAAGTCTCAAAGCAGAAAAGCAGCTTCTTGAGACTTCCCTATGATACCCAATGCTATTCTCCTTGTTTCAACTGGCAAATCATATATGGATTGGAGACTATACATCTCAGGTGAATCAGGTATCTAGAGTTATCCAATATTACATCACTGAATACGTTTTGAGTTTTAAAGATCAACTTCACAAGTAGGATAGGGAAGACAAGGCAGTAATTTATTCTGAAAAAGATCTGGGAAACTTAGTGGACCCCAAAGTCAATGAGTCAATTAGCCTATCTGGGGGACACTAAGAGGCACTGTCCAGGTTAGGGAGGTAATGGTCTTGCTATACTATGCCTTGATCAGACCACATCTGGAGTATTGTGGTCACTTGTTGGCATTATGTAAGAAGAATATTTCTCTCCCCTGGATGTTGTGCAGCTTTATCAAAAAAGGATGATGAAGGACATCAATTGCATACCACATGAGGATCAGTGAAGAAACTAGGGATGTTCACCCCAGAGAAGACAAGACTAGATGTATAGGGTGGCTGGGAAAAGCCAAGCAAATCAGGGCACAACAGCTATCTTTAAGTAATTAACGAGTTACCAAAGAAGAGGAATTTGACTTGTTCTGTTTGGTTCCAAAAGGGTAGAGCAATGGATTTAAATTGAAAAGAGGAAAATTTAGGCTTGATATAAGGAAAAACTTCTTAATGAGGAAAGCTACAAAAAAGCAGAACAGTTTGCCTAGGGAGGTGGTGAAGTGCCCCTAATTGTAATTCTTCTGGTGAAGGTTTGATGACCACTTCCCACTCTAATCTACCCTCCATTTAGCTGCCAAAGTGATGTTTCTAAAGTACAAGCCTGTCCATGTCATAATCCTACTAACCTCTAAGATCAAAGCTAAACACCCTATTTATAGTTTAAAGCTCTTCATAACCCTATCCCTTCAAAGTGTTTCAATTTTCTGACATTTTACTTTCCCCTATGTACCCTGTGATGGACGTACGCTATCCTACTTGGGGAAAAAAAAAAACAACTTTACACTGACTGTAGCCTCCCCATCCCAGTATCAGGAATGCTTGGCTCCTCTCACTTCCAAATCTCCATTTCCCTAGATTCCATCAAGATTCAGCTCAAATCTTACCTTCTGTAGGAGACATTTCCCAGTCTTTGCAGCAGCTAACATCTTCTGCTCTCAGTGAGATGAGGTACCTTCATCTATTCTGCATATCTCTTGTATGTATCTAGTTATTTACATGATATCTCCCCTAGATCCTTGCAGGAAAGGACTATTTTTGCCTTTCCTTTTATACCTAGCACTTAGCAAATAGCTGATACATAGTGAGCACTTAATAAATATTCATTGACTGATTCCTGTTCAGGTAAAAGTGGATTAAATAGCCTCTAAGGTTCCTTCAAATTCAGGTTTTATAAGGCAACTTGTGAACACTAGCATAATAATGTGTATCTTCACTACATACCTATTCAACTTAAGAATTATGTGTAAATAAGTTTATGGCTAATTTGTAAAGCATGCAATTAATATAAATTCAGTATTTGGGGGATGCTGTCACAGGTAGTGTAAAAGTAAACTGTCAAATAATTAAATTCCTCATTTTCCCACGTGCTCCAATTATCAATATTAATTATTTGTATTCATGCAGACATATACAGCATTTTCATTATAAAGATCAGTTCCGCCAAAGTAATCACCTAATAACTTCAGGACACAGGGTCAATAGCTGTAAATTTCTAGTGTCTTGTATCCTAATAAAAGGGGTTTATGTACAAAATTATCCAAAAATTAAATCTAAATGTTTTACAAAAATTATGCTTTACCTTGTTCATCAAGAAGTTTCTTTGTAAGGTCTTCTGCTTCATCACCACCCTCTAATTCCAAAGTATCATCATTAATTTCCAGGTTCTCCAACTCAAGTTCCAAATCATCTGTATTTGACACATCTTTATTATCCTTAGGTTCCTTTGACTCTATTTCAAGAGACAGCAAAAGGATCTTTGAATTGTGTGTTACTAATTTCAAGTGTGCTGTGTAAAATAGGGGCAGGGATTGGGACTAGACCTGTGATTTCATTGGTATAGGGAATTCCCTTTGCAGAAAACTCTCTACCAATGCAGGTACAATGCATTCTCTGCAACTTAAAGTCAGAGAGTAGCCTAGAAAATAGAGAGATTAAGTGATGTGCTCAGAATCACAGAATCTGTTAAGTATCAGAGGCTGGACTTGAGAGGTCTTCCTAGCTAAAAGGTCAGCTCTCTACCCACTATACCACACTGCTTCTCATTTAAATAGACAAGTATTTAATTAAATAATTTCATTTCACTTCTAAGTCTAGAACACTTAAAAGTAATCATGTTCTTTAAATTTTAGCTAGCAACAAATCTGAAAGAAAATTTAACATGATGGTATTATATAGGATCATCAGAGCTCTTGACAAGTATATTGCCCATTCCAGAAAAGGGGTATTAAAAAGCTAGCTCTGACTGAAAAGCAAATCAACCAATCAAGTATTTTTAAGTGCCCAATATGTTCCAGGCACTGTGCTAGGCATTAGGAGGATAACAAGGAACAAATCAGATTATTATACTGCTCCCCATTATAATTTCAGAGATGTAATTAAGTGTGAGTATATGTATAATTAAATGTGTGTGTGTGTATATATATATATATATATTATATATTACGTTATCTACTATGTATTCTGTATGCTATTAGATAATATGGGAGATAAAATATCTGAGGAAGTTTTATAAGAAAAGATAATAAATTCTGTTTTGAACATGCGGACTTTAAGACATATACAGGACATTTCGTTTAAGATGATACTAGGGCAACTAGAAATGTGAGAATGGAGGTCAGGAAGAAAGTAGGGGCTAGAAAAAAATAAAATGGAGAATCTTTTGCATGGAAACTGAATCTATAAAGCTGATGAGATCAATAAATGAAATAATAAAGAAGGAGAAGAATAGAAGGCCTCAGATCCCCTTGGTTAGCAGACTAAATAAGGATATACCAAAGGAGACTGGGAGTCAGACAGGTAGGAGGAGAAACCAAAGGATAAGAGCAATGTAATAAAAACTTAGGAGAAAGTATCAAGGATAAAAAAGTGATGAGCAGTGTTAAATCCTAAAGAATGGTCAAGAAGGATGAAAAAAGTAATTTGATTTGGCAATTAAGAGACGAGTTTCAGTTGAAAGAAAAAGTTAGAAGCCAGACCACAGATTATTTAGAAAAAAAGACACTACTTTTCACTACTGCATTTCTGATAGGCTTGTGATTTGGAAAGCGATTTGGAATTATGCAAATAAGAGGGACAAAAATAGTCATACCCTTTGACTCAAAGGATTCCACTACTATGTTTATACCACAAGAGGATCACTTATAAAAAGTAGCCAAAACATATTTTTTTCAGATATGGTTAATTTGGAAATTTACTTTGACTATATACATGCTTGTAACTGGGGTTTTGTCTTGCTTTCTCACAGGGAAGGGAAAGATTAGAGAGGTGGTTCTTCATTTGAAAATAAAATTTAATTTTTAAAAATTCATCAATCTGCACATCAAAATATTTATAGTAGCACTTCTTGTGATGGCAAACAGCTGGAAAAAAAATAAATACCCATTGACTATGGAATTGGCTAAACAAATTATGGTACATAAATGGAATGAAATGTTACCATGCTGCAAGAAATGACAAATATTATTAATTTAGAGGTGCATAGATTTACATCATCTGATGCAGAGCAAAGTAGAGTAAGAAAAATATATATAACCATATTACAGTGAATACCACAATGGAATGGACTGAAAAGAACAATCACACAGGGACAAAAGTGAATGTTGCAAATTACAAAAGAATAAGCACAGCCCCACAGAGAGTTATGACAAGACACTTCCACCCTACTCTTTTGTAGAACTGAGAGGTCCACAGAAGTGGAAGACTAAATTTATTTTCACATATATATAGACTTCTTGGACTTTTTTTCTTTTGCCAATATTTTCCCCCTTCTCCTTCCTCTTTCTTTAAGAAATATGCCTTATAAAAGCATGTAAAATGGGATGCTCTCTGCAAAGGAAGGAATACAATGAGAAATTCATTGTAAAAAAAAATCCATTAAAATGTAATTTTTAATTAAAAAAAAAAACAGGAAAAGAAGTAAAGGCAAAAAAATAAATAAACCAAGGGGCTTTCTTAAATTTAGCCACAAAAGACAGGCGACATATAAGACTAAGTTGGTATAGATGAACAGAACAAAGGGTATTTTTTTTAGACGGAAGAAGACACAATTATGTTTATAGTCAACATTATTAGTCAAAGTGTAGATGAAAGGCAATTTACTGGAGAAAATGAAGTAAAATGGGAACAAGAATGCAAGCAGAGGGATTTCCTTTGCCAAGTGTCACTTCTTGATATGAAACAGGGATGAAGGAGGGGATAATAGTAAAAAACACCTCAGTGATGTAAGTTGGAGAGGAGAAAAAAAAAAGAATTCTGTGAATAGACTCATTTTTTTGTTGTTGTTGCTGAAGAATGAAGTAAATTTCTTAATGGAAAGAGTGAGGGGTGGAGGTTTCTGAGGAAGAGTGAAGGGGGATGGAAACATTTAGAAAAGCCATTGCAGCAAGTGAGATAGTGAATGAATTAGGAAGGTGCAAGATGACTGTCTTGATGAAATGAGGATCCACTTTAAGGCTGTAGAACTCAAATTAGTAGTAGACCCAGTCACTATAAGCTTCAGTTTTCTTCAGATTCATTTGTCAATATGTGAAAAGGAACAAAGGCAGTAAGCAGAGAGTGCAAGTAATACAAGGTTAGGATTTAGCAAAGACATGGTTGATAGAATAAGAGGGCCAAGAATTTAATAGAACAGGATAATGTATAGCTGAATTGATTCACCAAGGGGTCAAGATAAGGAAAGGGGTGTACACAGTGCAGGGATGATGATCAGGAAAGAATTGAGGGTAGAAAATGGAGAGCATAGTGAGAAAGAATAGGATATGGGGTAATAAAAGGGAAACAGATCAATATAAAATGTTAATCAGCAAAAGAAATATCAGAGTTCATGAACATTCATGAGTGATAGCAAAATCAAGCATATGATTATCACTATGTATAAGTTAAAGTAGAGTTTGTGAGTAAGTCATGGAAAATTTAAATTGAAAAACTAGCTTGAGATCCTATTAATAGGTATGTTGAAATCCATTAGTGTGTTGGCAGGAATTAGGAAGGAAAAGACTTTGAGACAAGCACAAGGGTGGGGGTGGGGGGCAGCTAGGTGGCTCAGTGGATTGAGAGCCAGGCCCAGAGATATGGGAAGTCCTGGGTTCAAATTTGAACTCAGACACTTCCTATCTGTGGGACACTGGGCAAGTCACTTGACTCCCATTGCCTAGCCCTTAACACTCTTCTGCCTTAGACCCACTACATAGCATTGATTCTAAGAAGGAAGGTATGAGTTGAAGAGAAGAGAAGAGAAGAGAAGAGAAGAGAAGAGAAGAGAAGAGAAGAGAAGAGAAGAGAAGAGAAGAGAAGAGAAGAGAAGAGAAGAGAAGAGAGAGAGAAGAGAAGAGAAGAGAAGAGAAGAGAAGAGAAGAGAAGAGAAGAGAAGAGAAGAGAAGAGAAGAGAAGAGAAGAGAAGAAGAGAAGAGAAGAGAAGAGAAGAGAAGAGAAGAGAAGAGAAGAGAAGAGAAGAGAAGAGAAGAGAAGAGAAGAGAAGAGAAGAGAAGAGAAGAGAAGAGAAGAGAAGAGAAGAGAAGAGAAGAGAAGAGAAGAGAAGAGAAGAGAAGAGGAGACAAGCACTGAACTCAATAAGTAAGAAAGGAGAGTATACCAAGTACCATTATCAGAATGTAACTTCTATCAAAATCTTGATGGTGTGATAAATATGGACTGAATGAACCTCACAGGAAGACAGCTTACTTGGTGGTGATAGAGAAAGTACTGAATAGAAAATGAGAAGCAAGGAGTGTTCCAGTTCCCCCATCAAGTTGGGGATATAAGTTAAAGTGTATCTGATACTAGAGAGTGTGGCTAGGGATCCCATGTCATCCAGAACAAGCTAGTTCTCGTGGAATGCCAGAAGATGGAAGGAATGAAAAAGAAAAAATGTTTAAAATGAAAGCAAATTTGTTAACCATAGAATAGGCAAATCAGAGGGTACAAAGGAAAGGAAGGTTTCTATAACAACAGCCAAGGGTTCAGAACCACTGGGGTAGAGACTATGACAGGGAGGAAGTAAGTTAGTTATTAAGGAGTAAATACAGACAAATTATCAGTGACTGGAAAGAGAAGTAATTAAAAAGGTCCAAGCTTATGGCAGGTGGTAAGACTGAGTCCTATGAGCTAGCTCCTAAAGGCCTGCCTATTTCCCAAACAGGCAAGAACTCCCCATAGGAGAAAATGCAAAATGAGAGAGTTTGGACAGGAGGCAGAAACTAGCAATATGAGGTCAATTTGGTCTGGAAACTACCTCCAGGGCTGTGGAGAAGAAGGCCCAGTGGGCAGAAGACTAATATTTAGATCCAGAGCTAAAGCATGTCTTAACAGCCAGACTCAGAAGGCAGACCATAAGACAGGAGGCCTGTAAGGTTTAGGGTGATTCAGTACTCCCTGGACAATACAGGGGGAAAAGACAATGGCCCCAGGCAGGCTGAGAAGCCACAAAGCACTGCCTGGAAAGTCACAGGGGAATAAAGAGGCCACAAGTGGGGTAGCTAGATCCTGAGCAACAAGAGCTCCCTGAGAAGTTTTGGAATGAAAATAGAAGTGGTAAAAACATATCAGCAGAACTAAGCAGGCATATGTAAAGAAAAGACAGGAAGGAAATAGGAATAATCTGGATAAAAGAGTGGGGCATGTGCATATATGCGTGCAAGTGTATATGCATACACATATAATGGAATAGAGAGAAATAACAATGATCAGATAACATGGCACCAGATAAGAGATCCTTATCCTCTTTTTTTCATTGATGTCATACTACAGCAATGTAATTATAAAGAATCACCCAACATAAAACAAAAGGAAAATTCATATTGTGAAATTATAAAGAACATGCTTGGCTCCCAAAAGAGAAATAATGAGAAAACAACTCCCTCCATTCCTTTGAGGAGGGGGAGTCCCATGGATATAGAATACGGCATATAATGTCAGATTTTTTTCAAAGTATTTATCAGTTTTGTTGATTATTTTTTCCTCTTCTCTAGTGGGAAAAAAAATGTTATAACGGATAGCTCTCTAAGTGGAAAAGGAAGGCATGCCACAAGAGATATAACCCATATAACAATAAAAGATAACAAAAATCTATTTTAAAAAATAGTTACTGAATCTTGCATAAAAGTTAAAGAGTGTTTTAACATAAAGAATGTTTTTGCAACAACAAAAAAGAAAAGGTAAAGGAAAAAAGAAAAGGGTTAAAATTATACAAGATATAGGAAGACCAAGTTGTAGGGCATTTTAATAATACATGGTGATGATACTTGTATTACCCTAAGTGGAGGTGAGGAAAGAGTAAATTCCAAGCAAGGGGGGCACATAGCTTGCCCAAAGGCAAGGAAATAGGAGATGGACTATCTTGTCCAGGGAACAACAAGGAGGCTAGTGAAATAAGCTGGGGTCAAGATTGCAAAGGGCTTTAAAAGCTTAACAGAGTACTTTATATTTTATCCTAGAGACAAGACAACAAGGAACCCTCAAAACTTCTTCAACAGGTAATATGATCAGATCTCTGCTTAAAGAGTATCGATTGTCAGTTGTCAGTCAGGTCAGTGATAAAGTCAATATGAACCTTCTTTAATTCAGATAAGCTGAAGAGCAATGGCAATAAGAATTGAAAGGTTGCTGAACTGGATTATGAATGATCTTGTAAGTAAAGAAAATTTAGATGGGAAAAAATAACCACCTAAGAGTCATAATAGGTTTCTCTAAGTTCTGATCTTTCCCCTTCTACCTCTCATTTATTCAGGAAATAATGCTTTTGCAAACCATTGAAAATATACTTTGGGTAAAGCTCATAAGAGAAGGCAAGAAGGAGATAGACCTATTAAAGTCAAAATCAAGAATGTATCATTAAAATGAAAGTGATTTGGCAGAGCTGAAGTGAAAATTTTTCAAGAACATAACACTTTAATAAAAGGCATTTTTCTCATGTTATATTTTTACTGCCATATATCACCCCAATCGTATTGGCCTCAGAAAAAAGTAACAAATAGTACCAATAAATAAAAGGCATATTTATAGTACATATTATAGTAGAATATAAGTATGGTTGTGGCAACCCAGTTTAGAAGATAAAAAATTTTTCTTAAAGTCTTAAAAATCAGGAAAACTGTTTAGTCAACTAATATTTTAAAAGTTAATCTCAAACAAAGAAAAACTTGAGAATTACAAGTATTACAGAAACAGAAAAAAATTTAAGTGTGCTATCCTACTCTTTACTGAAATTTAGTATACGATAGATCTATCTTAAAGCCAGTAACTTAATTAAAGTAGTCTTATAACATACCACAAAGATGGCATTAGTTCAAGTTACATTTAATTTTTGTACTTAAAGAGTTTCACAAAAGCATGATGCTAATTTTTATCCACTATGATCCCTCTGATTAGTTCATATCCCCAATGGAAGAGGCAACATGAAATGATTTCTATCTTGTAAGATAGACAGCACTCCCTCCCTAAAAAAAAAATAAACAACAAAAACTTTCAACTAAAAATAACCTACAACCTAAAATGAAAAACATTCTATGATGCATTCCTCTTAGGAAAGAAATGTAAATGATGACATATTGACACTTTAGTGCTAAATACTTTAAGGATATCTGCACAACCACAAAGCAAACAACTCCCAGGCATCACACTTCACTGAGCAACAAAGTAGTTTTTTTTTTAAAAACATTGTTGAAACATCTACCAATGAA
Organism: Monodelphis domestica; assembly: GCF_027887165.1. Taxonomy (NCBI): domain Eukaryota; kingdom Metazoa; phylum Chordata; class Mammalia; order Didelphimorphia; family Didelphidae; genus Monodelphis; species Monodelphis domestica. The sequence continues at coordinate 147,936,847 of NC_077231.1, forward strand.
GTTCCAACAATGTATCAGGATTTACTGGCAGATCTCAAAGTCTTTACATAGGAATATCTATATTGCATATATCCTTCACTTAGGAGTGTGCTACAAGTTCCAGTAGGAATCATAGAATTCCCTGAATTTCCAGAAACTACAGTAACCCCTACATTCAGACAAATCAAGGATTATATAAGTAATCTCCTTTTTAAGCTTTGAGGAATCAAAAAGATGTCCTCACAAAAGACTGGAAACTTTTTGCACTGAAATATTAATCTGAAGAGAATACCTATGAGCTTTAACTATAAGAATCATCAATTATAATATCAATTTACACACCACCTGTCCCACTTTGAGGAAACACTCCTTACCAGAATTTTATATGCATTCATTAAGTATTAATAAATACAATCACTAGTTGGAGTATATTGAAACCAATATATTACCAGCACAAATAATAGTATGCTTTAATCATCTCAACTAAATGATCTATCGAGCAAAATTTATTCCAGATTACCATCTCAAAAATCTTAAAACTAACAATCTAATCTTAACTTCAACTAAAGAAATAACCTTAGGAAAAATATATATTTTTTTAAATTTGAACATATTTTAAGGCTATTTGTAATGTTACCTTTGGAATCTTCTTTATTAGAGTCTTTGCTCTGATATGTTCTTTCATTGTCTTTAAACAAAATGGCTGGAACAAAAGCCTTCAAATCAATAAGGTTCTCATAAAAATTTCGAGCATCTTCATCCTCCCAAATACCACCTTCTAAGTCATATTCTCCAGGTTTACCAGGTGTAAAGATATCAATTCCAGGCCCATGTTCTACAAACAAAACATACATAGTTAGTGCCACTGTATACATAATGAACATAACAAATAAAAATTTATATTCTACCCAATAAGCATTTTCATTTTAAATCTATCATGTTATACTTCATATGCAGATGACGGTGAGAAATATTCAAAATAATGTTACTTTACATTTAAAAAGAACAAACTTTTATAACTGTAAAATCATCTTCAACTTTAAATCACAAAATATAAGTTTTTTTTAAATTCAAAAATTTTATCAAACCACTGAAAAAAACATAATATAATGTGAAATGGGAGACACAAGTATATTTTTTAAAATCAATATTTACTCTGAACACTAAATTTAATAAAATAAATTTAGTTGTTTGATATATTGGGTCTATATTTGTAAATTATAAAACTATAATGACTAATGGAATATCTATGTCCTTAAGTTCTATCTACTTCCAGAGGCACATTGTGACATCTTAAGGGATGGTTATCTTTTTCCCTGCATTTCTAAAGTATTTAATACCTAGAGAACTGATCTGATAGTTAATAGCTTTTATAACACATGGCTATGCACTATTAGTATTATCACTTTAATAAAATTATACATTCTTTAAATGTTGGAGACATTTCCAAAGAGAATAGCGATGCCAATATCATCCACAATAAATACAAAATGGCAATATGACTCAAGTCTTAAATATTATATTGACAGATTGTGGGACCAAGACCCCCATTCCCCAATCCCTACTGAAAATAACAGGCCCTCCTTTTCCATCACCTGCCAACCCCAATACCTGCCTAGAAGAACACCAAGATTCTGTTCCTCAGCCTGTCCTGCATGGCTGAGTACAGCCTGAGAACCAAACCCCTCACCCCCTCAGGAACAACCAATGAACTTAAATCCAAGTAGCTTACCTTGCTCAGAGGCAAGTTAACTCATCCCTGACAACCCACTATTCCTCCAACCCTTATAAGAGATTACACCCTTCCCCACTCAGGTAGGGATTTAGCAGCCATCTTCACTGGTGTCAGACCCCCCCTTGCTCCCTCCTGACACTTACCCCCACCAGGGGTCTCCATAGCCATCTCTCCTGGCATTGGACCTCTCCCCCATGCTGCATCTTCCATCCATTATCCTACCCCTCGCTTCCTTTCCTCCAATAAAGTCTTACTATATCACCTCACTCTGGTCTCTCTCTCTTGTGTCAAACCCTTGTCAGTCAGACTGACACATACTATAAAAAAACTAGAAGTAATTTATATGTCTTGTATAGTTATAGGTAGGACACATATTTCTGACCAGAGACAAATTACAAAATTAAGAAAAAACCTCTTATTAGATTAAATTGAAGAGCTTTTACACAAATAAAATTAATGCATGGAAGTTAAGAAAGGAAACAGTCAAATGAGAAGTTTTTTTTTTTTAAACCCTTACCTTCCATCTTAGAATCAATACTCTGTACTGCTTCCAAGGCAGAAGAGTGGTAAGGGCTAGACAATGTGGATAAAGTTACTTGACCAGGGTCACATAGCTAGGAAGTGCCTGATTTGAACATAGAACCTCCCATTTCTAGGTCTGGTTGAGAAGTCTTTGTATCAGATTTCTAAGAAAGGAGTTAGACACCCAAAATATAAATAGTTCCTCTTATCTGACTCACATAATTTTATTTTTATGATTTCATCTTTGGCTCACTCATTATTCAAGATTACATTTTTCTGACTCAATTTGGGTCTGTGTCTCATTTGTACTCCACAAACAGATTATGTTTATTGCATTTTAATCTACAAAGAATATGTTTCTTATTTCTCCATTTTTATATTTGTATTTACATCTATGCCCTAATTCATCACCTTGATTGGGCACTAAGAATCATGTGCAATCTTTAGCAAACTCTGGTTAGAAGTTGTTATAACTATCTTCAAATTTCTATAGAAATCTGTTCAATTTTACATTTTCAGCTTTGTTTTTAATTCTGTTAGATGTGTTAAAAATTGAGAAATGAAAAAAATTCTCAGATTATTATTGTATTACTGTCTTTAATTTCAATTCATTTTTTTTATTTAGATAATGTAAGTTTAATGATATTGGCTTGTTGTCTGTGTTTCCTTTCTGCAAATGTAGTTTCCTCATTTATCTCTTTTTATGTTGCAAATTTTAATTTTTGTTTTTTTCCAGTAGGAATGATTACAACTCTTGCCTTTTGGATTTACCTGATACAAAATAAATTTTGTTGAAGCTTCTCAATTTTCTTCTTTGTATAGGATTAATTTATTGAGATATGTGTTTTTTAACCAACAGATGTTTTCTTATGTAATGTCATTCTTTTTATTGGGTTTTTTAATCTATTTAGAATTAGTTATAAAAGTTAAGTTTTCCTTCATTTGTCTCTAGTACTGGGTTTTTTCCTCAACTGGAATTTTTGGGGAGAGTTCCTTTCTTTTTACATACAATACATTGCCTTTTTACTTAGTTTGGTTTAATATACATACAGAACTGAATAAAGTACTGGAGAAACTACAATTAAGGACTAAAATTTCTTCTAAAGAATATATGTATTTCTCAGCACTACTTAGAACTTAGCATCAAGATAATTTAAATAAACACAAAAAGGGCAAAAATAATAAATACTGTCTTTATAGACCAAAACACAATAAATATAGTAACTAGTTTAGAGGGTACAAACAAAAAAGGCACAGACTGAATGGAAATTTAACAACAAAATCTTAAATACTGAGTAGGCCAAAAGAATAAATCATAAAACAATAATTATGTAAAAGAAAATGATAATGATGAATCAACATTTCTGAGATACAGGTAAAGTGGTTCTCAGGAGGAAAATCATAACCTTAAAAAAATCAGAAAACTAAAAAGGAAAGAATTAATGAAGTTAACATTTTTTAGTGAGAAATCCAATAAATAGAGCAAAAATAAGCACAAGAGGAAATTGAATTAGAAATAAATATGTTAGAAACCAAAAATACTGTAGAAATGATAACTACTACTAAAATCAGGTTCTTTAAAAAGATTAAAAATATTGATAAGCCTTCAATCACGACTGGATTAAAAAGAAAAGGGAGGTAATAACCAACAAAATTGAAAATGAATATGTGAAATCATTATTAAACCAGAAGGAAAAAAACTATTCTGCACTATATGCTAAACAAAGCTAAAAACACAAAACACCAGATCATAAATAATCCAATTTTAGAAAAGAAAACTAAACTAGCTATAAAGAAACAATGACAGAAAAAAATTTTTTGATCCTGATGGATTTTCAGAAGAATTCCATTAAACTTTTAATGAATAATTAATACTAATAATATACAAAGTAGTAGCCCAGACTTTTATATAATACAGCTATAAACCTAATGTTTAAACCAAGAAAGGATAATGCACAGGAGAATTATGTCAATTTCATTAATGAATAGCAGGTCAAATTTTTTAAATAAAAACTTATTGAAAAGAATATGGCAATTTATCCCCCCAAAAAAAACATTCATTCTAGATCAAGCTGCAATTTTCCACAGAGTAAAGATTAGTTCAACATTCAAGCAATTATATTAAAATTAAAATCATCTAAACTATATGATTCTCACAAAATAAAGAAAAAGTCTTTGACAAGCACAATGAAACTTTATGCTTAAAAGGGAGAAGGGGGGACCTACAAAGTTTTGGCAAAGAATCTTTTTTATGCTTCATAAAAAGTATCTAAAACCAGAAGTATGAAAATATACTCATTTCCAAATAAATACAGGAGTTAGTTAAAGCAAGGATGCTTCTCTTTTCCCTATTATTTGATATAGCTCTAGAAATACTGGTAATAATAATGAGAATTAAAGACAATAACAGTAACAAAAAAATTTACTTATTCAACACTATCCCAATCAAAATACCAAAAATTTATCTATGTGACCTATAAAAAATTATGGCAAATACATTTAGAAAAGCAAAAGATCATAAATAGCATGGAAATTAATGAAAAATATAAAAAAGGTCTAAAATCAGATTTTAAACAGTATTATAAAAGCAGCAATTATCAAAACAATCTGGAATTGGCTAAGAAATACAAAGGGACATCAGTGGAACAGAGCAGATATACAATAAACAGTGACAAAAGATTTTAGCAATCTTGTATGTGACAAAAATATAGATCTAGGCTATTGGGATAAGAAAGCACCATTTGTTGAAAAATGCTGCAACAACTAGAAAATAAGATATAAAGTAAGTATAGACCACTATCTTACAGAATTCACTAATTTAAGATCAAAATGGATATATGCTCAAGAAATAAAAGGAGATAAGCAAATTAGAGGAATTGGGAATATGCTACTTATCAGATTTATGAATAGGAGAGGCATTTGTGAGTAAACAAGAGAGAGAGAACATTGTGAAATGTAAAACAGATAATTTTGAGTATATTAAATTGAAAAGGTTTCATACAAATATAATTTCCCAAGATTAGAAGCAGAAAATTGGGGGGAAATTTTTTCACAAACAGACTCTCATATAGAGATTTCAAATCTAAACTATTTAGAGAACTTGTCAAATTTATGGAAATAAGAGCAATCCTCCAATTGATAAAATTGGCAAAAGATACAAAGAATTATCAAAATTGAAGAAATCAAAGCCATATATAGATACATGAAAAAATGCACAAAGTCATTACTGATTGGGGAAATGCAGACTAAAAGAATTCTAAGGTATTATCTCACACCATTAAAAAGACTAAAAAGGCAAAATGAAAAATGCAAGCGGGGATGTGGAAAACTAATGGTGAAATGGTGAACTGATCCAACTATTTTGGAGAACAATTTGGAATTACACCCAGTTATAAAACTATGTATATTCTTAGATCTAGCAATATCATTGCTGGATCTATTTCCCAAGGAAATCAGGGGAAAAGAAAAGAACCTTTATTCTGAAATATTTACAGCAGTTTTTTTTTTTTGTGATGGCAAAAAACTAGAAATTGAGGGGAAATACATCAATTAGGGTATATGACTGTGAGGGAATACTAATGAACTGTAAGAAATGAGTATATGAATCTAAAAGAAAACTTGGAAAGAATTACATGAGATAATGAGGAGGGAAACAAGTTGAATGAGGAAAACAAGTTGAATGAGGAAAACATATATACACCTACACATTTAATATTTGAAGAATTATGAATGTTCACTTCCAGAGAATGACCCGAGAATCAAAAAACAAAAAAACAATCTATATATTTTCCAGATGATACATTCTATTGTGTGAGAAGGGGAAGGAGCTGAATAAACAAATGAATAAGATTAGTAAAGAAGAGATAAACTATTACTATAAGTTAATGACATAATGTTTGACTTCAGAAAATCCTAGGGAAATAGCAAAGACATTTCAAAATAAACCCATAAAATCAAAAGCATTTCTATGTAGTAAGAACAAAACCCAAGAATGAATATTGGCAAATAAAATCTCACTCAAAATAAACACAAAATAAGGGGGCAGCTGGGTAGCTCAGTGGATTGAGAGACAGGCCTAGAGATGGGAGGTCCTGGGTCCAAATCTGGCCTCATATACTTTTGCTGTGTGACCCTGGGCAAGCCACTTAACCCCTTGCCTAGCCCTTACCACTCTTCTGCCTTGGAACCAATACACAGTACTGATTCCAAGATGGAAGGTAAGGGTTTAAAAAAACATTTTTTGAAATAAATAAACACAAAATAGATAAAATACTAGACCATTAAACTAAAAAAAAAAAAAAGATAAAATGCTTGTATCTATTCAATTACAAATTGCACTTTAATGAAATAAAGAACTAAAATAGCTGGAGGCTGTGCAAATGTAATTTAAAATTGTATTAAAGTTAATTTACAGTTTAAATGCATTACAAATCAAACTATCAAATGCATACCTTACAGATTAAATTAATTTAAAGAAACAAAGGATCTAGAGGATCAAAGAAAATAATGAAAACATGGGATGAACAGGAAATAAGACTTCCAGATCTCAAACTATATTATAAAGCAGCAGTGTCATCAAAACCATTTGGTGTGGTATAAAAAATAAAGGAGATTTAACAATATGGAAATGTTTTGTATGATCATACATGGATAACCCAGATCACCTTGCTTGCCAGCTCTAGGAAGTGAGAGGGAAGGGAGGAAGGGAGACAATTTGAAACACATAACTTCAGAAAATTTATGTAGAAATTTGTTACTGCATGTAATTGGTAAATAATAAGAATAATAAAATAAATAAAGGAGATCAGTGCTCTGGATTATTAAAGGAGGAATCAGAAACAAAGAAAACTCAATCTAGTTGTAAACCTCAAATTTCCTTAGACTTATAATTGTTGAAAATTTCACCATTGGGATATTTCATACTTGGAAAATTTCTTACTGATAGTCTATTGGAATGGGAACTCCATTGGCATGGGAGGTTCCTTCTCTTCCCTTCTTAAGATTACTTTAGGACAGAAACCCTTTGCTGAACAATGGAAAGGACTTTGACCTATGCTTAAGCATAGAACAGGAATTTCTTTGAGTCTTGATTGATTTTAGAATTGATACAATGGAGATACTTGGAATAAATCTCCACCCTATTCAGTCCTAATAGGATTGAGTAAGGGCTGCAGCCTAGATCAAAATTTAATTATTCCAATCTCTACCATACTCAAGTTAACAGGATTTAGAAAGGGCTGTAACAAAGGAGTAAAGATTTAATCATTTGAAAAATATGACCTTCAACAGACATGTGCAAAAGCCAGAAACCTCTGGGCGGTCCTGGGTTAAGCGAGAGCCTCCATTGACAGGGAAATTGATGAAGAGTGATTGGTAGATGTGAGGACTGAGGGGAGGCAACTTGGATGGTGTCCTTAAAGATAGGAGGGTCTGGAGACTGGAGGGGTGGAGTTTTTGAGCGGTGTGGTTCCTGGGCTCTGAGGAGCTTGCTCTGAAGGAAGCTGAAGGTGGGGGCCTCTGAGACTGTTTCTCCATTTTGGACACGTGAGTAATAGGGACTGATCTCTTTTCTTTGCCCCAGCTATCTAAGGGCTTGGGCCTTTTGGCCCAGCCTAAACAGAAGGGGTATTTAAGCCCTATTCCCTTCTCTCCCCTTTCTCTCTCTATATATATATCTCTAATTCCTTTCTTGCTCCTATTGTAATTAAACTCCAAAAAAGGCTGACGGCTGACTTGAGTTTTTCATTTAGGAATTACATAGCTGATTCCTTGGCGACCTTAAATTAATATATATATCAGTCTTTTAAAGTGATTCCCTTGTTACATAGTGTTCAATAAACCTGAAAACAAAAAAATCTTTTACTTCATAGAAAAACTGGAAAACAGCATGGAAGAAATTAGGTTCAGAACCATATCTTATAAGATCTTTCCATATTAAATTAAAAATGGATATGACTCTTAGTTTTAAGATTATATTGTAGAATAAAAAATTCTCAAAAGAATTGCCAAGTATTAATATCAGCATGAAAGAACGCTCCAAATTAATTCAAACAATCTTTTTTTTAAACCCTTACCTTCTGTCTTGGAGTCAATACTGTATATTGGCTCCAAGGCAGAAGAGTGGTAAGGGCTAGGCAATGGGGGTCAAGTGACTTGCCCAGGGTCACACAGCTGGGAAGTGTCTGAGGCCAGATTTGAACCTACGACCTCCCGTCTCTAGGCCTGGCTCTCAATCCACTGAGCAACCCAGCTGCCCCCTAATTCAAACAATCTTGAGGTTTCACCAGCGATTTTATAAATTGGTAAAGATAACAAAAATGTTGATAGTGTAAGAGGATTAATCAAGGAATGTCATCTTTCCCTTTATTTCCTTCATGAGTTTTGATTATACAATAAATGTGAATTATAAAATAAATTATCATACAATGTATGTCTGACATATTTCTTCTATCATGACATGGGGAATATGGTATAACTTATAAAGAGACCATTTTGAGGAGAGGGAGAGGGGAGAGAAAATCTGAATCACAAAATGTCAGAAAATGATTATAAAAAAATTATTTCTACATGTAATAGAAAAATAAATAAAAGTCAAAGAAAGAAAATAATAATATAAATAGTGCAGGAGGGGTTCTCAAAAGATAGGTGCACAAAGACCATTGCTAATGGGACTGAGAATTGGTACAATGATTTTGGAAATGCAGAATTTTGCCAAAAATGGCCTTAAAATGTCTATGCCCTTTGACCAAGAGATTCCACTACTAGGTTTAAGGCCCAAGAAGGCTATGGATAAGAAAGTTCTTATATACAACAAAGTATTTTTTGTGATGGCAAAGAAGCAGAAACAAAGTAAATTCCCAGCAACTGAAGAATGGCTACACCAGTGTGATACATGAATGTAATGGAGTAGTATGCTATAAGAAATGATGAGTGTGATGAATACAGAGAGCATCATGGAAAGATCTACATGAACTGAGAGAATATAAAATAAACTGAGGCAAGAAAACATACATACATAACAATGATAATACTTATAAATGGAAAGAACCACACAATGTAAAAACAAAAAGAAATGCTGCAAAATTATAAAGTACAAACATAAGAGATATGAGAGGAAGCACCCAATCCACATCATGCTTAGAGATGGGTTCACAGGTATTCCACTGCATGTTTTCAATATATTGACAGGTTATGCCAATTTTTTCCCTCCCCTTTTCCTTTTCTGTCTTCAAAAAAATGCTATTTGTTATATGGGTTGGGAAAAAGGGAAGAATACTATAGAAAATTAATGTTTAAAAAATAAAAGGTCAATAAAAACACTCCTAAAATGATCAAATTATTTAAAAATGAAAAGAGAAGCAGGTTATGCCATTTACCATTATATCTAGAAGATGACATTCTTTTAAAAACAAGGCAATAAAAAATAAGGTAGATATTTCATTATATGAAACTGAAAATCTTCTGCACAAACAAAATTAATGCATGAGGAAAGAAGACAAATGGAAAAAATATTTTATAATAAATTTCTTAGATAAGGGTTTGGTATCCAAGACATAACAATCAACAGAAATATATAAACATATATGTGTGTTTGTGTGTGTGTACATAAAGCCAATCCTCTAAAGATAAGTGGTCAAAGAACATGAACAAAGAGTTCTCAAAAGAAGACCTGCAAATGACTAACAAGAGAACTTTATTATACTAGGACTTTACAACAAAAAAAGAAAAACAAAACAAATTATAAAAAAATGTTTCAAAGTACTAATCCAAGTCCAAAGAGATCTAACTCATACCCTAAAACCAGCAAAATGGCAGACAACAAAAGATGAACTTCTAGGTCATAAAACCTACAAACTGGAGGATTTTTAATTTCTTCTAATCCTCACTACTTTTTAAATCTCTCCAAAATAGAAATTATGCACAAGGGAGAAAAATAATTCCAGTTGTCTCACAGCATAGGAAACCAAAAACCCTAACAAGATAAAAATGCAATGAACAAAAAAGTCTTTTTTCTTTTAACCCTTATGTTCTGTCTTGGAATGGATACAAGTATCCATTCTGTCTTGGATTGGATACAAGGTAAAAGAGCAGTGAGGGTTGGGAAACTGGGAGTTAAGTGACTTGCCCAGGGTCACACAGCTAGGAAATATCTGAAGCCATGTGAACCCAGGTCCTTTAGATTTCAGACCTGGAACTCTACCCACACTATTCCAGTTGCTTCTAAACTCTTAATATGCTCACTCAGCAAGCCATACCCCAATTATCCACCACACTCAGGCAGGGCTACATAAAGCAACTCAGAAAGTTTCAGGAGAACTCAAAGGCTTGCTCTAGCTCAGATGGCAATGCAGCAACTTCTGTGCTACATAGAGATCTCTAAGAAAACTCAGGAATGGAGGCACCCAGACCATGTAATTCATGGGCAAGAAAGAATACTACATCTAGGTGGGGCCAGTTCCATTCCTCTTAGTCACTTAGGGCAGACACTGAGGGTGATGAAATTAAAATTTCCCAGCATAAGAAGAGGCTGAAATGACTTTGAGATTCAACTCCTAGAGAAACCATAAACAAAGGGCAAAAAGTCAAGAAGTATAAGAAAAAATAAGGAAAAAGACTGAAATTACTAAAGATCCTCAAGAGAAAAAAAAATCAAGTTAAAACCTCAAGCATAAGCAAAAAAACAACAGCAGGAAAGATAGTAGTAACAGAAGGGAATATGGCTTCTCATAATGCCATATTCTCATAAATAATGTAAGACAAAAGATAATGAATTACGCAGAGGACCCTCTGTGGATTACCAAGAGAATGGAGCCACAGAAAGAAGTTCCCGAATAGTTTAAAAGAAAAATAAGAAATGTGAAAAAATAATTATAGCTTACACAACAAAACTAATTGGCAGAATAGAAAAACTTGTATCAGTCATAGCAAATTTCACGAAATAAAATCATGGACTGGTAATGCAAATACAAAGAAGTGAAAAAAAAATCTGATAGAAGAAAACCAAAAAGCATTTAGATGAAAAGAAAATAGGATCTCAAAACATTAATCTCTTTAGGCAAAATTTGAAAAACTGACTGAGGGGGCATCTGAGTGGCTCAGTGGATTGAGAGCCAACCCTAGAGATGGGAGGTCCTGGGTTCAAATCTGACTTCAGACACTTCCTAGCTGTGACCCTGGGCAAGTCACTTAACCTGCACTGGCTAATCCTTACTACTCTTCTGCCTTGGAACCAATATACAGTATTGATTCCAAGATGAAAAATAAGGGTTTAAAAAAGAAAAGGGGGTGGGGGGCAGGAGCCAGGATAGCAGAGTAACAACATGGAAAGCTGGAATCACTCTGAGAATCCTCTCAAATCAACTTTAAAATAGCACCTCAAAACAAATACTGGGGGTCAAAGAACCAACAAGGGGATAGAGAGAAGTAACTCCCGCAGAAAACAACTTGATAGGTAAGCAGAGAGGGATAGGGTAAGAAGGGAAATGGAAGTAAAACTTCACACAGAGGAGTGCAAGCCACCCCCACAACCACCATCACCTACTGCTCCAGGTTCAAACTTGGGCACAAGCCAACTTCAAGAGCTTAAGACCTGCCTAAGCAACAAGAGAGCACTCCACACCCACCCCCTGAAGTTCTAAGCCCTGGCACAAGGGTACAAGTGAGGCCCTAAGTCTATGGAACCTGGCCAGTTCAAGCCTATGGTAAAGCTTCTAGACCAGTGGTTCTCAACCTTTCTAATGTCGTGACCCCGCAATACAGTTCCACATGTTGCAGTGACCCCAATCCAAAAAACTATTTTGGAGGCTACTTCAAAACTGTAATTTTGCTACAGTTATGATTCGGAATGTAAATACCTGATATACATTATGTATTCTCATTGCTACAAATTGAGAGGTTGAGAACCGCTGATCTAGACCCAGAGCAAAGCAGTTCAAAGAGCTCCGAGTTGTGTTTGCCAACAGCAGTCCTTATAGAAGATTAAATTAACAGTAGGAGACAGCTTCCAGAGCTCTCAGCCCATTACCACCTTGGAAGGACTAAAAGTTGCAGTATACCAGACCTAGAACTGAGGATAGCAGCAAAAGAAAAACTAAGGTTTAAGAGAGTACACATTCTCTATTCTGAAAACAGAGTTCGCCTTTAAGATAAAAGCAAAAGTTTTTTTTAAAAGGGGAAAAAGGGTTGGGGAAAGGAGCAAATAGCAAAAGAAAATACCTAACCATAGAAATTTTTTATGGAGACAAAAAAAAAAAGCAAAACACAGATTCAGTAAAAGATAGTAAGATCAATGCAGCCACATGCAAAACTTCAAAGAAAAATGGGAATTGGTCTCAGCTACCAGAAGAGCTCAAAAAGGAATTAAAAAAATTAAATAAGATGGGAAGAAAATGGAGAAAAGAAATGAAATTAATGCAAAAAGAGAGAGAGAAAATAACATCTGAAAAAGCAGAATTGGTCAAATGGAAAGAGATCCAAAAAAGCCAAAGAAAAGAATTCCATGAAAAGCAGAATTGACTAAATGGAAAAGGAGGTACAAAAGGTCATGGAAGAAAATCATTCTTTAAAAATTAGAATTAGGCATGTATTAGCTAATGACTTCATAAGACAATAAACAAAACAAAATCAAATGAAAAAAGATGCAAGAAAACATGAAAAATCTCATTGAAAAAAATAACTAACCTGGAAAGTAGATCCAGAATAGAAAATCTAAGAATTATCAGACTATTGGAAAGTCATGATAAAAAAAAAAGCCTAGATATCATATTATAAGAAATAATCAAAGAAAACTGCCCTGATATTCTAGAATAAGAGAGTAAAAAAAGAAAAAGAAATCCACAGAGCACCTCCTGCAATAAATCCTCAAATGATAACTTCCAGGAATATAATAGCCTAATTCAAGAGCTCCCAGGCCAGGGAGAAAATGCTACAAGCATTCAAAAAGAAACAATTCCAGTATCATGGAGCTACAGTCAGTATTATACAGGATTTGGCAGCATCTACATCAAAGGATCAGAAGGCATAGAATAGGATATTCTGGAAGGCAAGAGAATTAGGTTTCCAATGAAGAATCACATACCCATCAAAACTAGGGAGCAGTTGGGTGCTCAGTAGCTTGAAAGTCAGGCCCGGAGATGGGAGGTCCTGGGTTCAAATGTGGTCTCAGATACTTCCTAGCTATGTGACCAAGGGCAAGTCACTTAACCCCCACTGACTAGTCCTTACCACTCTTCTGCCTTAGAACCAATACCCAGTTAAAACAGATCTAATTCAAAGAGATAAGGAAGGTTATTATATCTTGATAAAAGATACCATAGACAATGAAGTAATATCAATACATAACATATATGTACCAAATGGTATACCTCTAAAGGTGAAACTAAAGAAATACAGTAAAACTATACTAGTGGGAAACTTCAATCTTTCCCTATGAGAACTAGATAAATCTAACCAAAAAATAAACAAGAAGTAAAGAAAGTGAATGAAATTTTAGAAAAGTTAGATTTAACAGATCTTTGGAGAAAATTGAATGGAAAAAAAAAGGAATATACCTTCTTTTCAGCAGCACATGGTATATACACAAAAAAATGACCATGTATTAAGACACAAAAACTTCACAATCATATGCAGAAAAGTGAAAATAGTAAATGCATCATATACAGATCATGATGCAATAAAAAGTATAATCAATAAAGGTTCATGGAAAGACAAATTAAAAATTAATTGGAAACAAAATAATCTAATTCTTCAAAAGCAGTGGGTCAAAAAATAAACAATGATTTCATTAAAGAGAATGACAATGAGGAGACAACAAATCAAAATTTATGAGATACAGTAAAAGAAGTACTTAGGGGAGAACTTACATCCCTGAATGCTTATCTCAAGAAAACAGATAAAAAGCAGATCAATAAATTGAACATGCAACTAAAAAAAAAACTAGAAAAAGAACAAATTAAAAATCCCCCAAAGACTAAATTGGAAAACCTAAAAATCAAAGGAGAAATTAATAAAATTGAAAATAATAGAGAACTATTAAACTAATAAATAATACTAGGAGTTGGTTTTATAAAATAAAATAAAATAGCACATTGGTTAATTTGATTAATAAAAGGAAAGAAAATCAAATTACCAGTATCAAAAATGAAAAGGGTGAATTCACCTGCAATGAAGAGGAAATTAAAACAATCATTAGGATCTATTTTGTTCAACTATATGACAATAAATCTGACAATGTAGGTGAAACAGATGAACATTTACAAAGAAATAGAATACTTAAATAATCACATCTCAGAAAAAAGAAATTGAACAAGCCATCAATTAACTCTCTTAGGAAAAAATCCCCAAGTCTGGATAGATTCACAAGCAAATTCTATCAAACATTTAAAGAACAATTAATCCCAATGCCATATAAACTATTTGGCAAAATAAGCAACGAAAGAGTCCTACCAAAAATTTTTTATGACACAAATATGGTGCTGATACTTAAGTCAGTAAGACCAAAAACAGAAAGAAAATTACAGACCAATTTCATTAATGAATATTGATGTAAAAATCTTAAATTATTTTAAAATACTAGCAAAGAAATTATAGCAATGTATCACAAGGATTATTCATTACAATCAGGTAGGATTTATATCAGCAATGCAAAGCTGATGTAATATTAGGAAAACTATCAGCATAATTGGCCATATCAATAACCAAACTAAAAGGAAAAAAGTTTTTGTACAAACAAAACCAATGTAATCAAGATTGGAAGTGAAACAACTGGGGTAAATAATTTTTTTAACAAGTTTTCTTGACAAAGGTCTCATTTCTCAAATATATAGAGGAATCAAGTCAATTTTATAAGAAAAGGCATTCCCCAACTGACAAATGATCAAAGGATATAAATAAGCAGTTTTCAGATGAAGAAATCAAAGCTATCAATAATATAAAAAAATATTCTAAGTTCCTCTTGATTAGAGACTACCTCAAACCTATTAGATTGGTCAATATGACAGTAAAGGAAAGTGATAACTATTGTAGGGGATATAGCAAAATTGGGACACTAATGCAGTGTTGGTGGAGTTGTGAACCAATCCAACCCTTCTGGAGGGCAATTTGGAACTATGCCCAAAAGGGGCTATAAAGGAATGCATCACCTTTTGATCTAATAATACCACTACTAAGTCTGAGTCCCAAAGAGATCCCCAAAAAAGGGGAAAGGACCTACTTGTACAAAAAATATTTATAATTGCTTTTTTTTGTGATGACAAGGAATTGAAAATTAAAGGGATACCCACCAATTGGGAAATGGCTGAAAAAATTATGGTATGATGCTGATAGAATACTATTGTGCTGTAAAAAGTGATGAACAGGATTATTTCACAAAGAGCTATAAAGACATACATGAACAGATGCAGAGTGAAATAAGCAAGAACAAGAACATTGTATACAGTAACAGCAACACTGTGGAAATGATCAACTGTGATAATTAGCTACTCTCAGCAATACAAAGATCCAGAACAATTCTGAGGGGTTTATGACAAAGAATGCCATCCATCTCCAGAAAATGAACTGTTAATAATCAGAATGCAGATCAAAACATGCAATCTTTTACTTTAGTTTATTTGGGTTTTATATGCTTATTCTCTTACAAAAATGATCAATATGGAAATATGCTTTGCATGATAATACATGCATGTATATAACCCAGACCAAACTGCTTGCCAGCTCCAGGAGAAGGAAATGAAGTGCAGAGGACAGATAATTTGGATCATATAAATTTAGAAAACTTAGGTGCAAATTTGTTATTACGTGAAATTGGTAAAATAACATCTTGACAATTTTTTTTAAAAATCTATGTAACAAATATAAAATTTTAAAAAGAAAGAAAGAAAAACTAACTTAATAGGATTAAAGCCTTCCCAGGAAAATCGAATATGTCAAAAAAACTAAACACCATAATACCATAACATAACACCATAAATACAGGAAATAATACAAGAAAACTGCTCTAGGCTTTTGAACACTCAAAACAAAGGGTCAATTCAAATAATCCAGATTGCTTCCAGGAAAAAAAAAAAACCTTTTTTGCCTTTGAAAAATATTATTAGTTCTTTTAGAATGACTCTCTGGGAGTGGAAAAAGGAAAGATATTGGGGGAAATTCTGATGATGTAAAAAAAGACATCAATAAAAATTTATTTTACATAAATACTGAAAAGAAGGCAGTTTAGATAGGTAGTACAGCTCAGGGAATTACAGTACTAAATTTATTATATGCTTAAAAACAATAGTGGATCAATGGAATAGATAAGGAACACATTATACAGTAGTGAATGGCCATAGTGATGTTATATTTGAGAAGCCCAAAGACTCAAGCTTTTTGGAAAACTCCCTATTTGACAAAAACTTCTGGGAAAACTAGAAAACCTGCAGAAATTAGGTATAAACCAATATCCCACACTAAATATCAAGATAAGGTTAAAATGGGTATGTGATTTAGATACAAAGCAAATTAGTAGAGCATGGAATAGTTTACCTGTCATATCAATAAAGGAAGAAGCTATGACAAAAAGAAAGCATTACAAGATATCAAATGGGTAATTTTGATTACATTAAATTAAAATGGCTTTGCACAAACAAAACCAATACAGCTAAAATCAGAAGGAAATCAAAAAGTTAGGAAAAAAATTTTTATAGCAAGAGTCTCTAATATAAAGGTTCCATGTCTCACTTCTGTTAAGAACTAAGTCAAAATTATAAGAATACAAGTCATTCTCGAAATGATATATGGTCAAAGAATATAAACAGGCAGTTTTAAGACAAAGAAATCAAAGCTATCTAGTCATTTTGTGTGAAATAATTTGACCCCTAGACTCCTATTCTATTTCAGTTGACCCCCACCTTGCTGCTAAATTTTTTACACTTATACTAATTCCTAATCAGTTTTATCCAGTTGAATATGATTCCATAAGGGAAGTGCTTATTTCTTTTGTATTAACATACTTTAATATAAATTCAGTCAACTAAGGATAATGAACTAATCTTAATACATAATTGGGAATAATTAAGTTAAATAGTTGTATAGATATTTTTTAACTTGTAAAGGACCCAGATTTTCTACTCTAGGCCTAACTATCTAAGTCCTGCTTGACAGGGAAGTAATAAGCATCTGTGGAAAGTCCCCTAGTTATTTTAAGAGCCTCTCAGTCTTTTAACATTTTCCTCTAAGGCCCAACATTATGTGGTATCTGTTTCCCACAGGTCCATTTCCCTATGACTACAAGTTGATAGGGTAGTAGGGCAGTTCAGTTAGATCATTTCTGTGACCATGAATTGGTAGGATAGGAGGTTAGTTCTGCTGGCCTGTGACCCCCCCAAAAAATTTGTGTTTCGTGCTACACCATGGACTATCTGGGACTTGAGGACTATAAAACTTGTACTCTGGAGCATGGAGGGATCTCACATCATGAGGAAGGTATGGGATCCTATTGGCTGAAGGGGGCTACATCCCTTAAATTGTTATTGGCTCTGAGCTCTGCTTTAGTAGTTTATTTTTCACATTACAATGTGAAAAAATGTTCTAAATCACTAATGATTAAAGAAATGCAAATTAAAACTCTGAGGTAATACCACATCATCGATTGGTAATATAACAGAAAAGGGAAATGATAAATGTTGGAGATGTGGGAAAACTTGGAATACTAATGTACTATTGGTGGAATTGTGGACTGATCCAACTATTCTGAAAAGCAATTTGGAACTATGCCCAAAGAGTCAAAAACTGAGCATATATTTTGACCTAGCAATACTACTATTAGGTCTGCATCCCAAAAAGATAAAAGAAAAAAGAACTTATTTGTACAAAAATACTTATAGCAGGGCTTTTTATGGTGGCAAAGAACTGATAATTGAGAAAATATCCATCAGTTAGGGTAATGGCTGAACAAGTTTTGGTATATGACTGTAATGGAATACTATTATGTTGTAAGAAATGACAAGCAAGATTCTTCAGAACAATTTGGAAAGACTTACATGAACTGATGAACAGAACCAGTAGAACATTATACACAATATCAACAATATTGTATGATGATCAACTATGAATGGCTTAGCTCGAGTAATACGATGCAAGACAACCCCAAAGGACTCATGGTGAAAAATGCTATTCCAGAGAAAGAACTGATGGAAACTGAATAAAGATTGAAGTATACCATTTTTTCATTTTATTTTGGGGGGGGGGGGGAGGGAGTTCTGGATTGTGTTTTCTTTCCCAAAATGATTAATATGGAAATGTTTTTCATGATGCATATATCTAATCTATATAAAATTGTGTACTCTCTTAGGGAAGGGTCAAAAAACAAGGAGAGAATTTGGAACTAAATAATTTTTTAATGAAATGTTAAATATTTTCTTCCATACAATTAGGAAAAAATTAAATATTTAAAAAACCAATTACTTTAACAAAAAAACCCAGCTCTGTCCAATTATTTCATGACTTTGAAAACATTATCTTTTCCTTTTATTCATAAATGGACATATTCACATTATGTCAAGTTCAGAGCAAAATTTCAATTTTTTCAATTTTTAAAATAAAAAAGAAATATTAAGTAGCATATCAATTATATATTTAATACAGCAACCACCCCACTTATCTGAAATGATCAGAGAATGAGTTATTAGGGGTTGATAAATTTTCTTTATGGTTAAAAACCAACCTTTAAAAATCTTTATTTGGTATTTGTTGGGGTAATCATCTTTCTAAAGCATTGTCTGTCTTCCTGACTTAGAATATAGAATAATAAATATTAAAACTTTTTTTGGAAAAGTCAACATCAATTAATATAACTATTACACATAAAGTAAGTATTGTTCATTAACCTTCACTATTTCATAAAAGGATGTCTTAAAGGGATAAGGTGTATAGAATTGTTTACCCTATAATAAGTATGTTACCAATATGATGCCAGAAAGTTCTGAGACTACCAAGTGATAAAATACTTAGCTCATCATATTACTAAATGAACCTAAACTAGTAGGCCATTCTGGTTTTTTCTTTTCTTATTTTTATTTTCTCTTCTCAAAAATCCTAAAGTCTCCTAGCCACTCTCATCCTCATCTCTGTCATTTTTTTCAAAATGACACTTCTGCTATTTCTCTCTTCCTTTGTCTTCCTTCCCCTCCCCCAACCCCCTTTTTAGGTTGTATTTCTTCTTTTTTTCCCTAAATTTCTCTATGGTGCCATTAGTGTAGCTTGGCTTTCAGTCAGTAACAAATGTGCTCCTTCTTTTGAACAGTGACTCAATCAATTATCTTGTATAATTTGGATTTTTAACCATGGACAGCACTTCTGATCTCTTCTTTAACTTCTGGCCATTTCTGTATAAAAACTGAGACTAGAAAGCGCTGCTACTGTATCTAATAGAGAACAAATATTAAATGATAAAAATACTAATGGCAAGTCTTTATCATTGAAAGGTCCCACTGTACATGTAAGCAAAGTATGAATTTTTTTAATAATAGCTTAACATTATAAACACATTAAGTTTATGGTAAAGTCCACATTTCTGTTGACTATTTGGAAAAGTCTGGCTTATCAATAATTTATCTACAAATATAAAAGATTTCTTTTCATAAAATTGAAAATATAAATTTTGATGAGAAAGAAGTAATTTTTGAAGCTAACTTTTATTTACAAAAGGTATCTAACCTTTTATGACTCATTACTCAACAATGACAAGGAAAAATCAAATTTTAAACCTCTTTGAAGTCTCATTTGTGATCTCCTCCTTTGAATAGATCTTGCTAAAATTCATTTTCTATTCTTTTTTTCCACTTGATCTCCTTAACATTTCATTATATCTATTGGAATTTACAAGTCTTGTATGAATTCAGTAAATTCTATTATTAAATAAGGTCATCATTATGATATATTTTATGATCAATATTCTACTAGGACTACAATTCTCACATTTGAAAACTGTAATTTTTAAGATTTCTCTTTATTCAATTTTCATATATTACCAGTTGCCACTTCTCGTCAATTCTACCTCAATAATATTTCTCACATCTCTACTCTTCTATCTATCCCCAATGGCCCCACCCAAATTACCAAAGATTACAAATTATAGTACTACTAACAATATAGTAAAATCTGAAATAGGAACCAGTTTATTGCCCTAAATTCAGTTTTAGACTATGCTGACCTTGGAAAAAAGTAGGAAGTTTCCTCATATCAAATGCAATCGACAACTACAAAATGAATTTGGACCTTATTATTCATCAAAACAAGGAATGTTAAGATAATCACCATGAATACTCAAATTCTGAAGGAATAATTCATTTTTCTCAACTGTCTTCAAAAACATTAATAAAAATGAATAACTTTTACCTCATTAGTTAAAATTTCCGGTTTCTTCACTTATTCTTAAATTCTGCTTTCCTCACTTAGTACTACTACATCTTATAAAGCACCAGTAGAGCCAGGGAATTAAAGAAAGCAAGAAGACAGGCCAGAAGTTGGTCTCAGGAAACTAATAACCAAATCTATGAATAGATTATTCTGTGCCTCTGAATAAAAGGGGAATTCAAATCTCTTGATTCCCCATTAGGTGATTTAATAACTTTCTAATACTAAACTGCATAATTCTTAACTCCTATAACTGGTAAAGATACACATAATTTTTTTCTATTGTTCTTTTCTAAATCCTTCATAATAATGTCCTAAATTCCCCCCGCATCTGCATCTAAAATCACCTGAAGCAATCTTTCTCCCTGTAAATTCAAAGTACTCTCTTTCCTCAGTGAAGAAATTTTAAAAAATAAAATAAAAGTATGGATCACTTAACTTCTTTTGGACTCAAATACTTATTTATAAAATTAGAAACTAGATAATTTCTCTAAATTCCATCATTGAAGGATATAGGAAATTAAAGAAATGATGGACGAGTATATAAAATCTGTATATATTTTTTTAACTTTCTGAAATTTTATGGAATAAAGTTAACTTGCTCTTACTTATAATTGTAGGATTTCAGAGCCAGAAAAATTCGAGATCAATTAACTACTTCAAGTACATTTTTTACAAATAAAATAAACAAAGTCTGAAGATATTACCCAAAGTTGCAAAGCTTAAGTTAAAGCAGAACCAGATCTAGATCCCTAAATCCCAAGCCATTTCACTTTCCACTACATTGTACTGTCAGTTCTTAACTGTATCAAGTTTTAATACTATTTTTAAAACCCTAAAAAATAGCAGGGGTAATTTTCTTTTGAGGATAAAAATTTAGCCAATAGTCAATTATCAATCCTAAAATAAAGGTTAGTAACAAGTAGTTTCAAATGTTAAAATTTTTTTATTATAATAGCTTACCTTCTGGTGTTGGTTTATCCTGAGGAAGATCAGGCATATTTTCATCCAAAAGGTCTGCTAAAGACTGAGAATTTGCCAGCAATTTCTGATAAGACATAGCAAATTCTTCATACTGCTTATGTCGATCTTCACTCAGCTCCCCTTTAGAATGTAGAATGCGTCTATGAATAAAGAATGAAATAGTCTGATAAATTTATTAAAACATATTTGGTCAAGAATTTATATAACTGAAATTTACATATACATTAATTTTGTGACAATTTAAAACGTAGACATAAAAATAAGGTATTGCAAACACTGGTGACAGTATTTTAGAATTCCATCTAAAATTAAGCTTCATATTGAAATATAACCAAAGTATTTTTTGTCCTTAATGTAATTTCCTTAAAGAATAATAATGACATAAGCAATTTTAATAACTATAGAGGATTAGATTGTGTGGCTCTTATAATCAAGTCAGAGGAAAACACTTCATTACCGAAAGAACTTAACCAATAGAAAATTCACTTCAAAATGAGAGCTTTTAAGGAAACCAAAAGCAATTTAAATCAACAGTATCCTTAGTCAACTCTAAATAAAACCACATATGTGGATTAATCACAGGTAATTTTTAAAAATGACTTTCAAAAACCACTCAACAAATAAATGGTCAAAGGATAAGAACAAACTTCTCAAAAAAAATCTAGGCTACTAACAACCCTATAAATGCTACAAATTACTAAAATAAATGTAAAACAATTCTCATGCCCACCAAACTGGGAAAGATGATAAGAGATAAAAATAATCCATGTTAGAAGAATTGTGGAAAGATAAGTATATTGTGGGTGCAGGGTTGATGAAACTGTGATTTAATATAGCCATTTTAGAAAATATTTTGGAATTATACAAATTAACTAAAATGTTCATATCCTTTGACCCAGAGATTCTACTATGAAACATAAACTTTGAAATTACTGATAAAAACAAAGTAATCGTACCTAAAGAAAGGGAAACAATTAAGGAAACAAATATTTGGTCTAAGACATCTATGTGAAAAGGTATTATATATGTATAACCTAGTGAAATTGCTTGTCAACTCCAAGAGTAGGTAGGGAAGAGGGGAGACAAGAAGAATCATGTAACCATGGGGAAAAAAACTTTAAGTAAATTAAAATTTTTTAAATACTATGCTATGCATATTATGAATTTAATTTCATTTCATTTAATCTTCACAATAATTCTGGGAGATAGGGTGCTTCTATTTTCCCCATTTTATAATTAAGGAACAGATAATTTGAAGTCAGGCTTGTCTGAGGTCTCACAGCAAGTAGATGTCTGTGCCTGAATCAGAACTCAGATCTTAATTCTAAACCTAGCACTCTATTCACTTCACCATCTTGCTTCTTCCAGAAGCATTTTTTGTGGTAGCAAAGAATTAGAAACAAAATAGATGTTTGTTGATTGGGGAATTGTTTAACAAATTTATGAATGTGTACCTTTGTGCTATTAGAAATTATAAAGGGGATAATTTCAGATAAAACTATGAAGACTTTTATGAAATGATGCAAAGAGAAATGAGCAGTCAAGAAACATTTTTAAGTACTATGTGCCAGACAGTACACTAAATGCAGCTGATCCAAATTAAAAATGTATACAATAATAACCTAGTAAAAACAACTTTTAAGAATTCTGATCATTGCAAAGACCAATCAAAATTCCAGAGGACCAATGATGAAACATGTTACTGAGCTCCTAGAAGAAGCCTCTAGAAGGTAAAGGGGATAGAGTGTGAGGTAATGTTAACTGATTGATTGGTGTTAGGAAGACAAGTTCAAATCTGGCCCCAGATGCTCCTATTTGTGTAATCCTGGGCAAGTTACTTGCCTTCTGTCTGACTCAATTTCCTTATTCATAAAGTGCTTATCTGAGTTGCCTACACCATAGCAAGCACTCAACTTGTGCTTATTTCCTTAATTTCTCCCTCTTCACTGGGAAGTGATGGAATCAGGACACAAATAATTTTTTTTTTTAAACTCTTACCTTCTGTCTTAGAATTGTATGGGTTACTAAGTATGAGTTCCAAAGCAGAAGAGAGATAAGGGCTAGATAACCGGGGTTCTGATTTGCCCAGGGTCATACATACAGCCTAGGGAATATCTGAATTTGGGCCCAGGGCCTCCAGTCTCTAGGCCAAACTTTCTACCCAAAGAGTCCTCTGAGGCTTTTAAAAATATATATATATGATCAATGAAGGAATATCTTGCTTAACCTTGTTAAAAGAGTTTTTATTTTTATTTTTCTCCAATAGGGAGAAAGAGCTCTTGGTAGAAAAGAAAGAAAATAGATCTTTGTTAAATAAACTTAAGAAGTATATTTGCAAAATTGCAAAAAAACACAAGCATAGGCCCCAAAAAAGAGATCTGAGAAAACAATCCTCTACTACTTTGCAGAGAGATAAGTGAGGTTCCACAGGTATGGAACATTTTATATATTTTCAGATTACTTTTGACAGATAAGACTACAGTTTTACTGACTTTGTCTTGCTTCCTTTTTTTTCTTTTTTCCTTCAAAAAATTATTATATGGGTTAGTTCTTTGGGAGAGGAAAGGAAAGGAATACAAAAGGAAATTTAGTAAACATAAAACCAAAATATATCAATAGAAACTATTTTTAAAATATATTAGATGGCTTTTCATCCTTCTCTAAAGCCCTATTCCCATACCTCATTGCAGGATGAAAGTGACCCTGTACTCTCAAAGAATATGTCAGTAAGCACAACTTCGAGCAGCGAGGTGGCTCAGCAGAAAACTGGTCCAGGAGTCTGGAATACCCAAGGTCAAATACAGTCTCAAACACTACTAGCTGTATGATTTTTGAAGTAATTTAACCTGTTTACCTCAGTTTCATCACCTATAGAATGTGTAAAAGAACAGAACCTACCGCTCAGAAATGTTGAGGATCAAATGAAAAAAAAAATTTGTAAAGTGCTTACATAATAGGTGCTAGGTAAATGGTAGCTATTATTATTAATAGACAATAAAGTGGAAAAGTTTCAAGTAAGGGCTAAATGATGGATGGGCAATTCTTTGGGAACATGATTAGCTTATTTCAGAAAGACTCATCCCCAAAATGGCCACAATGATGAATGTCTAGATCACAGCAACTATAAGAAATCATCAAGAGACATTCAGAAAGTTTGAAATCATGCAAATAAGAATATCCTTATCAATGAAAATAAAGAACATTTAAGTTTCTGGCTTTCCCCAGCTAATATCCAGCATAATCCTATGCTACTAACCTTACCATTAACTTGTGTGAGCTCAAGAAAAACATGTTTTAATACTAATCTAAGCAATACAAAAGAAAATCCTTACCAAAAAAATCACACAATACAAAGGCCAATTAAAATTATTTTTGTCATATAAGCATGAGTGGTTAGTACTTGCCTATGATTGAACCTAGTTTCACGTACCAAATGCTTAACTGATGGTGCTATGAGATATCTATGACCAAAAAAGAAATCTGATCAAGCAAAAAAGTAATATAATAGCATTTTCAAAAGCATTTTGCTTTAAAGTGTTTACTGATTCTTACCACTGAAGTTTTCAAAATGATCTCAATAACATCACCAACTTAATTTCTTTTTATTCTCAAACCTAGGCTACCAGGTTAATTATGAATTATTACAGTTTACTCATAGTTAAGAGTTTACACATAGTCTGATTTATCTATTCAACTATACACATTCACCATGCTATTACTCTCTTAAGTTACCTAAATATTTACCCTCTTCAATATAATATTTAAATAAGGGTCATGATATATTTTTTAAACCTTTACATTCTGTCTTAGAATCAACACTGAATATTGGTTACAGGGCAAAAGAGTAGTAAGGGCTAGGCAATAGGGGTTAGATGACTTGTCCAATTTCACATGGTTAGGAAGTGTCTGAGGCTACATTTGAATCCAGGACCTCCTATCTCCAATCCTGAGACTCTATCCACTGAGATACCTAGTTGCCTCAGGATCATATTTTCACACAAAACACGTATTTTAGGACAGTATATGAGACATTATAGAGATATTTTGTCTAGTAGTTAATCCTTAAACCCACAGAAGATCCCACTGCTAAGCATATATATCAAAGAGGTCAATGCTAAAAAGAAAGGTACCACATATACCAAAATAGTTACATTAATTTGTAGAAGCAAAGAATTGGCAGGGTGGGATAGGGGGAGAATGCCTACTTATTGGAAGTGACTAAATGTTATGGTACATGAACACAATAAAATATTAATGTACTATAAGAAATTATTAACATAATAAATATACTTAAGTATGGGAAGACTCACATGAATAACTGCAAAGTTAAATCAGGAAAATATACACAACTACAATGTAAATAAACAATAAAACAATCAAAACTGGATCCTTAATGATTATAATGACTAAGCAGAACCTCAAAAAAGAGATATAGGAAGGTATCTCCCCCTGTTTGAAGGAGGACTATGGCTATAGAACATTAATCCTTTTCAGTGTGTTGGTTAATTTAGTTGAACAGGGATTTTTTTCATCATTAAAAAAATGTTTGTTAAAAGAGATGGATCGGGAGCAGCTGGGTAGCTCAGTGGATTAAGAGCCAGGCCTAGAGACAGGAAGTCCTAGGTTCAAATCTGGCCTCAGCCACTTCCTAGCTGTGTGACCCTGGGCTTGACCCCCATTGCCTAGCCCTTACCACTCTTCTGCCTTGGAGCCAATACACAGTATTGACTCCAAGACGGAAGGTAAGGGTTTAAAAAAAAAAAAAGAGATGGATCCCTGGAAAGGAGAAGAGGTAGAGATATATTGAGAAATATAGGTGATGTAAAAAAATATATCAAAAAATATCTACCTCCCAATTTGAAAAAATATTTTCCTTAATACCAGAAATAGTTTGATATAGTAATATTAACATTGTCTATTTTAAGTGTACTGATACATAATCATCCTATAAACAAGATTATAAAAATTATAATATATCCTAAATGTTCATTAAAATTTTGGTTGGAACACTACAAAGGAGAATAGCCAAACAAACCAAGATATATAAATACAATGGAATTCTATTGCTCCCTAAGAAACTATATATAGTTGAATGAACTCACATAGCACAAAACCAAATTAACAATACACATAATGATTATGATAACAAATGGAAACACTAGAAAGTAGAACTCTGATTAATTGCAGTGACTATTCTTAGCCTTAGAAATAGATATTGAAACACATTTCCCTCCTCTATGAAGAAAGGAAACTAGAGGCTCACAACATTGCATGTTCTATCAGACTGGTAGTTTTGTTTATTTTGGTTAACCACTTCGTTAACAAAGGAGGGAATCAATGAAAGGCAGTGATTAAAAAAAAGAAAAAGAAAGAACTAGCAAACGTGTCATTATAAACCTGCAACTTTTATTTCTTCGACAAGTTCTCACATTCTTGTTTTTATGAAGGAATATAACAGGCACATCCAGTTTGACAGGATATACTGTATTTGCTGAGTATTCAGACATAAGCAGAAACAAGATGACTCCCAAGTTATCAAAATAATTACTTAATGTTAACACTTTAAATAAAAAATGAAGTTCTTTTAATGTCAGTCTGACTTGGTTTTTAAATATTTACTCAGCCTTTTGCACTTAGTAGATTAAAAATAGTTTTATATATAATTTTGACATCTTGCACCTATTTTCCAGATCCCAGCTCTCCTTTTAATTAAAATCAACAATCAAACCAAATTACAAAAGCAGCAACTTCAAAGTATCCACCCCTCAGAGCCAGTTAAAAGCTAGTGTGCTTAGTCCTCAGTGTTTTGTTTCATTTTTTAAATTCACTTTTTAATACTTTACAATGAATGATTGTTAAAGTACATTAGAACAGAGAAAGTGAAAAGTCAGAACTGTGGGAAAAAATATTTCCAGAAAGCTCTCCCATTTATTTAATAAACATTTTTCTGGTCCCAACTAATTACTTAACACTTTGGTGATAGGGGCATATAAATAATAGGTCTAATCATACCTGGTTTTTTAAGTAATAAAATAATTAGTTAAACCTTGAATATTCCAGGCCCATGGAATTGCTGTGGTCTCAATTAAATTAAAATGCATTTACTTTAATATTTGAACTTAAAATGCAAATGTAAGACTCATTGCCCATTTGAATGATGTTATAAAAAATGAACAGATGAAATGAATGCAATAGAAAATATGACAAAGACAGTAAAGATGTTCTTTTCATGGTAACATAATATGTAAAGAACAGAGGACTTAAAAGAACCCTAGTTCAAATTCTTGATCGGCTTCTTGCTACCTGTGTGACTGTTATTTGTTTTTGCATCTCAGTTTCCTCCTCTATAAAATTAATTCTCTCAAAGCATCTTTCACTTATAAATATAATAAATTTTTTAGAAAATGACATGGCAATATGTACCTGAAATTATAATGGAAGTCAATTCTAATCTAAAATTGAATGAAACTTTCACTTTACAATATTTTTCAGGACTGTATATAACATAAAGCAAAATCATTGTATTAATGTCATTTCATTTGACAATGTGATAAAAAAGTTAAGTTGCTTATTGTTAAATATGCTATATAAGCACCCTTCTGTTTAATATACTATTTTATCTCCTCTTCTACCTCCTTTCCAATTCTAAGGGACTATGACTGAATTCATCAGTGTCATCTCTGACAAGATCATGATCCTTATATACCATAACCAAGTATTCATGAATTTATATGCCCAAAGAAATGCATTCCTTTATAAATTCCAGTATTGAGACTCTATATACTCAATTTGGTCTTCTGTAATAGCTGTCAGCAAATCTATATATGAAGTATATGAAGCCTTTCTAGAGTTGCAGGATTTGCCAATTTGAAGTCCAACAGCATAAACTTCAAAATCCCAGCATTTCCATCACTCAATGAAACATCAAATTGGGACTTTAATGAATAAAAATTTATATGATTTATAACAGTATTATAACACTAAGGCAATATGAGGGCATGGAGGCAGCATGTGCCACCTAGAATACCAACTCCTCTCAGACTCCAAGACAGAGATCCCAAGACCATGAACCCAAGAGCACTGATAATAATGGTCCCATTCTCCACTCCTGCCCTCCAGACCACATAAACAGGAGCAACCTTTATGAGGAAGTGACCTGCTATCCCCAATACCACCAATACCCTCCCTGGGCAGGTAAACACAAGAGCCCTGGAAGAAGCTGCTTTTCTAACTTGCCTAAGAAGCACCAAAGCAGCTATGAACCAAGTCTCACTAAATAGTCTTACTTTTCTATCTGTAGGCTCAGTACTTAGCAAAGAGTTTTGCACACAGTAAACATTTAATAAATGATTTTTCATTTTTAAAATGTGGAAGATAAGCAATGGCAATGCTAAAAAAGTAGTTATCAAACATAAGAAATACAACTAAAGGATTTTTAGAATTGCAAGGTAACTTACATATAAGCAGAGAACTTTCTGACTAAAACAAACAATATAGTCCCTATTTCTCAAATATACATTGCAAAGATAACTCTACCCAGACTAATGGGCTTATTTTATTCTTTATTTGATCTACTTTGGCCTAATAAGACTTCATACTTATTAAGTAACCATTTGTATCAAATCCTTTATGGAGCTTTTAAAAAAGGCTAAATAATGGCATTGTGGAAGACTTCTGATTTCATCAAAGTACAGACATCCCAACCAATAAAATTTGAAAGATAACCTTTATGAGTTGGTGTGGCTGAAAATTAATCACCCTGTGGCCAGTCTTATGTTAAGTCCAAATAGAACGGACCTCAAAAACACAAACATCATCAGGCTGATACCTGAAGCCTTTCCAGTCTGTTGGAGCTATAGGATATTGGTATATCCTATAACCCAAAGTCATCTTAAAACTGCATGAAGCATCGGAGTAGACTTTAGCAGAAATAAAGCATGTAAAAAAGTGGAATGAATGGAAAAAATAAAACAGACATGAAAATATTAGAGAAAGCCAACTTGTAGCAAAAAGAAAATGTGGAAATTGATTAGAAAATTTAAGAGCTGTATTTCTTAATGGAGCTAAAAACATGAAATGGTAGAGAATGTCAGGACCATATTATTTCAGTCCTTGATTAGCCAAACCTTTATAAAAAGAAAAGAAAAAAAAGAGAAAATTAATTTTAGTTGTGACCTGGTACAGTCAAACAAATTAGCACAACAGACCTCTAATTCTAGAGGAACCAGGCAGTGACACTAAGAAAAACTATTGCTTTTAGTTCTCCTTTTCCTCATTTCCCCAGAAATTTGTTTTAGAAATATTCTTAACCTTTTTATTTCTATTCTAGAACTAATTTGACTGTAGGAACACACAGATGTCTTTCTCTAGCAGCATGTCAGTAGAAAGGTAAAGGATGGTGATTTTGATTTTGTCTAAAATGATAAAATATCACTGCAAGGTATTACAATTGTTCACTTTACATCTCTATGTATTTGAAGCAGAATTTCAAAGATTCTCTTTAATAACTTCTAAAAAGTGTTTAATGTATTCTCAAATGCCTACTAGACATTCTTCACATCTTTTTAAACATAAACATTTTACATTATTTGATTATGTAAATTAAATATGGCTAAGACAATGATTTTTGTACAAGTACTGATTAAAATATTCCTCCTCTCAAATGATAAAATACACTTAGACTTCCTATGTTTACTGAAAATATGAGATAAAAGAATTATTATCTAGAGGTAGCATTTTAATAAGGCATAATCTGATAAGTGAATCAAAAATTTCTTAGATGATTTTTTTAAAGAAACAGATTTCCAGTAAAGTGAAAACTATGTCCACAACCCAATTCTATTACCTTCAACTCTTCTTGCAAATGATAATTAGCCCAGTATTTTGACCTTTCTACAAACCTACAAAATTGTCCCAGACATGAAGTTTAACAGCAGTAATATGTAGTGGAAGATTCAGGTGCCAATCCAAGGGCGATAGATAGATAGATAGATAGATAGATAGATAGATAGATAGATAGATAGAGAGAGAGAGAGAGATAGACAGATAGATAGATACACACACACACACTATCTACTTTTTCCAAACTATAGACAAAGTAATCAAAACTATTACACATAAGATGAAACATGAGTTGGATGAGAGTACTATTAGGTGAATTCTTACATGGTCCAACAGTCAAAGAAATATAGTTTACTCTGGTGAAGTCCCACAAGGCTTTGTCTTTGGTTCTATCTAGTTCATTACTTTTATCAATGCTTTGGATACAAGCATAGAAACCATAACAACAAAATCTACACATGACATAGAACTAGAAAGATGAGTAAATACAGTAGGAAGAACCAAAGATTCAAGGTTAACTCTACAGGACAGTGCATTGAGTTAAAAACCAACAATATTAAATTCAACAAGGATCTGTGCAGAATGTTTTTCTTTTATCATTTAATTTTTTTAACTTTATGATTTATTTTATTTTTTACTCTTTAATGATTTAATGAGTAAAAGAGTGTGTTGCAGCTTCAGTTCATGTAATTAGATATCTATACCCAGAATAAAGGGGTGTTAGGTTGTAATAATCTGCACTGATCAGCAGACATCTGGAGTACTATGTTGAGCTCCAAATATATTTTAACAAATGGCCCTGGGGAAGTGAGGGTGGGGGGTTAAGTAAAGAGAAGTAATCAGTGTAATGAGGGTCTGCAAACCATGTTCTATGGAGAACAGGGAATGTATGTTTGGCCTGGAGGATAAGATATAAGAAGGCCTAAGAACTGTCTTCAAAAAACTAAAGGATAATTACTCTGACAAAAGATGAGATCTCTTCTGGGATATACCAGAAAACAGGTACCCATTTAGGTTTCCAATGATGGACTGAGATGTTGTAAAGAACAAATGAGATAAAAAATGTAAAGGGTTTTGCAAACTTTTTCTAAAAGTATGTATAATATGGATAGGGGGAAGGAAAGGAATACAGAGGGAAAAACATATACTTTAAAGTACTCTAACTGCTGGAATTTTTTTTATTCCTAGCATCAAGCACAGTCTATTGCATATAGAAGTCACTTAATAAATATTTCTTAAATTGAATTTATTAATTTTTTAAAATCATGTGGCCTCACTTTTTCCTCCCACTTTTAAATACGAAAATTTGCATTAGGTTCAAAACAGTACAAAATGTCAGCTCTGATTAAAAACTAACGAAATATAGCAATGATATCTGATAAGAATCTGATATCTAAAACATACAGGCAACTGACAGAAATATAGAAGATAAGCCATTCTCTACTACATGAGTGGTCAAGAGATGTTAACAAGCAATTCTCAGAGATTTGCAAACTATTTTACAACTATGTTAAAAAGAGCTCCAAATCACTAATAGTAGCATAACCAACAAATTAGCAATTATGACAAAGACAGGAATAGTCAATATTGTAAAGGTTGCAGAAAGACAGGCACATTAATGCACTGTTGGTGGAGCTGTGAATTGGTCTGACCACTGGGAAATGCAATTTGGAAAGTAAATAAAGTTATTAAAAATGTCCATAACCATAGACCCAGAGATTCCAACACTAGACATATACCTCAAATAGTAAATGATAAAGAAAACAAAGGTACCAAATACACCAAAGCATTTATATCATCACTTTTTTTTTGTATAACAAAGAACTGGAAAAAAGCCCATTAATAAGAGGAATAGCTAATTAAGCTGTCATATATGAATAGAATAGAATATTACTATAGTGTAAGAAAACATGAATAGAATGAATACAGGGAAGCAGGGGAAGATTCCTATGATCTAATGTAAAGTGAAGTAAGCAGAACCAGAAAAGTAACAAAGGCTAAAACAATGTAAATGAATAGAGTAACATCAAAGCAATCAAAACTCAACACTATAAAATTATAAATGCTAAGCTTGACCCCAGAGAAAAGTAACCTTTCTCTGTTTCCTTGCAGAGGCTAAGGGACAGTCCTTAGCTGTGGAACACTGCCCACTGTCATACTTTTTAGAAATTGTTAATTTGGTTAAACTGTTTTCTCCCTCTTTGTCATTCTTTGCTATAATGGATGATTTATTGGGAGGGGAAGAAAAGGTACAGAATGGGAAATGTAGTTAATTAAAAAAATTTTTTTAATAAAAAAAAGTTTTAATCAGTTAAACCTAAAACGTAACTATCATTATGAACCAATATAAAACTACCTAGTACAACAAAATGCATGCATTTTGATCCCCTTTCAAAATTCTCAAAAGCCCTGGATATTCAAAGGCAAAGGCTCATGGGATCATATATTGGAATTAGAAGGAACTTTTGAAGGCCCACTAAGACATTTTTAAAAAATATATGAGGGAACTAAGGGAGGCCCAGAGAGGTTAAGTGATTTGCCTCAAGCCACAGAGGTAGCCAGTGGTAGAACTGGGATTTTAACTCTGGCCCTACAACATTAAATTAGTTGAAGCTTTATTTCTGAAAATACCTTGAATTTCCTCTAGTCACTATAGCCAGATATGATAACTTTGACTTCTAATCCAGCCTCTCCCATTTCTAGTTCTTACTCATCTGCATCTCTTGTGCTGGTTCAATGACCTCCCCAGACTTCTACAGGGACCACTTAAAACCACAATACTACAAAAATGATGAGGACAGGAAAGGTCCTTCTTTCACTACTAATACCTGAGTATATAACAGCATGAAATGCTCCTGTTCATTGATAACATTGATGTTCTGCCATCCCTCCAAAAAATTAATTACTAAAGTGATACTGCCCACAAGTCATAGTTTGTTAATATTTCATAGCTCTGGGTATTAATGCAATGTTAAAATTTTGATGTCTGGACCCAAATTGAAGGCTTTTCTGTATCTATCAGGAGATAAGTACTATATCCTATCAGTTTTCCAGAATATATTCCTTTAGGATTTGGGAAAGGTTCCTCTAACACATTTTTACATAATTGCCTACAAATAATTTACTTAGCAAATTTAGGAATTCTTCAAGTCAATGTCAAAGTATAGAATCTAAAATTCATAAACCTAACCTATGTCTCTTCAATTAATAATTCTTTTCTGATTCTACCATATTCCTTTATATTTTGCCAGCATCTGACAATGACATGAATGGTCCAAAATAGAAATAATGAAAGTAAATCTATAGTATCAAATGCAGTTATAAAGGAGGAAAAGCTATACAAAGAAAAACAAGTGCAAACAAGTAACAGTTAAAATGACAAAGAATGGAATGCTATACCCATATTTAAATGAAGAATTAAAAACTGAATAGAAAGAGAAAAAAATAGCCACAAAGTAAAAACCACAATACTCTCCAGACTCTCAAAAAAAAAATAAAATCTCCTATAGTTTTGTATTCAAACATGAGTTCTTAAAGTATGACATACTGAAAATTTCCCAGTATTTTAAGGAATCACCTGCAATCAGCCCCTTTTCCGTAAGTTTTTTTTTTTTTCAGTAGCATGGTGATTTAATATTTAAGTATGTGCTCCACAACCAATTCTCAATTCCTGAGAAACATTTGAAAATCACCTGTTTTGTCTCTCAATATTCTGTAGCTCCCTGTGGTCCCTTTTCAGGTGTTTGGTCAAAGATGTAAAATATTCTTTTAACAGGTTCTGGAAAGGCTGTTGCTTCTCTGGGCTGATTATTTCACTAGGAGGAAAACTCAAGTTAAACTTCTCTGCAGCACCTTTCACTTTCCTTGGTACCAATCCAGCAATATCATCCCCACAATGCCGGCAAAAGCTAATCACCACAGACACGTGAGTGTGGGATTCACGGTCAGCATTAATAATGTTTTTCAGCTGTTCATAGATTAAGGACAGACCTTCTTTGTCAGTGAAAATCCCCACTATGGTCAGTTCTGCAATGAAACGCAAGTCAGTTCTTAGTTTGGTAATGTTAGGAGTTTTCTCCTCTTTTCTTGCTTCAAAATGTTTTTTCCAAACCTGAAGCAAAGATGGGGCAAAGTCAGCATAGCGCTGGTGAAAGAGAGAGCACAAGTGCACAGCACAGTTCACATCAGATATTTTTAGCTTAGCTTCCACAATAGAAGCAACAGCTTCTGCAATATATTTGCTTAAATTGAGGCCATTAAAATCATGGGACAAGGAGTCTCTCTGTTGCTCCGTAATAGTTTTCAATTTCTTGACAAAAGCTGTGTTTTTCTTCAAACTTGAGTCCAATCTGCTAAAGAAATTCTCCTCTGGTCGGTTGTCTGGTGCATTTTGGTTTTTGCTTCGGAGTTCCTTTCTTGCTTGATGTCGTTCCCAGGCTTCCTGATGAAGCTGATGGGATTCTTCTTTCTCTCTACATTAAAAAAAAAAAAGAACTTGTGTTTGAGTGAGTCATTTGTAAATCATACATCATAAAAACAGCACTCTCATAATTCAAGTCCAGAAACTAAAGCAGAAATTACTGAACCAAAATGGTAGTAATAAGCTTAATTTAACCAAGGCACTTGCATTGATGTTGGTATTCTTTCCCAAAATCTAAACATTAACTTTCACTATCTTAAATTATTTGAGAATTGTCTTAAGTGATCAAATAGATGTTCATTTTAATCTCCTTATAGCATTAATTTGGGGTGACAAAACATTTGTAAAGAACCAAACTAAATTCAAAATGATTTTAAACTTGAAAAGTGAATACTTATAAAGCCTAATGAAATACAATAGGGACAATTAAAAGATTTTTTTAAATCTCTAAAGGAAAACTCTTAGCTTCAAGGGTTGGACTAGATAATCTACAAATTTCCTTTTAGTTGAAAAATAATAGGCAAAACCAGTTTCCTCCACAAAATCCTACCTCAATGCCTTCTCATAATTAGGTAATTCTAGATTCCAAAGGCTATGCAAACAAAGTACAATAGTCTGTCAAATGATGAATAACAATACTTTTTTTTAATCCACAAAATCTCAAATAAAATATACAAAATGGGACTCACAAACTTAATACAACAATATAATACTGTAATCAAAAACTAACTAAAAAAGAATCAATAAAAGTATGGATACTATATATCCTCTATTACACAGTACTCAAGTATTTAAAGAAGTAACTTGGTTGGTTTGAAATGCTCAAAATCTGAAAGCAAATGGGAAATTTATGAAGAACAGAATGTCAATAGAAATTATTAAATGTCATGGGTCAATGAACTACATAGAAGACCTATCAAAAGCAGTGCACTGGAAAGACAGGAGCACTACATGGACTGAAGTCTAGATCCTTTATTTACCATCTGTACAACCTCTGAGACTCAGTTTCTTCACCTACAAAATAAGGAGTTTGAACCAGATCTCTAAGGTCCTTTCCAGATAGAAATCCTATGATCAAGTAATATTCTTAAGAAATGAAAACAACATAAGACAACCTAACCCTTGTTAAATGTTAAATGTTAAAAATATTAAAACTTTCTTTCCACATTAGTGGAAGACAGTTATATTCCCAAGAGTTTCTAAAAAGTAACTATGTGCCATTAATAATATAAAGAAAACTGAAACATAAAACATGAAATTCAGGAAGTCCTCATGACTCAAAGTTTTGAATATTCTTAGGTCAACTACTACTGCTTTAAGTCCAGGGGATACCCTGCTTGTTAGGAAAAGGGGTTAAGATGAGCTCAGAAAAAGTGCTAAGATTTCTGCTCAGGAAAACTTCTGAAGGTTTCTATTTGACAGAATTAGAAAAACTAAAAGAAAAGCAGAAAAGGAACTGCTTTACAAATTGTGCAGTTGTCCCCAATAGTTTTTCCAAATACTTATCTATATTCAAAGATCTCTAAAATTTATAACCTGGAATACTTCTGATACTACAACCTATTCCCTCCCACTAGATAAACTTCTCTCCTTAAGTCTCAAAGATGCTGCAGTCTCCTAGTCCTCCTGCCTATTTAACACTTCTCATTCACCTCCATACCATTTACAATAGGGACTCTCCCAGTTCAGCCTTTGGATCTTTTCTCTAAGTTCTCCCAGTAACCTCATTCTTTCCCATGGCTTTCACTACCTCTTTAAGTGCCTACTGTGCACATCTTCGCCTAGAGGTCTCACTTGCAATTCAAATTCAACAAGTCCAAACCCAACCTCATCTTTCCCTTCAAATGAGTTCCTTCTGATGACTCTGTGATTTATGAAGATGTTGACACTATTCACACAGTCTTCTGTGAAAATTGGATTTGGCTATCTCCTGATTGTAACAATGAAGGTATTTAGCTCTTCCTTTATTGTGAAGATTGAATTGTAATTCCCTGTTTTTAGATTTTAATCCCAAAAATGTTAACTCAGTATTTAAAGTAGATCTACCCATTTTAACTACAAAATGGTGTTAACTAACCACAAAAAAGTGTAAACTAACTACAAAAGGTGTGACATCCATTTCATACATTGAGTGAACAGTCCTGGAGGGGAGCATCTTCTGTGATTGGTAGACATAAAATTTAGGGGAGGTGACACAAGAGAAAAAGGTCTTTAAATAGAGGAAACAGAAACACACAAGAATCAATCAAGAATGAAGATTCAGTCACTCGGAGGAGAGACTGAAAGACAAGACACTCAGGCTTGGAGGGAAGACACTTGGCTGTGGAACTGGACCGCTGGAGGAGCTCATGCAGGAGACCTCAAACTGCTTTCCTTTTAGACAGTCACCATGGTGAGTGTAAAGGCTGACTTAGTTTCCTTGCCCTTTCTGGCTGGGGCTTAGAACTCAGTCTATTTAGCTCTCTCTCTCTCCCCTTTTATTTCTTCCTTTATATCTTCCCTCTATTGTAAATAAACTATCATAAATTCCATTCTATTTTAGTAATTCATTTTGGAATTTAGAAATTAAATCCCTGGTGACCACCATTAATATATTCAAGTCCAACCACAATTAAATTTAACACTTCCTGGTCTGTAACCTTTGGTAAAGTTTTCACTTTCTCTTCTTTCTTGTCTCAAAGATCCATTCAAAACCTGGTTCCAGCTCTGAAAAAGCTATGGACACCTCTCCTCTCTATTTCTACCAC
This sequence comes from Monodelphis domestica, assembly GCF_027887165.1. Classification (NCBI taxonomy): domain Eukaryota; kingdom Metazoa; phylum Chordata; class Mammalia; order Didelphimorphia; family Didelphidae; genus Monodelphis; species Monodelphis domestica. The sequence goes on from NC_077231.1 coordinate 147,974,465, forward strand.
CATGAACATAGTTTAGGCCCTTCAACTCTTTCTCAATGGTCTCAGAACAGCTTCCTTATAGATCTTTCCATTCTTATTCAATCTTCATACAACTACCAGAGATCTGGTCATACCTCTGCTCAAGAATCCACAGGGCTCCCTACTGCCTACCAATTTAATTTCCCAAATTTCCAGGCTTATTTTATATTATTTCCCTTTATGCAAGCAATATTCCAGGCATTGAATTAACCTGGTCCCATCAAACATCCATTATACTGACCCATTTTTACCCACTTCCCTTCCTTGATCTGTATGCTGGTAACAAACTTCTACTAACAATTCCCAAAGCATTCCACTTTGAAACTAATATGAATATTGATATCACAACTACCTAGACTTAGTCCCCTATTATAAACTCTTTGAGAGAGGGACCATTATAGTGTATGAAACTCCCTGGAAACTAGCCAGGTACTCTCAATGTCTAATTTACTGATTTCGTTGATTTTGAAAATGGGAAAGCTAGTCCAGCAAGTCAATCTATTTTAATTAGAAATTATCTGAACACAGTATCATATGACTTAAGTGAACAGTGAATTTTACTGTCCTATAAAGAACACTACTTACTCAATGAATTTGGGGAATATATTAACGGAATAGATTCATATTTAAGAACAGAATAAGAATTGATGATTTGTCAAATCTGGCCCAAATTCAAAAGCTGAAGTCTAATTTTAGTCTTAAGAATATAATTTTACTTTAGTTTTTTTAAAACATTGTTACTCCCCAAAAAACAAAATCAGAAAAACATCTGGGAACACAAGTATTGTATTTCCACAGCCACTGACCTCTAAGGTCCCTTGCCACTCAGAACCTGATTCTATTCAGAAATAAATAAGACACTTCTTACTTCAGTTGAGCAGCTGCTTCTTCTTGCTGACGTTTCACCTGTTCTTCTTGCTTCTTTCTCTCTTCCTCTTCAAGCTTCTTCTTTTCTTCTTCTTCTCGTCTCTTTAGTTCTTCCTCAGCTTTCACCTTCTCTTCCTCTTTTTTCTTTCGCTCCTTGTCCTCTTTTTTTCGTTTGTCTTCCTCCAATTTTTTCTTCTTCTCCTCAGGCACTTTAACTACCTCTCTCTTGGTGCTAAGCTTGACATCATCTTTTGGTTTTTCCCTGCTATTTACTGGTCGTCTTTCACTGCACTCCTTTTCTTTGTTGTTTAGTAAAGATTCTTTTTCTTCCATACTTGCTGGCTTTTTACGCTCAGCTGGCATTATGTTATCCAGGACAATCTGCAAAAATACAATATAAGTATTACAAGTCTTTTTAAATGTGTTAGTATGTCTTTATTTCCTAAAAAGGAATTACAACTTGACAGCTTATTAAAATTCAATAAATATTACTCAATTTGTATAAAACTAAAGTATAAGTTCCTGTGATAACTTTTTAGCTCTTCTATCATTAATATTTTTACTTGCCTTCAAAAGTTTTAAAATACTTTCTCAATGCAAACACTTCATAAACTTTTACAAAACTTACACAATATCCTCAGAAATTTATTATATCTTCAGACAAGTATAGAAATGGTTTGTCTAGAATTATACGAGCCATGGAAAGAATAAGATACCCACCTTTTATTTCACTGATGAAACCAATAGATAATATTAACTACAACAAGAAAAATGGAACTGAAGAAAATGTTAAAACCAAATTTCTCCAAGCACAAGAATAAAGAAACTTTTTATGATAGAGTACTTTTTTTCAGTTGATACTCTATACCAGGAGCCTTAACCTGGGGTCTAAGATTTTTGTTTTGTGTTTTCAAAAAAATATTTTAATAATTGATTTCCTTTGTAATTCCATATATTTTTCTATGCATTTAAAAGCATTATTATCCAAGACACAAAAGAGGTCCAAAATTTCTGTTTTAAATGCTTTGTGGTCCAATCTGGAAAAGGGAGAGGGTGAAGTGACTATAATGAAAGACAAAAAACTATCCATAAGATATATTTATAATATTGAGAGGCAGTTAGACATGACGGATAATGAGATTGCCTCAGAGTCAGGAAGAACAAGGAAAACCTCAAAAAGCTCTAGATCTGAATTCTGCAAGTCAACCTCAGAGCCTAGGCAACCATTCTTAAAAGTGGGAGCCAAGTTCAGGTGCTTATTTCTACATACATAAGAGAAAAATGCCAGGATGTTTTAAAGGAAGGGTAATATTACAAATGTTCTTAAAATATAAAAGTTGCAAATAAAGAGTTTTCAAAGCGTTTTAAAATACAAATTGAACAGGAAATAATGCAAATTATTAAAAATATATTCTAAATAAATGTTTATATAGTAACTAAACTTTGTGTTCTTGTCTAGAGACACATAAAGGACTAGTTCAACATTACTGTTAAATTCTTCATGAATTACTATACCCATTGAAGGCCACTTACAGTAAATGTTAATATCATTTGCCAAATATATTTGTTTCTCCTTGCTGCTTTCTTACTCTTTCCTTTTCCTTCCCTTTTCTTCATCTGCATGACCTAGCAGAATTAAGTCTTCCAAGTCTTAGAATCATCACTTACTATTTTCTTTTGTAATTACTTTAAATACACATACATACAAGTAAAAGTTCCAAATCAGTAACATTTAAATATCATCTGGAAACACAGTTGCCAATTCTCATAATTCTAGCAAATAACAACTTTAATACATAGTTTTGACAGGTAGCTCTAATACATAGCCCTAAAAGCATTCAATGATATTAAGGACTCTGACATCAGACTGAGAGTTAAGCACTGAATATGGTGCCTAACTTTATAATAAATGATACCCAGTAAGCAATAACTTTCATGTTTATTTCAATAAAATGTATGTAACAACTGACTGAAACCTGGGGCTGAACTAGAAAACACAGATGTTTAAAGGCTGCATTTTGTTCACATTAAAGTATTTTGAAATGGTATTTCTATACAATGCAAACAATTAGAAATACCCTCCAGCCAAATTTTGGGTAGGTCCTCAGTGAAGGACTTAAAGGAATAAAGGGGCAATAATTGTAAGGGTTAAAAGATATTTGATAATGCACCAATGAAAAAGGGCTTACATAATCCATTTATTTTGGACCAATTACTATTTTGAAGCAAACAGCAATGTCAACCTAAGATTTAGTGTTTATTAATTCCAATTTTGCCCCCAAAAAGATACCACTTGTTATCTGAGTACAACCAACCACTTTTTTCAGATGAGAAGTAAGGGATAGAGACATTAAAATTTTTAAATCTAGAGATCTTTTTTCTTCTTAAAAATAATAAAATCTACCATTTAAAAATCTACCACTTAACAAAAATAAAATCTACCAGGGACATTCATAAAAAGAAGTGGCTTTGCTTTAATAGTTTTCAAAACTGTATACACATTTTTATAGTTATTAGAAAAAATTACTCACTTAAATCTTTAATACTAAACACATAATACCAATTCCAGAAAAATGCCACTCCCCATTTGTTTGGTCTTCTGTTAGAAAATAAGTTCCTTGAGGTCAAAAACTGGTTTGCTTTTGTGTATATATATCTTCAGGGCTTAATACTGTGATTGTCTCATGATTACTATTTAATAAACTTTTCATTCCATTGTCCTAGTGTTATAAGTTAATATTAAAAATTAGCCATTTGCAAATTTACACTACCAAAAGTTAAGATAAAAGCACAACTATCTATATACACCAGAGGGTCTACAGAATTTTAAAAACACAATAAAAACTTAATCAAACTTTTATTATAACTAGGAGAGAACCTAGAAATTAACTGGTCAAATTTCTTCAATTTTAGTCCAGGAAATAGAGGCTCAGAGAAGTTATATGATGACTTGGCTTAAAGGTGAACTAGAACTATAACCTAAATCTTCTGACTTCCTATCCACTCTTCTTCCCAATATACCAATTTACCTCCCATATTTAGAAAGCCAACTAACATATACATCCCACTTACTCTAAACCAAGTGTTTTCACATTTTAGCTTAAAATTTCAACATGTACTTTTGGGATAATGCTGAAATTCTTTAAAATTCTGGAATTTGCTACTTAGATCAGGTATAAATGCTGGGAAAGTTTACAATATAATTATTTAAAAATAAGGTAAAAATATTAAATCTCTTTACTGAAGCAATATGATGATCTTGAAAATAAAATCACATTGCCTGAAAGCTCTCCTTCACAAAGGCAGTTCAAAGCAGTGGAAAGAGAATTGGAATTGGTATTAAGACCTGGATTCAATTTCTGCCTCTGCTTCTACTAGTTGTGTGATTTTATACATGTCACTTAACCTCTTGGGCCCTGGGTTTCCTTATAAAGGGTTCAACTAAATGACTGTTTTATCCTTAAATCTATGATCCAAGTATCATTATTATCCATGGCACCCATAAATGTACTTGGTGCTTGATTTCTAATAATGTATTTGAAATGCAAGGTTTCCATTTGTTGTGAGAAAGAAACCTAAAGATGGTGGGAAAAGCACTGGTCTATAATCAAAAGACCTGAGTTCAAGTCCCAGCTCAAGAGATACTTACTAGCTAGTTGTGTGGCCCTGGGCAATGTCACTTAACCTCTCTGTGCCTCCGTTTCCTCATCTGTAAAATGGGGATAACAATTTTTACATGAGGAAAGCACTTCACTACATTATAGCACTGTATTAACATGAGCTATTTTCAACAGCATTAGGGGAAGTCATGGGACATATACTTATTAACTAATATATAAGTTTTGGAAGTTGTTACTTGGCTAGCATTTCCCTAATAGCACAGAGCACCACACTACCTACTTCCCTAAGATGAACAAAAAGAATGTAATAGGTATCATTTCCCTTTTGAGTTATCATATGGACTCCAGGTAAATATATATACAACTAGTGCTCAGAGAATACTCAAATCAATAAGAGAATATCAGTTTATCCTTTGTTCCCATGTTGTTCAAGGTTCCATAAGTCTAAAGGTTTTATTGTACACAAGCCCAACAAATCCACTTCCTTTCTATAGTGTTATACTTTAAAGAATAACAGCAAACCAAAAGAGCTTATTTAAAAGGAATTTTGTTCGAGTGTGTTCGCAATATGAAAGTCTGCTGAGGAAGAATGGAGTTAATGCTAAGTTAACCAAAAACTTCAATACTTAACAGAAGAAGAAAAAAGCCATAGTAGATAATGGGTGAATCTATTAGATTTACTTTCGATTCTCGACAGTTATTATTCATAGTCCACTTTTTCCCTCATAAACAATGAAGGTAAAAATGCTAAATGACACGGACAGAATATGATGAAATTTCTTAGACAATTTAGCTGGACCTTCTGTAGGAGATCTGAAGACTACATGTCTTGTGATCACCAGAGGACAGTTGAGGCCCTTTGGAGGACAAGGCAGAGAAAGGAACCAGCTAGCACAGAACGGATCTAAAGGAAGTTAAACCCAAATGACACTTTCCTAAGATCCCACACAACACACAGAAGTCCAGGTCCCACACACGCTGGCTCCCCCGGTTCCCGACTCTCTGCTCTCCCTCCCAAACCTGCCCCATGCTTAGCTCCCGAAACTTTCCTTCCCTTTCCTACTATCTCCTAACACCTTTATGTACTCGTGGCCCCGGGCTCCCCAGCCCCAGAATATACGCACCACCACCCGTTCACACGCCCGCTGCACACCTCATGCTCACCCCCGCCACCGATGGTCCTCGAAGGACCACTGACCCCCTACTCCCCTACATCCTCTCAAAAAAAAAAAGACAACGAAAATCTTCCCTCAACTCTTCTCCCTTCCCACTCCACGCCCCCCAAACTCCCCCGGACCTTTCCACCTCCAGCACTCGGCCCAGGCCAGGCTCGGAGGGGCACGCACCCCCTCCTTCCTTAGGGCAGGCGGGGGCAAGGGAAAGGCTACCCCGTTCGTCTCCCTCCCCCACAGGGGAGCTAAGGTATGGGGGGGGGGGGGGGAAGAAGGCGCCTCCTTCGTGTTCTTCCCCACCCCCAAGCCCGCCTGCCCCTGGGAGCTGGGAGGGCAGGTTTCCCACCCTGTACCCCACGACTCCTGTCTCCAGGGCTGAAGGTGAATGTGGAGAAGGAAGGGGTTCCGTCCCCAGCACTCACCTTTCGCCTGTTGTCAACATCAGCCCCGGGTTTCCCAGCACCAACTCCACCGCTCCAGCTCTCCTCTCTCCCCTCCCCCCCCCTCACCTATCTCCCCGACGAGGACCCGCCTTCCCCTCGGCTCCCCCTCCCTCCCCCCGCCCGCTGGCCCTCCCGCCCGCCACTCACCAACGCGGACCCGAACTGCGGGTGGGGGCGGGGCGGAGGGAGGTGGAAGGAAGAAGCTGTCCGCGCAATTGCCTGAACGAAAGTCCCCCTGACCGCCAGCTTGTGGGTGGTTGCCTGCCGCCCGTTCCTTGGTTCCTGGATAGCGACCTCCTTTCCCCGCCACCAGGATTCTCTACGGAAATCTGAATCACCCCACTCTAACAAGTTCAGGCAGTTGGCTGAGAGGGGTTGCGGGGGTAAGTAGACGAGTGGGATTTTCAGACAGGCGTTATCTGAGACAACCTCCTTTACTCTCTCCACCCACTACCGCCACCTCAACCGGGGCCCCAGCAAAGGAAAGGAGGAGCGTTCTGACGGCTGGGAGGCAGGAAGTAGGTTGGGTCACCAGGAAAGAGAGAGAGCAGGAAAGAAAAGTACGCAGGCGCAACCTTCTCTAAGGAGGGGATGAGAACTGGGACATGAGGCCCTGGATGGGAGGAGTCAAAGGAACTACGGTCGCACTTTAGGGACAAAGTTAATGATAGGCTGATTGGAACCTACGGGTTAAGGTTTGAGAAGAAAAAGTTTGGTGATGTTAGTGGGAAGAAGAAAGATTTGGGACAGGGGTCATTCATTGGGTCATGGTAGATATTGTCTTAGATTTAGCATCCTAAGGGTTCGAAGAAGAAGGCGACAGCGAAAATCACCGAAGGAATTTTAAAATCTTTGCCATAAAATCCTCCACTCTCCCAAATGGGAATTTCTATTTCCTTGCCTTTTTTGGAAAGAACCAGGTTAAGTAGGTTCGATTCCAAAAATTTCGTTTAAGAAAACTCCCTGGCCTATTGAGCATGCCGAACCTCACCACTGACTTGAAAACCTTTACATCACCTAGCCAATGTCCTGTTTTCACTATAAACATCAGGAAGCGAAACATGTTGAGTGATGGTATGCTTTACGAATGCACCTTTCTCCGTTTTCAGTTCTTAACTGAAGGAATTTACAGCCTTTTGGGTGCTGCAGTATCATATTTAAATTTCCTTCAAGTCCTCCTTCTTAAAAGTTCTATTTACATAAAATTAACCTGTTTTGTTTTTTTAATCAAAAATAGGAACACTTGGTCTGACAAGTTGGGTGGAGGAGGAAGAGGAAAGGGGACAAGATCTATGAGAACAATGTTCTCTAGCCATGCTGCTTTGGTATGTCTTCGGATCTCACTGTGATACCTTAAGAAACTTGTCAATGGGAAATGGCATTATCCTGCAGAATTGAATCTACTTGATTACTCCCATCTCTACCCCTCTAATTGGACTCTGGAGTCAAAGTGAGCCTAAGCTCCAGGTCTTCTTTTTAAGGAGGGAGCTCATTGCAGTCTTCTCCACATTTTAATCTTGCTTTTCGGTATTGACTTCCCCCACTTGATTGTAAGCTCCATGAGGACAAGATCTATACAGATATTTGTATCTTCAGAACTTAGCACAGTGCCTGGTACATCACATACTAGGTACTTAATAAATGTTTAATGACAATGAGGCAGAAAATTTTAAATTGGGATGGTTCAGGGAATCTGAATGATATGGATACTATTAATGGATACTATTAATTTAAATTAAGTAAAAGCATTTAAAAAAAAACTGTGACAATTTTTCCCCCTTAACAATCTTTTTTTCCCCCTGGGGAATGTGCTTTATTAGAAGGTGACTTGGAAGAAGTGTCTTTAATTCTAAACAAAATGTTAACGTTTGTATATAATAATTTTGTGACATCCCTCAAGGCAATTAAAGATCCCAGATTCCACAAAACTAAGGTCAAGAAGCACTGCTTCAAGACTGGAATGAAGAATTCAGAAAATATGGAAAGTTTTATATGAACTAATCCAGAGTGAAATAAAAATGATAACCATAATGCAAATAGGTATAACTATAAAATGAAATCGAATCCTATAAAATTAGCAACAATTGAAAAAATACACTCCCTTTGTTTCAATGGTGGGAGAGTATAAATGTGGAATAACTAATAAACATTATTAAATGTCTATTATGTGCCAGGCACTTGCTACCTTTTGTTTTTGTTGTTTTGCTACCAGAGGGTACAAAAAGAGGCAAAGGATAATCCCTGCCCTCATGGAGCTAACCATCTAATAAGAAAGACAGCATGCAAACAAATATATACCAAGCAAGCTATATTCAAGATAAATAGGAAATGATTAACAGGAGGAAGGCACTAGATTTAAGAGGATTGGGAAAGATTTCCAGGAAAATAAGAGAGTTTAGTTGGCACTGAAAGAAACCAGGGAGGTCAATAGTCAGAGTGGGAAAGGGAGTGGCCTTCAGGCCTGGGAGACAGCCAGAGAGAATACTCAAAGCCAAAAGAGGGAATATCTTGTTCATTAACCAGCCAAAGGCCAGAGTCCCTGGATCAATGAGTACGGCTGGGGAGTAAGGTGTAAAAAGCCTGAAAAGGTAGGAAGGGGATGAGGTTATAAAGGGCTTCGAATGCCAATAAGAGCATTTCATATTTACTCCTGGGAGCAATAGGAATCCACTGAAGTTTATTGAGTAGGAGGATGATTTGATTGGACCTATGTTTTGGAAAAGGACTTTTATGTTTGGAGGATTAGAGTAGGGGAAGACGAGGCAAGCCATTATTTATTATTTTATATATAATTGTTAATAACCAGCAGGTTATTACAATAATCAAAGCATGAAGTAATGAGGACCTACACCAGAGTGGTGGCAGTGTTAGAAGAGAAAGGGGTTATATTCAAGAGTTGTTACAAAGGCAAAATTGACAGCCTTTAACAATAGCTTAAATATAGAGCATGAGGGATAGTGAGGAAATCCAGGATGACTCCTAGATTTCAAGCCTGAGGGATTAGTAGGATAATCTTGCCCTCTGCAATGAACCGGAAGATAGAAAAAGGAAAAGATTTAGGGGGAAAGATAATTTCCATTTTGAATATATTGAGTTTAAGACATCTACTGAACATCCAGGTCAAGATGTCTGAAAGAAAGTTGAAATTGTGAATTTGGAGGATAATGAAGGTAGAGAAAAGATCACTGGATTTGGCAACTAAAATATCACTGGTAACTTTGGAAAGAATAGTTTCAACAAAACAAGATTAAGTGTCAATTGTATGGGATTAACAAGTAAAGAGGGAGATTATGGAGGTACCTTCTGTAGATGGTCTTTTTAAGAACTTTAACTACAAAGGGCAGAAGAAATATAGGAATATAGTTTAGCAGGGATAGAAGCATCAAGTGAAGGGTTTTTCCCAGGATAGTGTAGACATGAGCATGTTTGTAGGCAACAGAAAATAAGCCAGTAAACAGGTAGAGACTAAAAAAAGTGAAAGAGTGGGAATGACAGAGGTGTACTCTGTTAGAGGAGATAGGATGGAATGAGATCACTTGAGTAAAGGAGTTAGTCTTGGTAAGAAGTAAGGCCACTTCAGCATATGAGACGTTAGTGGAGGAGGAGATAAAGGCAGAAGCACCTAAGTGACAAGAGATGAGGATGAGGGAAGACAGAATTCAATGCAAATAGGCTAGATTTTTCTTTATAAAATATTAGGCACTATTCTCAACTCAAAGTGGAGGGAATAAAAACATGGAAATTTGAAGAAGGGTGAATAGGTTTGGAAGAGCTGCTATGGAGAATGGAATAGTAAATTGATAAAGGAGGTTTAATAGCATTACCTAGCAAAAGTGAGAGAGCAGATGATATCATGTAACAAATCTGTAGTGGACCTAGGCAGAATGGTTATAAAATATTCTCAATCTTCATTCAGCAATAGTGGAAATGATTCAAGGCTTAAGTTTGGCTGGGTGTTATCATCATTATAAGGGGTTAGAAATTCAAGAAAAAAGAAAGGATAGAATTAAGTTGATTGAACAAGGAGTCAAAATAGAGTAAAGAGAAAAGAATGGCCATTGCAGAGGAGAGATAATTGAGAGGTCAAGGGATTGGAGGCGATTGTGTGGGGAAAGAGTAGGGTTTTGTAAGGAAAGGCAGAGGAAGAAGTAAAAAAGCCAGTAGATAAGGAAATTTAAGAGTTCTTGAACATAGATCTTGTATATTTGTGGATGATAGTAAGATCAGTGGTATGACCATATTTGTATATGATTGAGATGAGGTAGAGGAAGAGTAGCTTGAATATTGCATATTATGTCAAAAGCAGAGGATGTTTTAGTTTTAATGAACTGGATTTTTTTTCCCTTTCTTTTTAAATCTTTGTTATAAGGGATGGTTGGGGGGGGTAAAGGATGGAAATTTGTTTTTAATTATGTTTAAATAAAAGGAATAAAGGAATCAACAACAGATTTTTGTTATACTCCTTAAGTCATATGGAGCTGTCCTGATTTCACAAAACTAATGCTGAGAATCGCTGCTGAAAGATCAAAAAGGAAACCTTTCTGCAAATAACAATAAAATACAAAATAAAACCACAAACATTAGAGACCTACAGTGTTAGGAGCTCAGTGTCAATTACTGAGTGAGACATATAGCTTAAATATTAGTCTAGCCCTCAAGAAGATTACAATTTAGAATGGAGAAACTAATTCATACAGCATAAATGCACAGCAGAGTTAATAACAACCAAAGCTTGTTACTTGAGGTTATGGGGGTAGTCTTAAATTTGAGAAAAGTACAGAAGAAAAAAGAAAAAGTGTAGAGCAAGAGAGACATTAAGAATAAATGAGTTATACAGACAAAATCACCAGACAGGGTGTTGGGGACAACATTAACCCGAGCTAAGCAACACTAAATGGAGAAGGGACTAGAGGCATAGATCCTGGGATACCTACAAACCCCTAGCATTCAATAGCTGAGGATTTATTAAATTTCTACTGCGTGTCAGGCACAGTGCTAAGTGCTTTATAAATATTGTCTCGTGACAGGTAGGTAGCATAATGGATAGGGTGCCAGGACTGCAATTAGAAGAACCTGGGTTCAAATCTTGACCTCAGACACTTACTAGCTATTTAACCCTGAGCAAGACACGTAATCCAAATTGCCTACCCCTTGTCTTAGAATTGATTCTAAAACAGAAGGTAAAGGTTTAAAAAAGATATTATCTTATTTGATCTTCTCAACAACCTTGGCAGATAGAGATTATTATTACCCCTATTTTATAGTTCAGAAAACGGAGGCAGACAAAGGTTAAATGACTTGCCTAGGGTCACAGAGGTCTTACTCCAGGCCCAGGATTCTATATATTGTATGACCTAGCTGTGACTAGAGCTGATAAATGAATCCATGAAGACTGATAAGATCACCAAGTGAAACATTTTTAAAGTAGAGAGAAGAGGGCTCAGGACAGAGATTTATAGGATATTCATCATTCATGGGCATGGTTTAGATGAAGAACCACTAAAGGAGACAGAAAAGGAATGGTCAGTCACTTAGTGGAAGAACTAAGAGTTAATGGTGTCTTCAAAACCTAGAGAGAAAAAAGTATCAAGGAAAAGAAGTTGATCTATAAGTGCCCAAACTTGAAGACAGATGAAGAAGGGTGAGAAGTGAAAAAAGACCATTAGATTTGGCAGTTAAGAGAGCACTGGTAACTTTGGAAAGAACTGTTTCAGTTGAATACTGAGGTTGAAATCCAGATTGCAGAGAACTGATTATATTATATTATTGGTTTTGGATGGCCTTCTCAAGTAATTTAGCCATGAAAGAAAAGACAGTTTTAAGACAATAGATACTGGGAATAGAGAGATCAAATGAAGTCTTTTTGAGAATAGAAGCATGAATGTGTTTATAGGCACCAGGAAAATAGCCAGTAGACAGGGAGAAGATAAAGATTAGTGAGAAAGTGTGGTTAATGGAAAGGACAATCTTCTGGAGAAGACAGGACAGAATGGAATCAGTTCCATATATAGAAAATTTTGCCTAGGGAAGGCAAGAAGTCAGACCACACTGCATGTTAGTCATGTGAAGGAAAAGATAATGATAGAAGGTATCTTATTGAAGTGAGATGGGGACGAGAGAAGAAGAGTGATCTCTTGGCACATGAATCCTGCATTTATTCTTATTGTCTTACATTGCACAACTACTGCTCTCCAAAGTGGAGTCATGCCCAATAGCTTAGTTCATTTTTCAAAACCTCTTTGCCCCCAGCAGATGTCATCAGCTTTTTGTTGTGTAATATCTTCTGTAGTTTCTCCTAACTGCCAGCAGAGGTCCAAGGTGGAACTTTTAAACAGGTGTATTTTGATCAGGCAAGACCCCCCAAATCCTCTCTGTCAAAGCAAATCTGTTTAGTCTATGTACATCAGCTTCATCATCAAGGGAGAAAATTCAGAAGTTCTCTTAATCAGACAGAAGACTCATTCCAACCTGCCTCAAGATTCTAGTGATTTAAGACCACAATGGGGCATTATACCTGCAAAATGCAAATTCAGATTTAGTGACTTCCAATCTTGTCATAAGAACACAGGATTTCAGCAGACTATAGTGATCCATGAATATGATGCAGAAGACATTTATAACAATATTATCATAAATTATAAAGACCATATGAATTGGGGAGTCATAGATTTAGGAATGGGGTGTCAGAAGCTATCTACACCAACATCTCATGAGGAAATTAAGACTTTGAAAGGTGAAATAACTTACTTAAAATTACATGGGTAACTATAAATAGCAGCCAGGACTCAAAACTACATTCTTTAACACTAAATCTAGAGTTCGTACACACTATACTGTGTCTTTCTCCTTCTGATACCTGAAAGAAGCCACTTTCAACCAAGGGAATATTCCTCCTTTTTTCAGGAGACAAAGAATCTCAGTGACCCCAACTAGTTCTTTTCAATATTTGTTTTAAGGTCTTTCTATTGCTTCAATCCACCCTTTTATAGATAAAGTCACAGGAAAACATGTATCCTCTTATTCCTTCTCCTCCTCTCCTCTGATTCCTCAACCCTATACAATTCAGTTTCTAACCATGCTACTCAATTGAAAAGTACTTCAAAGTTATAATAGGTATCATTTATATACCTTAAGGTTTGCAAAGGTTTTAAACATAATATCTTGTTTTATCCTCATAACAACCCTCTGAAGTAGGTGCTATATCACCCCAATTTTACATATGAGGAAACTGAGGCTGAAAAAGGTTTAGATGACTTACTTAAGATCACATCATGTCAGAGGGAGGATTTGAATTCAGGTCTCCCTTGACTCCATGTCTACAACCTAATTCACCAAGTTCAGCTCTTGTTTTTTGGTTCTTTTTTTAAAAATAGGTATTCTTATTATCATGCAAAACACACTTCTACATTGTTCATTGTTGTAAGAGCACATTCATACAAAACAAAAAAAACCCAAATAAGACTGTAAATACACTAATGTGAAAGACAGCATGCTTTGATCAACATCCACCCAACTCCAATACTTCTTTCTCTGGAGGTGGATAGCATTCCCCATCATAAGTCTTTCAGGATTGCCCCAGATCATTGCATTGCTGAGAATAGCCAAGTTTTCACAGTTGATCATCATACAATATTGCTATTACCATGAACAATGTTCTCCCAGTTCTTACTTTGCTCTGCAACAATTCATGCAGATCTTTTCAGCTTTTTCTAGTCATCCTGCTTATCATTTCTTATAGCACAATAGTATTCTATCACCAACTTGTACCACTATTTGTTTGATCATTCCTCATCTGATGGACATCCCCTTAATTTCCAATTCTTTGGCACCACAAAAAAAGCTGCTATAAATATTTTTGTACAAGTAGGTTCTTTCTCATTCTTTTAAAAATCTTTTTTGGGACACAGATCTAGTAGTGGTATTACACGATCAAGGGGTATGCACCATTTTATAGCTTTTGGGGCATAATTCCAAATTGCTATCCAGAATGGTTGGATCAATTCACAACTCCACCAACAATGCATTAGTATCCCGATTTTGCCACATCCTCTCCAACATTTATCACTTTCCTTTACTGTCATATTGGCCAATCTGATAGGTCTGAGGTGGTACCTCAGGTTTGTTTTAATTTTGAGTAGTATCTTAATGCTAGTACAAGTTAAAGGTTTGAATTTCAGGGGGTAATGGATTAAATTAAAGGTCAGTGAATTGACATGATCATACTTTAGTAAGATTAATTTAGCTGTAGTATGTACACAACTTTAACCATCCTTTCTTAGGATGACAAAATACTACCGTCAGGTCCTATTCCTATCCTCTCTTCCTACTTGTGCTCCAAGAGAACATATTTAACTTCCTAATGCACAGTTCTGTAACTGCAATACTCAAAAATCTCCAATGGCTTCTTTGTCTATTAAAGGAGCTCATATTCTTTTATTTGACATTCAAAGACTTTTGTGATTCTTTCCCCCTTCTTTAATATCCCAAGCCTCCCACCTAAATTATTGAGTCTGCATTTAATCTGTTATTCATTTAGACCAAACCATTTGATTTCTTCTGGTGGAAGCAGAAAAGGATTTTTTTTTAATTTAGAATATTTTTGCATGGTTATGTGATTCATAATTTTCCCACCCCTTTTTCCCTCCCCCCTCCTGGAGCTGACAAGCAATTCCACTGGGTTATGCATGTATCATTGTTTAAAATCTATTTCCATGTTATTCATATTTGTAATAGAGTGATCTTTTAACATCAAAACCCTAATCATATCCCCATTGAACTATGTGATCGATCATATGTTCAGAAAAGGATTTCTTGTCTTACTAACAAATAACTACTGTAACCATTTAAAATATCAACACAGAAATACACTTGTCTAGACAAAAAGTAACACTTGTATTTGAAATGAGAGAAATTTGCCACAGGCCAAACTGTAGAGATGTGTGAAGTAGTTCATCTCACAAAATACTAGTTCGTTTTAGTGTTGAAATTCTGTGATTCTATAACTTCAGTAGCTTAACAGATCCAAAAGATGAAGCAATGAGGCTAACACCTCAGGAAGCTCTGGGTTCTTCAGACAATAGTTGTCATTCCCTTACCCCTTCTGTTAATGAAATCTTGACTAAAAAAGGCAGAATAGGAGAATGTTTTTCCTGCCTAAGCTACTGCTTTGATATGGGTGGGATTTTGATCCAGGCTTCTTTTACCAAGAGATTTGATGAGTTTTTTAAAGGTGAACAATATAAATACACTTTGGAGTATGGGTGTTGGGGAAAAGGGACACTAGAATAAACTCATGGTTGCCTAAAAGGCAGAGGAATGGAAGAAGTAGATCCTCCTGGTGTGAACTGGCTAATTCATTGCTATCAACTTTACTGAAAAGATTTAAGGCACACTGCCCTAGTTCTAGCTGTGTGACCCTGGGCAACTCACTTAACCCCAATTGCCTAGCTCTTACTGCTCTTCTCCCTGATACTTAGAATCCATTCTAAGATAGAAGATAAGGGCTTTAAAAAAAATTATACACTGCCCTAGACAAATCAGCTGTGTAGTTCATAGATTTCTATACTACTATAGTCCTCTTATAAATTTTTATTTTACTTTTTTGTTGATCCCTTCTCTTTAGTCTTGCTACCTCCGTTTTCTTCCCTTTCATTACCTAATCATGTAGCATGGTAGAAAGAGCACTGGTTATAAACTCAGAGGATGTGGAGTTTAAATATTGTCTCTGATGTTTGCTTGCTGCTTGCCCTTCTATTATTCAGTTATCTCCCTCAGGCTCAAGTTTCTTCAGCTGTAAAAGGAGAACTGTTACATGAGATGACATCTAGATCTATGATCCAGATTGAATTTCCAAAAGGAAAAAAAAATCACTTTTTAGTCATCATCCTACATCATCCCTTCCTTTTTCTTTCTCAATTGTCTCAACACAAATAATGACATCTATGTCAAAAAGTTTGTAAGACCTTAATATATATTATCTCATTTGAAACTCACCTTGTGAAGTTGTTTTAAATCATCATTATTCCCATTTTACATATGAAAAAAATTAGTATGAAGGCTTACTGCCTTGCTGAAGGTCGCACAACTAAGGTCTGAAGCTCTTTTGGGAATCAAGGTCTTCCAGAATCCAAGTCCAGCCCCTCTATCCACGACCCTCTAGTTACCTCACCTACCCTTCTTCTCGCATTCTTTCCCTTTTCTCTTAGGGAAGATTTTGGGTAATGCGGAGAAGATTATGGCAGAAGATTTGTAGGTTTTGGTTTGGGGCTGAAGAAGTTGGGGGATTTGGGAAGGAAAGGAGTGGGAAGCGCTTGTTCCACCGGCTCCGGAGTGGAGGCCTTATAAGAGAGGTTTATTTTGCAGTTATATAAGTAAACCAATCATTCCTGCCAGCACAAGATCCGCCCCCTCCTTTCAAGCTTCTGCCAGCTCTTTGCCCCTCTGGGGGCGTGCCTTCTCCGCGGGGCTGGTCTCTGATTAGCCAATCAGGCAGGGGGGCGTTGTCCATGGGCCGGGCCGGGGGCGGAGCTTCTTGGCTCAGGTCTTGCACATTGGGCAGCGCCATCCCAATCCTGGGGGTCCGGAACCGCCACTAGTTCCATCCTTCTTCCTCCAGACCAGGCTGGAGTATCGGGGCCATGGCCTACTCAGTCACCGCTGCTGCCGCCGTCGCGAGGCGGAACCTCGAGTGGATTCCTCGGCAGCTTCTCCGCCGCGGCTACCAGACGGAAAGAGGGGTCTACGGCTACCGGCCGAAGCAGCGGGAGAACGGGGAGCCCAGGGGAGGCACGGCACGCTCGGCAGGTCTCTGGAGACTGAAGCCGGGAGGGGAGAAGGGAGTGAGTGGGGCCAGCGGCTGCTGTGGGATTTGCCTGCCGGCGGCCGCCTGCCTTCCTGTTTGTCTCGGCTCTGGTGGAGTGGCCTCAGAGCGGAGCGAGGTCCAGCGATGCCTGCCGTACCGCCTTCTCTCTGGCTCCGTCCTCTTCTCCTGTCGGAATCTGGCGTAGTCTCAGGCTGGTGCGCGGGTGCAGACAGGCCCACATTGTCTCACCCCCCCCCCCCAACCCCCTGCGGAAGGGTCGGGGGAAGCATCTTAGCTGGGAAGAGTCGGGGGTGGGGCGGAGCATTTTAGCTGGGAAAGCAACTGAGGGAAGGGAGACCTAAACCGAAAGGGAAGACCAGGTTTTGGGGCTCCTCAAGGCCAGAGGAAAAGACTTAAGTTCCCCAAGATTTTGGGTTCCAAGACCTTGGGAAGGTAGGACTAGAGGTAGGGGGAGCATTAAGTTCTCAAGGGCATGGACAGTAAGGTTGTGTGCCTTGATAATGAATTCGAAACTCAAGAGAAGGGTGTGATTTACTGGAAGGATTTGGAGTCAAAAGACACCATGCATTCAAATTATGGGTCCCTTACTAATGGATCCTTAGGCAAATCACTTGACTTTTCTGAGCCTCGGTTTCCTCATATGTAAAATGAGGGATTTGGAATAAAAGACCTCTAGCATCTCTTCCTCCTCCAATGAGTTTTGGACTTGGAGTCAGGAAGAACAAGGTTCAAACACTGCCTTAGACACCTATTAGTAGTGTGACACTGGGCAAGTCACTTAACTTCTGTCTGCCTCAGTTTCTTTATCTTTAAAACGAGGATAAATATAGCACATAGCCTAAATGGTTGTTGTGAGATACAAATGAAAGCACATGGGTAAAGAACTTTGTTAACCTTTAAACACTATACAAACAGTTATTATTAACTCCAAACCTAATCTCAGATTACAAGTGATGTAAATTTTCTTCTTTCAGTGTTTTAAACCCACATTTCAGGCAGTTTTGGCAAATTTGGGTTCACTGAAGAAACTTGTTCTCTGTTCCAGACCCTCCATTCTCTATTTTTGGATTTGTGTCTTCTAGTGTCCCAAAAGGCTTAATTCGGTTTTTAGTTTCCACAGCATTATATATATATATATATATATATATATATATATATATATAACATATCTATGTGTATTTATATATGCATATCATGTTATTTGGAGCAGAAAGGGATGCTAAACAACATCTATTCCAAACTGTATGTACAAAAACTCCTTCCACTGATGTAGATTGGCAACTTGCCTGTAATGTATAATTTTAAGGAGTAGCTTGGATTAAGTGATTTAAGTTTAGCAGGAGAAAGTATTTGAATCCAGGTCTTTCTGATTCCAAGGATACCTTTCTATCTTCTGCCTTAAGTCTTACATGTATTTTTGTCTTTATTTTGTAGGTGATGTGGAATATTTTAAGATTTTGGGGCCAAGGAATGATCTGATTTGATCTTTAAATTAGGAGGATTAATTTAGCAGCTATATTAGGATCATGGGTTGGAGCAAAGGGTAGTAGGACAGGTCTAAGACCAAAGGTTGCAAAACCAATTAGTAATAGAGATAAAAG
Source organism: Monodelphis domestica (assembly GCF_027887165.1). Taxonomy (NCBI): domain Eukaryota; kingdom Metazoa; phylum Chordata; class Mammalia; order Didelphimorphia; family Didelphidae; genus Monodelphis; species Monodelphis domestica. Next base: position 147,993,008 of record NC_077231.1, read on the forward strand.
AGTTTTTCAGGACAAGAGATAGATGCATGAATTATAAAATATATGAACTTTCCAATTTTGGTATAATAGCTTAATTAATCAACTTGCATTTCATAATGTGTGCCAGGTTCTGGAGATACAAATTTAAAATTCCTATCCTCAAGGAGCTTAAGTTTTATTGTAGATTTGTTAAGGAAACAATGTCAACAAACTTTTAACAAATACCTGCTATGTACCAGGAATTGATTGGGCTAAGACTTAGCTGCTAAGTACTGGAGATACAAAGAAAAGAAGATAGTCTTTGCTCTTAAGGAGTTCACAGTCTAATGGGCAAAACAACTATGTACAAACAAGATGCATTCAAGATAAATTGGAGATAATCTCTGAAGGAAAGTATTAAGATTAAGAAGAAAGGGGGAAAGCCTCTTGCAGAAGGTAGGCTTAAAGTTGAGGCTTGAAGGAAGCTGAGGCAGAGAGGAGGGGTAGATGAGAGAAAATATTTCAGGCATGCAGAATAGTGAGTAAAAATGCCTAGAGTCAGGAGACAGTGTGTCTTGTGCAAGGGACAGCAAGGTGGCCAGTGTCACTGGATCATTGAGAATATAAAGAGGAATAAAGTGTAAGAAGACTAGAAAGTTAGGAAGGAGCCAGCTTATGGAGGGCATTCAAAGTCACTCAGAAGATTTCATATTTCATCCTAGAGGTAATAAGGAGCTTCTGGAGTTGATTAAATAATGGTTGCCAAGGTCAGACTTATACTTCAGAGGTATCAATTTTATAGCCAAGTGGAAGAATAGGCTAGAATGTAGAGAGAGGAGTCCAACCAGCAGTTATTGCAGAAGTCCAGGTATGAGATGATAAAGGCCTGCTACCAGAGGGGTGGCAGCATCAGAGGAGGGGGAGGGCATGAAATATTACAAAGGTAGAAAGGATAAGACTGACCAATAAAAACAAATACAACATAAAAACGTGCTAATTTGTGGTGGGTATGAATAGCTGAGAGGAATTAGAAAGGACCTTTTGAAGAAGATGGTATTTGAGTTGAACCTTGAAGGGAGTTAGGGGTTCTTTCTAAGGTAGAGGGACAGTCTATACATAGTCATGGCGTTAGTAAATGGCATAAAGGTGTAGGGAATATCAAGTAGACCAGTTTAGCTGGATTTTAGAGTTTAATAAGGAGAATAAATGCACCATCATCCTGGAAAGACAGATGGGATCCATACTGTAAAGATCTTTATCAAACAGAGGAGACAGTGGGGGCCACTGAAACTTCTTGGGCAAGGGAATGACACGATCAGATCTGCACATTAGGAATATCTGTTTGGCAGTTGTTTGAATGGATTGGGGAGGAGAAAGACTGGATGCGACAGAAACAATGACGTGGCCTTTGCAGAACTCTCCATGAGAACTGAGGGCTGGACTAAACGGACTGTGGTATAATTAGAGAGAAGAGGACCAAGAGTTCCTAAGGAGACAGATTCTTGATAAGTTATTGGATATGGAGGCAGAAGGAAGAATAAGAGTGGAGAATGATTCCTAGATTAAAATCCGATTGATTGGGGACAGCTTGGTGGCTTGATGGATTGAGAACCAGGCCTAGAATATGGGAGGTCCTGGGTTCAAGTTTGACCTTGGACACTTCCTAGTTATGTGATCTTGGACAAGTCACAATCTTTTTCTTCACCTCCTTCTTCCTTGCTTTGTGAAGTTATCATAGTTGCAACTGAAACTGATACAATACCAGTAGGGAAAAAAAAAATTCCCAGAACACACCATGCTAGGGCCACTTTTGGAAGAAAGAAGAAAGACAAAATATACACAAATGTGGGAGTGATTCCAAATGCATTGATCCTGACCAACAAGATAAACAAGTTTAACTATTGACAAGAGACAGAAGGCCAGGTCAAATAATAAATTGTTTTTCACTGCTAAATGAGAACAGCAGAAGTGTAGAAATGAAAAAGGAACTGAAGATATAAGCTGCAAGACCTTTCTAGTAGTGAAATTAAGTCCTTGAGATTTTCCCATTTGATGGCTTGAATCTTTCAGGAGAACTGAGGCCAAATCATTCGAGGAGGAAAAAACAAAGCAAAAATACTTATCAGGACATGTAATATATTCCTTTGATAATAACCATTCCCTAGTTATAATAGTTATTTCCTATTCATCATTATTACTAAGAGACTAGAATAGTGATCCTTCTACATTCATTGCTATTATAAATGAATATTTATTGTTATGAATTTGTCATCTCTCTTGAATAGATTGCCTCCTTCCTAATTATACATTTCCTCTATATCGTTTATATCATTTTTTACAAGTCATTGTTAGGAATATTCTACACCCAACTTGCATTTCTTTCCATTGCTCTTTGAGTCAATTGTGATATTGATTTTTTTTCAGAGATTGGGGAGTTCCATGATTTGATGTCATAGAGCATTATTGAGAAAATAGTTATGTTAAAAAGAGAAGTGTTTGTGTTGGGAAGCAGCTGTGGATTTTGAAAGAGCTATAGGATATAGCCTGCTTTGGAAATTAAGGAGGTGCCTATTAATTGAGGAATAGCTGAACAAGTTAGGGCATATAAATGTGGTGGAATGTTATTTTGCTGTAAGTAATGATGAAGGGGAAGGTTTCAGAGGAATATGGAAAGACTTGTATGAACTGATGCAGAAGGTAGTGAGCAGAATCAGAACATTAGAATGTAAACTATCTGAGAACAGAGACACCATTTCTTTTGTATTTGTGTCTCTGGTATACAAATAGACTTAAATTATTTATTTATTTTCAGTATATTCTGCAATTTTTCAGTTATTTGACAATAATTCTCTGTTTTTAGTTATCTTGGAAATTGGTCCCAATTTGCTTTCAAAACTATGTCACCCCCAGGAAAGATTTCTTCTGTGCATACCTGGTTTGTTTTATCCCTGTCTTAGAATTAATACTATGTACTGGTTCTAAGGCAGAACAGTAAAGGCTAGGCAATGGGGGTTAAGTGACTTGCCCAAGGCTACCCAGGAAGTATCTGAGTTTAGATTTGGACCCAGGACCTCCTGTGTCTGGTCCTGGCTTTCAATCCACTGAACTACCTAGCTGTCCCTTATCATTTTTTTAAAAATATGATTAACTCTGAGTTATCCATCTAACTGGATGCCATAATCTTGACAACAGGAATTTGACATTTTTTTTCCTCTATAGATTATTGGGCCAAATTCTCATGAATGATCATTGATTCAGTTGATAATTACTGTTCATATGCATTTCTTATTATGAAAATTATTTATTCATATCAAAGTGGTTTCTCTAGTCAACTAATTTACTATGAAAGTGAGGGATGGGAATCCCTATTTTCTCTATAAGGCAAAGGCAGCCAAAGGCAACTGCCTAACTATTCTTTCCATCTTCTCTTTGGACTAGGCCCCTCAATGGCCCCCTAAATCACCCTATCCTTTGCCTCCACTGGAAGCTGGGCTGTTTCCATTCTTACAATCCTCTAGAACTGAAACAAAGAAAATATGTTATGCCAATTCCCTTTAACTCTTGGTTAACAGACTTTTGTCAAAAATAGCTAATGCAAAATATTTTTTACATACCAAGCAATTTCTATTCTTATTTTTATTCTAGTTGTATTAATTTTTATTTGTGTTGAAGCTTTTTAATTTTTTTCTAGTCATAATAGTTGATTTATCTTTTGTGATTTTCATTTTTAATTTGATTATGAATTCTCTTCCTACCAATAAATTAAAAAGGTATCTCTTTCATCTTCTAATATTCTTATGCTATCCTGATATGGTACAATTGAAAAATGCTGAATATGGAGCCACAGTCAAGTCCTGGCTCTGTCATTTTACTACCTGTAAGACCCTGGGAAAAATACTTAACTTTTCTGGGCTTAACTTTTCCTCATCTTTAAAATGAGGACATTTGACTTGTTGACCTCTTTAGGTCCCTTCTGGCTCTAAATCTACATCTCTCTGATTTTAAGACAATAAAGACCAATATGAAATAATACAAAGTGAATATAACAGAACTAAAATAAAAATTTATATGCTAGCTACAACTAAATAGAAGGTATATATATATATGCATACATATATATACATACCTAATTATAAGTCTGACTGTAAAACAGGTAACTGATAAGTTGTAGACATTTACAATGAAATATGTTATCAAATATAATCAGCTATAAATTGTTTTTACTCGATTTTGTTGATTTAAAAGTTCAAAAAAATTTAAGAATTTTTTTCATATTTTCTCTTTCTTACATTACCAAAATTATCCCAACTATTTCTTCCACTTTCTCATCCATTACCTGAGAGTCATTCAATATGACAAATGGCATTTTTCAGAGGGGAAAACAACACAACTGATCAATATATCAAAAAGTCTGAAAACATGTGCAAGATGGGATGCCTTTGGATATCTTACTTCCATGAAGAAATAATTGAGGGTGGCTTCTCACATCTCTTCATTTGAGTCCTATCATTTTGTTACACTTGCTTTTGACTTTTTGGTATATAGTTTTCCCCCTTTTTATACTGTTATAGTTACTGTATATATTGTTTTCTTGCCTCTGCTTATTTCACTATGCATAAGTTCATATATATGAATCTTTCCATGCTTCTCTGTATTCATCACACATAAATTCTTACAGCAGAGTAATATTACATTACTTTCATGTACCACAATTTGTTTAGCCATTCCCCAAATGATAGGAGTCTACATTGTTTCTAATTCTGATCTATTACAAAAAGTGCTACATAAATATTTTGGAGTGTATGGCAACTTTAAAAGAAAAAATACAGGGAAATATTCTTCTGAGCAAAACTGACTTTATTGTGAAGGAGCAAATCACAAAAATCAGTGGTCTGCTGACATACTCAGCCTGGTCTGAGACCCTGAGTTTATCAACTGACTGGTATTTATAATTTATGCAAATGAGCTAGATTATACAAATTCAGTTTAGAGGTAGTTTGCCTAGCAGGGATCTTTTTTGCGGGGGGGGGGGGGGGGGGGGGGGGGGAGGTTGGGCTTCCCTAGGAGTCTGGGGACCCTCCCTGAGGTCTGCCTCTTGGAAGATAAACCCTTATCAGAGAAATTTTGGTTTGGGGTTTTGTTTTTGTTTTTTTGCCATCCAACAACTTCCTTTCTTATACTAGGTGCTTTAATTATTTCTATGTAGAAACTTTTCAGTTTCAAGTAATCAAAGTTATCTATTTTTATCTTTGGTAATTGCCTCCAACTTTTGTTTGATAAAGAATATATATCTCTTAGGATAGGTAGATGGCTCAGTGGATTGAAAGCCAGGCTTAGAGAAGGGAGATCCTAGATTCAGATTTGGCCTTAAACACTTTTTAGGTGTGTGACCCTAGGCAAGTCACTTAATCCCCATTGCTTGGTCTTTATCGCTCTTCTGCCTTGAAGCCAATACACAGTATTGATTCTAAGACAGAAGATAAAAGTTTTTAAGATAAGAGAAAAGAAAAGGAAAAAAATGTTTATTCTCCTGTCCATGGCTGTGAATTTTTCTATTTCTCTTTTAGTTTTATTTAATAACATGATGTTTGATGTAAGGATCATAAATCCATTTAGAAAACATTATAGAATGTTATATAAGGAATTTGAAATTATTTCCTTTAAAATTTATTCACAGAATTTATTTCCAGATATCTCAGCTATTCCCTCCCTTTTCCACACCATAGAGGGCATCATCTGGCAAGCTGATATGTATATATAGATTATGTCTTTCATATTTCCATTTTTTCAGTTCATTCTCTGGAGGTAAACATTCAGAAGTAATTCTTCAAGTAGTTAATCTGTAGTTATATGTAATGTTTCCTTGTTTCTACTTGTTTCTTCACTATTTCAAGTAGTTCCTTCCAAGTTTTTCTTTAAAATTAAACTCCTCATTATTTCTTACAGCACAGTAGTATTCAATCACAATTATGTACCATAATTTTTAACCATTTTCCAATTAATGAACATTCTCTTGGTTTCCAATAAAATATTTTTTCCTAAAAATTCTGTTCATCCTTTCAAGCAAGGTGCTAAAGTCTTGAGATGGCCCATTCATAAAGATTTCCCTCTAGTAATTTCTCCCTTTCATGAATCATGAAGCAGATCATCTCTCTATTCTGTTCCTTTTTCTTGACCCTTTCCTCTTGTATATTATTCTTGAACTGGATCATGCATACAAGTTAATGTCTGAAAAGCTCTATAAGTTTTAATAAATCTGGGTCCATGTCTCATGCTTTATTTTATAGTGTTACATATAATATACATATATATATTTGACTAAAAGATCATCAAAGAATTATTTCTATAGGACATCCACTGAAAATGTTTATTACATACTAATTTTACCTTCATACTAATACATGCAGAGTGCCAAAATTAACATCTCATTTATAATGTTATTGTGTTTTCTCTGAGTGTCAGATAGTTCATGTCATTATTTTGCTAATAAATATAATATGATATGACATATGCCACATTATATTACAAATATCATTACATATCGCATCATGTCATATGTCACATGTAGTTAGGACACAGAATGAAGGTCATGGTTTCACTGGCCTTTCTTTCTTTCATGGACAAAACCTCATTCTTGCCAGCTATTTTTTTTAACCCTTACTTTCCATCTTAAAATCAATACTGTGTATTGGTTCCAAGGCAGAAGAGTGGTAAGGGCTAGACAATGGGGGTCAAGTGACTTGCCCAGGGTCACAGAGCTAGGAAGTGTCTGAGACCAGATCTGAACCTAGGACCTCCCATCTCTAGGCCCGGCTCTCAATCCACTGAGACACCCAGCATTATTTTTCTTTAGTCATGAAAGGGATCTTATTGGGAAAATGTTAAGTGATCGATTATTAGTAATGGAAAAGTGACTTCCATTAATATGCTACTGGAATAATTTATGCTGACAACAAATAAAGGTTTTCACAAAAGTTCACAGACAAAAGGTGTTGCAATAGTCTTAAGATTTAGTTGGAACTGCATATATAAGATATATTAAATGGTGTGTATGTGTGTGTAGGATAGTATATTAGAGGAAAGAGGTAAAATTATGTTTGCAGTCATATTCTTATTGCCCTTAACTCTAACTCTTTCTATGTCATTCCCTTTTTATATATTAATAACTATTGAAATTAATTCTGAAAATTTGCCTTGCATCACGGCTTTTAATTAGTTCCAAAATTTGTCTTGACTTAAAAAAAAAAGATAATGACTTCACTTACAGCAGCCTCTTACATAGTGGTATTTTCACTGGTTAAACTTTGATCTGTAAAAGTAATGGACCTCGTGTACTTTAGCTTTTAGTGAACCTAATTTTCAAATAGACTTTGATATATTAAGAACTTCCAATTTAGAATGGCAGTGGAAAGGGAGTATGGATTAACTTTTACAGCATTTATCAAACAGGTTGGAGATCCTTTATAGGTTAAAAATTAGTTAAGAGGTAGTTAGGGGACCAGAACAAAATAGGTAGAAGTAGTTGTGGTAACTGCTTTTAAAGGAAAGTCTGAGTGTGTGTGAATGGGGCATAGGGGGTGGGGTAGGTGGGAGGTAGTAATGTGTACAATGTGGAAGAAAAGAGGCATTTTTTGTGGCCAATGCTTTTTAGTATCCCAGGATAAAAGCTTGATAATGATTTTCCTAAAATGTGGCAATGCAAATCACAAATATTAACTTTTTTTTGAAAATAAAACTCTAAGAATCATGCTTTTATATTCTTTTTTAGACTTTATTATTTTTAATCTCTCCCTTACCCTGTTTGTAGATTCTGATTTTCCTGGGCTATTAAAATAGCCTCTTAATTGGTCTGACTCCAGTCTCTTCTTTCTAAACCTTCCATTCAGCAGCCCAATCAGTCTTCCAGAAGCACCAGTTTGACTATGTCATTGCCATGCTGGGAAGCATTCAGAAACTCCCTAGTCTGCTCTCTGTTGTCTCTGGCCTATATTCCTAGACTTATTAACTGTTACTCCCTTTCCTCTGTATTCTAGACAGATTGTCCAGCTTACTCATGTATAATATTTCATTTCCCAACTTGGTCTTGGCCTTTGCACTGACTATCTCCCATGATTCCTCACTTCTGCTTCTCAGAATCCCTAACTTCTTTCCAAGGTGTGCTCAAGTGCTGAGCTTCTACTAGGGGTCTTTTCCAATTTCCTAGCTTTTAGTACTTTTTGTTACTACATATTACAAAATAATATTAGAATGACATTCTTATGTCCTTGGCAAAAACTGGATCAGAAAACCATAGCAGTTAATTTTGAAACAGTGCATTTCACTAAATTCTCTTTCTCCCTTCCCAAAGACTTAGCCATTTTCTTTGAGTTTTTGAGGAGAAAGTAGCCTGTTTGAGATTAGTACTAGTATGCTCACTGGAGAAATGGAAAGAGTCCTTCACTTCACTGAATCACTTAAAATCAATACCCTCTTTCTTGATAAATCATCTGAATTAGGGTAACAGTCAGACTAAGGGAAGGAATAAGTCTTTTATTTTACCAGGTAATGAAATACCTATTGAATTCACCTTTGAACTTCTGGAAAGGACATTCATTAAGGGGACTGAGTGATTTTAGGGAAATGATTTTGCAAAGATATTTGGAAAATTAAGAAAATTGTTCTGTGTGATAAAGCAAAATTATAATCAAGTTTTCACCTGGGCTCAGTAACTGTATTCTGTCTGTTGTGGAAGTTTGGGAAAACTAAAAACTGGAACTCTAAAATGGCTTTATTCAAAAGATTTCCAAGGACATGTGTTGACTGGTAATTTGAACCTTTCTCTAAACAGAAAAAAAAAAAGCTTAGATTTAGAATAATCTAAATCCATTCTGAAAATGGCTAGAAAAAGCTTCTAGAAGAAAAGAGGGTGCAAAGTGGTGCAGTGGATCGAGTATTTCAATGTGTAGTCAGAAAATTTTAAGTTTAGATTCAGTCTCAGATATTCTCAGATATTTACCAGCTATGTGCCTTGGACAAGTCATTTATAACCTCTTTCTATTTCACTTTCCTAAACTTAGAATGGTGATAATAACTGCATCTATTTTCTCAGGTTGTTATGGGAATCAAATTAAATAATGTTTGTAAAGTGCTTAGCCCTACTTGGTAAACAGTAGATGCTTAATAAATGCTTATCTCCTCCCTTTCCTCATGCTTAAAAGTCAGTTTTCTTCCATACCTTGTATAGTGTTTAGAAATGAATTTTGTGGCTCTGTCTTCCAGATTGAGGACAGGAATTATTTTTGACTTTGCATATATCCAATTCTAGTGTATTTGGCACATAGCAAATACACAATAAATGATTGCTTTATTGACTAGTTAGCACTTCTTCCTCTTTCCTTTATTTTTTCTCAATCTTAGAAGTGACATTAAAACAAAAACTTTACCCCGTTCCCATTACTTTAGGCTATTGCAGCTTAGTAGTCAGTGTAATTGATTAAGTGTTTTGAGAGACAGCAGGGCAAAGTAGCTAGAGAGCTGGCCTTAGAGTCAGGAAAATCTGAGCTTAATTTCTGTCTCTGACACATACTGGGCAAATCATTTAACCTTTCAGTATTGCAGGCATCTGTGATTCCAATTTAGAAACTGTTACTTGGAGGGAGGGCATTTCCATATCAGTGGTTTCCTATAACAACTAAATCATGATAAAGGAAAAAAGCCTAGTCATGAGGAAAATTGTAAAAGAAATTGTTAATGGAAAATAAGCGAGGGCCATTGTCTTGATTGTAAATCAGTTGATAATTATTTTTAATTTTTCTCTCATTTTAATAACAATTTTTCACATAAGTTTTTCCAAAGTTTTATGATTCATATTGTCTCCCTCCCTTCTTCCCTTCCCTCTTCCCAGAGCTGACAAGCAATTCAATCTTGGCTATACATGTATTATCATGCAAAATTTATTTCCATATTATTCATTTTTATCTGTGAATAATCTTATAAAACCAACCCCCCAAATCATCTACCCAAATAAACAGGTGATAAATCATATGCTTTCATCTGCATTTCTACTCCAACAGTTCTTTCTCTGGAGGTGCATAACATTTTTTTCATAAGTTCCTCAGAAGTCCTAGATCATTGAATTGCTGTTAGTAAAAAGACTATCACATTTGATCATCTTAAAATATTTCAGTGATTGTGTATAACGTTCTCCTGGTTTTGCTTATTTTAACTCTGCCTCAGTTCACATAGGTCTTTCCAGTTCATTCTGAAATCATCCTGTTCTTCTTTCATTGGAGCACAATAATATTCCATCACCATCATACACCACAATTTGTTCATCAGCCATTCCCCAATCAAGGGATATATCTTTAGTTTCCAATTTTTTGCCACCACAAAAAAGCATAGGTATAAATATTTTTGTACAAACAGGTCCTTTTCCATTTTTTTTTATCTCTTTGGAATACAAACCCAGTAGTGTTATTACTGGATCAAAAAGTACGCATTCTTTTGTAGTCTTTTGGGCATAATTCCAAATTGCCTTCCAAAATGGTCAAATCAATTTACAACTTCCACCAGTAATGCATTAGTGTCCCAATTTTGCCACATTCCCTCTGATATTTATTATTTTCCTATATTGTCTTATTGGCTAATCTGGTAGGTATGAAGTTGTTTTAATTTGTATTTCACTAAGAGAGACTTAGGACATTTTTTTTCATATGATTATTGATAGCTTTGATTTCTTCTTCATCTGAAAACTGCCTATTCATATCCTATGACCATTAATCAATTGGGGAATGACTTGGACTCTTATAAATTTGACTTAGTTCTTGATATATTGGAGAAATGAGAACTTCATCAGAAAAATTGGTTATAAAATTTTCCCCAGTTTGTTGCTTTCCTTCTAATCTTGGTTGCATTGGTTTTGTTTATACAAAACCTTTTCAATTTAATATAATCAAAATGATTCATTTTAAATTTTATAAAATTCTCTGTCTCTTGTGTGATGAATTCTTCCCTTCCCCATAGATCTGACAGGCAAATTATTCTGCATTCCCTTAATTTACTTATAATATTACTCCATATGTTTAAATCATATAGCCATTTTGACTTTATCTTGGTAAGGGTGTGAGATATTAATCTAAACCTAATTTTTTCTGTTTTCCAATTTTTCCAGCAGTTTTTGTCACATAATGAGTCCTTAACCCAAAAGCTGGGATCTTTGGGTATATCAAACACTAGATTGCTGAGGTCATTTACCTTAGTCTATTCCATTGATCCAACCCTTCTGTTACTTAGCCAGTACCAGATTGCTTTGATGATCACTGCTTTATAGTACAGTTTAAGATCTGGTACTGCTGATAATTATTTTTAAAAAGTAAATTTTATTGCTTATCTTTTTATATCTCCAAAATGTCTCCCAGTATCTCTCCCTTTCTCATAAGTTGTTCTGTGGTGGTTGTTATTTTTAATTTACATTGTTATAGTTATTATTTACATGTACTTCTGTCCTCTGTATTCATTATATTAGTCATATATGTATCTTTCCATGTTTCTTGGATTTATAATATTTTGTAATTTCTTTCCATGGTATTGTACATTTTTCCTTTATTCTATAATGTGATAGAATATAGTTACAGAGCTCAGATGAAAAATTACATTACATTGATGTACCATAATTTGTTTAAACATTCCCACTTTATGATTATCTACTTTGTTTCCAGTTTCTTTTACCACAAAAATGCTATTATAAGCATTTTAGTCAAATGGAAACTTTTCTTACTAATCATCTCCTACTATATGCCTAAGAATAAAATCTTTGGTTCAAAGACTGTGGAAATTTTAGTTGTTTGATTTGCATAATTCCAAATGGCTTTCCAAAATTGTTGTGTTGCTTCACAACTCTACTAACAATGTACCTATCTTCCTACAAGCCCTCCAAATTGACTCTTCCTATACTTTTAGCATCTTTGCCAATTTGCTAGATGAAAGGTGAAAGCTTAGGATTGTTTTGATTTGAGTATTTCTGTAATTGATTATTTGGAACATTCTTTTATTAATAGTTTGCAATTCTTTTGAGAACTGTTAGTTCATATTCTTTGACCATTTATTAAGATTGTGGTTAACTTTTAAGGGTCTTAATATTTGCATATAATGCTGCATCCTCTGCTTTTAGATCATTTTTAATAATCCCTTTTTTCTTCCTGTTAGTTGATCATGGTCTTGCCCGTTTGGTCACAGCATACTGTGAACATGGTCATAAAGCTGCCAAAATCAATCCCCTCTTTGCTGGTCAAGCTGTTATGGAGAATGTACCTGAAATCCAAACTCTTGTTGAGACTCTTCAGGGACCTTTTAATACTACAGGTAAAAACTTAGTAGCATTGGATCATTCCACAATGTTTCAGTTTCTGTGTACAATGGTCTCGTGGTTCTGCTCATTTCACTCTGCACCTATTCATGGAGGTCTTTTCAGTTCATATTGAAGTCAAGCAGTTCATTATTTCTTATAGCACAGTAGTATTCCATCACCATAATATACAACAATTTGTTCAGCCATTCCCCAATTGAGGAATACCCCCTTATTTTCCAATTTTTTGCCACCACAAAAAGCGCAGCTATCAATATTTTTGGCCATAATAGATTTGTAATGAAACTAATTTTTATGATCTTTTGAAGTTATTTAATAGCAGAGGAATAGAAATAGATGGTGGCAGGGCCCCAGAGTTAATGACTGGCCAGGTAGAATGGTGGTAGAGAAGTGGCCAAGGAATTTAAGGGATGGAAGAACAGAGAGGGTTAGAGGTCAAGGAGATAATGAAGAAAGAATGATTTACGGAGAGTAATGTTACAAAAATAACTCTATGGTACCCAAGGGGTCAGCAGTTTATAAATAGGGATCCTTTGATCTAAAACATATAAAGAACAGATATATAGGTATCCCTTCTGTATCATAACTTTTCTCATCACAGTTTTAATATATCACTGATTGGCATGAGAAGCTAAATGGGAATTTTGGGGGTGTTTTGCAGAAGTTGTAGATGACACAGAAAAAGTTTTAAAACTTAGAAATGCTAAAATATATGTATAGTATTGTATAATATCAACATATTTTATCTTTTAATGCCATAAATGTACACAATTTCTTTTTAAAAGTTAAAATAAAGTTTACAAAAAGAACATGAAAGCCAGAAGATGACATACAAAGACTAGAAATGTAGAGATGTCTTAACATTGACCTACATACAGCCTATGACCAAATACTTAACCTTAATTTTATAATAAGATTCTATAAACAACCCATAAAAAGAAAAAAAAATTTAGACTTCTAAGAAAGAAGGGTCCAAAATTTTATGCAGTTTTGCCTCTTATCCCTGAAACATGGAAGGGATACTCTAAACATATTTGGTCAATATCAGGGTTTAATAATTGAGTTAATATTGATATGTATGGATTTGTGTTACTCAGTAAGAAGTTGTAGTTGATTAAAAGTTTACATATAGAAGAGATAGTAAATCATCCCATAAATATGTGCACAGTATTACTAGCAATTTTTAAAATGTAAATTAAGGCAAGTTTACCAAAATTTATAAACCCCAACAATTTAGGAAGATGTTAAATGTAACAAATTGACATAATGGAATATTATGGAGCTTGTGTAAACAATTTGTATGGATTATGTCAGGGACTGGTCAATTATATATACACACTGACTACAAAATTAACAAAGATTGAAAAGATTTGGGTTGGTATAATCCATTGGATTTTTTCCCTACAGTTCCTTAAATTAATTTAAAAATTACATTGTAATAATGTTGCTCTGATATTCAAACACATATATCTCAAACCACATGTCCTTCAAGATGTACTTCTACAATAATAGAATTAGTTTTGTGGGCATTATGTTTTTGGGAGTTCCTGCTGAAGACAAAAGAAATTCTATGGGCTACTCTTACATTTTGGTGAGTTTTATCACTTTTTATTGTAGAACTTGAATTCTCTGTCTATGTGAAATTATAACTATTGAAAGGGAATGTAGAAATCTTAAGAATTAACAAAAAGATATTTGTCCTAGCACTGAATGTCAGCTTTCTTTTATCCCCATAACCTCTGACCTTTGTGTCCTCAGTTTCACAAAATTGGCATCTTTTAAATTGAATTCTCTTCAGTAAACATTTATTGAGCCCCTGCTATATTCTAGGCACTATGCTAAGCACTGGGGATTCAAATAAGAAACTTTTATCACTGTTTTTATAAAGTCTGAAGTGTTTTGAAAGTTTAAGAAAAGGTTAAATGAAAATCATTGTTATAGAATATATACTTTAATTTTTTAAAAAACTGATTATTCTTTGCCATTTTTGCCTTTGATTCCTGCTCTAGGATTACTAAGCATGGGGAAGGAGGAAGCCTCTCTGGAAGAGGTATTGGCTTACCTTAACCACATCTACTGTGGACAGATTTCTATGGAAACAATCCAGTTGCAGAGTCAGGAAGAGAAAGACTGGTTTGCAAGTAGATTTGAGGAATTAAAAAAGGAGACATTCACTACTGAAGAGAAAAAACATCTGTCCCGATTAATGCTAGAATCTCAGGTATAAAATGTTAGTGTGATAATTGTAGTATAAGATATCTATGGATATGTTAAAATAATATGGATCATTTAAGGCAGAAATATTTGTCTGATTAAATGGATTGAAGAGAGTAAATTAAGACCAGGTATTGATTTAACTCATAGTTTCTAATTTGCTTGTTTTTTATGTGTGGTATCTGTGTGTGTACACATACATGATTAGATGAATATGGTGGAAAGTAATAGAGGGAAGAGAAAAATACAGTTTACTAGAAGATATTTTAGATTTTAGAATTATTTTTTCCTGCCATAGCTACACTTTTCTTATGTTTTATTGATGCTCTTTAAAAAACATTACCATCATTTTCCATAATTCCCCCACCTTCCAACAGAACCTAATCTTGTAACAAAGAAGCATAGATAGGAAAAATGCATTGGCCATGAATGAAAATGTACACTTTGTTCCATAACCTACATCCATATTATCATTGCCAAGAGTTGGAAAGTATATCAAGTTCTGAATTTCAGGTTGTTCTTTATTAGCCATATTCTTTGTGAAATGTTAAATGGAAATGTTTTTCCCATTTAATTGTCAACCAAGAAATGCAGTTTATGACAGCTGTAAAGGAGAGAACTTTGGGATGAGAGTCAATACACAAGACAGTTTTTCTAGTACTTTGTAGTCTTTGAACTTGAAAGTACTTGTAGTACTTATAAGTACTTTGTACCTATTTTTCCTGCATCCAGGCTCCCCTCTCTACTTCATCTAACACAAAGCTGCCTGAATGATATTTTGATAATGATTTTTCTAAAGCACAGATCTGATCATGTCACTTCCATACTGAAGAAGTATCAGTGGCTCTCTGCTGCCTCTGGGTTAAAATATAAATTCCTCTGATATTTGAAGCCTTTCACAATCTGATTCCAGTTTATTTTTCCAGATCAATAACATGGTTCTCACCCTACACTCTATGTTGCATTCAAACCAATTTATTTGCTATTCTGCATATATGACATTATGCTCTTGTTTCTGTGTATACAATGTTCTTTTTCATCTCAGCCTATTAGAATCCCCATCCTCTTTCAAGATTCAGTTCAAGTGCTACTCTCTCAAGAAGACTTCCTTATTTCTTCTTCTTGTCAGTGTATCCATCACAATCACTGTGTTTGGGGATTTTAGAGCCTGTATTTATTTCTGTGAACATGTCTCATTTCAGGAAAATATGAGCTCCTTCAGGATATGGACTGTCTGATTTTTGTATTTGTATCCCTAGTGCTTGACATATAAAAGACGCCTAGTAAATGTTGATTATTATCTGTTCCTAACCAATTAGGAATTTCTTACCTGTAAAATGGGGATAATAACATTTAAGTTATCTAACTCATTGGATTTGTGAGGAAAACATATTTTCTACCTTAAAATGACTCCCCAAAGATAGTTTTGACAGTTTTCAGCTTTAATTGAATAGGATATGCATATAAGGTAGTAGATAACTGTAGAAGAATGAAACCTAAACTTGAGATATAGTTCTTGTCCTCAATAAGTTCAATTTGTGAGTCTTTGAATTGTGTAGATGCCTCAATGTTGCTAAAATAGCTAATCTTCTGTTTCCCAGGAGTTTGACCATTTTTTAGCCACCAAATTTGCCACAGTAAAGCGATATGGTGGTGAAGGTGCAGAAAGTATGATGGGTTTTTTCCATGAATTGTTAAAGATGGCAGCCTATAGTGGTGTGACAGATGTCATCATTGGGATGCCCCATCGAGGGAGACTTAATTTGTTGACTGGCCTTCTACAGTTCCCACCAGAGGTAAGATAGATACTCCTCATTTGTTTTGCTAACATTGGCTAATCTACCCTTCTTTCTCAGACTGAAATAACTGTGCTTTGCTTTGAAAATCCAAATAGGCATATGTAGTGAAAAAAATTGTTTACTCTTGAATAAGGCTTGCTTCTATTCCCAGCATTCAGACTAAGCGGCTACATATTTTTCCTACACGTTTCTTTTTCCTTTTGGGAAAGAAGTTTGAGGCTTACTTTGTTTCTCACAGAGGTGTTAAGATAAAATAGATAAATTCTAGACTGTATGGTATACTGTACTTATCTACTGAAAAGCATCATTCAATTACATACTTTCCACCTTTCAAGGAGACGCATTTCCATTCATTTGTATGTAGTGTTCATTATCATAATACAATCATATGAATCACACACCTTTAATCCAAGAGCCTGAAACTGTATTTTTTTAACCATGATAATTTTATCTACTTTATAAGTTCTCTGAAAATATCACAGAGTAATAAATTAATAAAATTTATTCAGTAGTAAATTTCACTGGTATTCTATGGTATGTTGTTAATCAGTCATTTCAGTTGGACTCTTTGTGATCCCATTTGGGGTTTTCTTGGCAAAGATGCTGGAGTGGTTTGCATTTCCTTCTCCAGCTCATTTTACAGATGAAGAAACTGAGGCTAGCCTGAACAGCCAGAAAGTGAAGCTAGATTTGAATTCAGGTCTTCGTGACTCCAGCCCCTGTATTCTATATCCACCTAGTTATCGCTATGTCATGTAACTGAAAGGAATTAATTTTGATAACCTTTATTTTTTAAAAATTCATGAAACTATGTAATAGACTCAAATTTGTGTAACTCAAGTTGTGTAACAATTTTTGTCAGAAATTGTCTTCAGATACAAAGGACCCATGTGTACTTTAGGGGATTTTTTCCTTTTAATGACCCATAGTCCCTACCCTGGAAACATAGGGAAATATAAACATATCCCTTAGTTTACTGAGACTGATTCTCTCCTGGCATTTACAGTTTTTCAGAGGAAAATTTTAACAAAATGAGGAAAACAAAACTGAAATACTAGGATGAGCACTTATGTTCAAAGATGCATTTAAATTCCCCGAGTCTCATGTAGTTCTGGTAATAAGGATCCCTCTGATGAGGGTCCTCCTCCACAACCTATCTTGGCCCCTATGCTTTCTAGCTAGTTGTTCCTTATTAGAAAGGAGAGGGCAGCATAAATTTCCCTCTTCCTTTCCTTCTCTTTCACTCTTTCCTCTTCTCCCTCCAAATTTCCTGCTAACCTTCATGGCCCTATAAACCGTAGATTTTCACATCAAGTCCTCCAGTCCTCTTGTAGTGGAAAGAAAAATACATATCAAGGTAAGCTTTGACTTATAAAGAACAAATACATATATACTAAGGAGCTACAAGGTCTTTGGGGAAGGGAAGGAAGGGAATAAGAATTTATATAGCCTCTACTGTATGTCAGACACTGTGCTAAGTGCTTTACTAATAGGCTTCTATTAAAATATACTGATTTTAAAGCTGGTTTTGAATGTCTGCAAATTATTCTCAGCTCTTGAACAGATGAATTTGATGCCTATCTGTAATGACTCTTGTGTACGTAATGTATACAAAGAGTACAAAGCTGCCAAAACTTTTAAATTGAATAAATGTTCTTGACTTTAAAATATAGAGCTCCCTTAATTTTCTACTGTGATAAAAGTACAATTTTCTCTTTGCTCATTTGTTTCACCTACTGTACTCTGTCCATTTATTCAAAATAGCTGATGTTCCGTAAGATGCGTGGCTTAAGTGAATTCCCAGAGAGCATCTCTGCTACTGGAGATGTCCTTTCTCATTTGACCTCCTCTGTGGACCTTGATTTTGGGTCTCATCGGCCCCTTCATGTTACTATGCTGCCCAACCCCTCGCACCTTGAAGCTGTCAACCCTGTTGCTGTTGGCAAAACTCGTGGGAGACAACAGTCACAGTTAGATGGAGACTACTCTCCAGACAGTGCTGCTCAGCCAGGGGACAAAGTCATATGTCTGCAGGTATTTTAACTCTTTATTTTGGTGTTAGGTGGTCAGAGATGGAAAGGGTTAGGAAAGTAGAAAGCTTACATTTTGTAGGCTTGGAGGGTGATTGATGAATTGATGTTTCTCTTCTGGAAAGAGAACTTTCATTTAAACCTATCAGCACCAGATCTAAAAGGAGCAGGCCCTATCTCCCGAGGAATCTTTCTTCTTCACAAGAATTTGGAATTTGTGGGTGGTTGAGATAGCCATTTCTGCACTTTTGAGGAAGTGCAGATTATATTGTTTCCCTAAAAATTTTAGCTAAGTAAGAATCTATATGGTTTTAAAATTTTCAACCTTGGTGGCAAAACTATTTTTTAAAGTAAGGCTAAAGGTATCAAAGCAAATTTAACCAAGCCATTATTATGTGTGTTTTGTTTTCCTTTTTGTCTTATCCAAACAGAAAATGTACATTAGAGTAACTTCCACTTTTGTAATTTCAGGATTCATTTAAGTTTCATTCTGTATGTATTAGTATATTTTATAGGCTCTGTGGGACTCAATGATTCAAAATGAATTGAAAAAGATTAAACTTTTTTTGTTCTTTGTAGTCAAGAAGATTTCAGATCTATAGTTCATTCCTTTGAAAACCAACTTTAAAGTTGAATCCCAATAAATCTTGACTCCAGAGTGTGTTTTGTTAAAACAATATGAATTTAAGTTCAATAAATGGTTTTTAGGCATTAAGGATATGGGTTTTCTTTTCCTATCTGAGAGACTAGTAAATTAGGGTAAATAATTGGAAATCGAAGCAACAGGTAAACTAACCAGATGGCATGGAAACAAAATATTCATCTGATTACTTTTAATATAGTGAATAGAGAATTGGCCTAGGATTTAACAATCTTGGTTCTTATCCCAGCCCTGCCACTACTATTAGTTGTGTCATTATGGATAAATCACTTAACTCTTCCAACTAAGATTGAGTTTCTTCACCTGTAAAGTGGGGTTATCACTTTATTATTGTTGGGATCTGATGGCTGAAAGTGTTTGTATAACTATAACATATATAAGTTAACAAAATTACTTGAGTTATTGTTATTGACAGTCTAGCTGTATTAAAATTGACTGTGTCAGAAATATGAAAAATGAATGGGCTGACTGAGTTTGATTAGGAAAAAAAACAATTTGATGAGAAGATGACAATTTAAATTGATTACCAATGTTCTAGTGTAAGGTTATTTCTTTTAAATAAATTTTATTATATTTTATTATTATTTTATTTTCTCGATATAGGGGACTATTCCTTTTACAGAGAATAAAAAAGAAAGAAGAAAAGAAAAGAAAGCATTTCAAAAATTGACTGACATATTAGCAGTGACTGATAGTTAATGCAATATTCCCACCTTTGATGCAAGGATATTTCAAGTAATCAGTAGAAAATATTCATTCTAGTTTTCTGACTTATAAGCAAAAAAAACCCTTTTTCCCAGTGAATGACAGTTAATATAATAATTATTACCATTTTGATAACTGACATTTATAAAAATTATATTATCCAACATTTTATTTATGTTTTATTATTTCTATATAATATACAATACATAAATTACATTTATAATATGATAACTTTACAATCTGTCAGCTACTTTCCTACATCATCTCACTGGATCCTCCCAGTAACCCTCAACAGAGGATATTAAATTTGGAGTTATCCCCATTTTACAGATGAAGGAATTGAGGCTTTTTGACTTAAGTGACCTGCTCGTAGTCATTTTGTGACTAAGAGATAGGATTCAAGGTTGGTCTCTGAAGAAAGTTTGGGAAATACAAGGTTTTGTTTAAAAACATTTGTTTAAAAAAAGAATAGTGTCTCAGTTATACAGTGCTTTGAGGTTTACATATACATGTAGTATACATACATATATATGAATATATACACATAGGTGTATATATAACTATATAACATATAGTTAATATATGTATTATGTAGGTAATATATAGCATATATTAAGTAATATATCATATAAACATATGTGTGTGTATATATATGTGTATATATAAATAAAACATATTTATATGTAAAATCTCACTTGATCCTCACATCAACCCTGTGAGATAAGTGTTTTTATATCCATTTATAGATGAGGAGATGAAGGCTTAGCAAATGACTAGTGTTTGAGGCTGACTGGCTTCCTATGCCTCCTTTCTCATCTAGACATCTCTATTTCTATTACAACTATACAATTTCTTGATTTATTTTCTCTAGATTCACAATTCTGACTTCTTGTAGGGAATTCTAAATGGAAATCTTTAGCATTTTAGCTAATTCTTCTGACACTGCTATTTTCTTTCTGTCTTTTGCTTATTGTCTTCCTTTGAAAAATATATTTGGGGTGGGGGAGTACAGGGTGAGACATACTTTAAAAAAGCTATTGAACAGCCCATGTTGCATGTTTCTAAAATGCCAAGTTTCACAGAAGCATGACAAAATGGTGCAAGTGTGGAAACAGATGTTATATATTTCGCCTAGCAGTTGAAATGAACAATAGCTTCTGTTATAAGTGTTTTTTAAAAAGAGTACTGGGGGGAGCAGTCTGATTCATCTGTCCCTTGCTGCGAGCTCCCTTTCGCTCCATTACCCTGAAAGAAGAGTATCCAGCTGTGAGGAAGACAAGCAGCTTCTTGGCTTGTGTATCAGGAGATTAAGATGCTGGGTGATAGCTAAGGCATCTCTAGCTCAAAGAGGGGAGTGACTGATTACAGCATTAATTTTATAATGCTATTTAGGGGTGTCAGGGAGAAAAAGGGCTTCTAGCCATGACTGGAGAGGGGGAGGATATGTAGTGGTTGTTGGGAATTTTTTTCTGGACTTTTAAGTTACAGAATAGACAAAAAGATAGTTGATCATTGAGAAGGGAGAGAGGATTTGGTCAGAATTGGAGGCTCGAGCAGAGAAAGAGACCCAGGATCTAGCAGGCACCACTTGGGCTTTTGAATTTGCATTTTTAGTGTCTCTGGGAGTTGAATAGTAGTGATTCACTGATATGAATGTACTTTTCCAATATATTCATATAGCCTCTACCAGTCTGGGAAACAAACAATTCAGATGATATGGTATTAGGTAGCTTATGATAAAGGTACATACATGTTTTAGTAGCAATTTGTAAATATATTCACCTCCAAGTGTTTTTTTCTATAACATATAGAAATTTTTTTAAATGCTGAACTTAAACATTTCTTATACCCACGACAAAGCACACTAAGAGGATTCTATATGAAACAATTGGTTTCCATTTCATACAGCTTGTTTTAAATCAATCAATCAGATCTACATGTTAAACTGGCTTGCTAGTTGGTGTTTCCCCTGAACTTCCTTCTGTTTTCTTCTGTACATAAAATGCTGAGGGCTTTATTATACCTGGAGCACTCCATTTGGTTTAGGTCTGCTCAAGATCTATCTTTAGATCAATATTTCTGAGAATATCACTGCTTTGAAGGCTAAAATTTTGATGGTTCTCATTCTTTTCCAATACCTAAGCTACCTCTTTTCTTGCCTCCTGGCTTTTCATTCCAATCTACCTGTTGATGGCCAGATTTCCTAAGGGTTCTGATCCTTATCTATGGGACTTGTACATTCCAGACAAGTAACATGCTCTATTCCAAGTGATTTTTACCTCAGTTCTGAAGGTTCTTGGGTCTGCAATTTGCTCAGTGTTACATGCTCCCTCCACTAATACAGTTTGCAATCCCTCAGAAATAGAATAACTTGAATTCCGGAGCGGCTTTAGCTGAAAAACTCCTTATCCTAGAATGAAGCTCTTGGATGAGGCAAGCCTGTTTTAGGCTGGCACCTTGTTAGTTCAGGTTCAGTGTTATAATGAAATGTGGTACTCACAGCTCATTCAACAGTTAATAGAAGGAAAGTGTGCTTAGTCATAGCATAGATAGGATATATGAAAAGGCTACTCTAGCACTTAGCTTAGTTAGTTACAAGTTTTATTGACCCCTCTCAATTCCATATAGAAATGAGACGGGGAGGAGGTCAGAGTGTGCTGACTCATGTGGTCTTGGGCTATCCACCACGTCCAAAGGGTCCTTACTCTACATGGGTGTAGCATTTATACCTTTAGGCGACCAGAAAACCATATCAACATGGCCAGAAGCTGCCTCAGGGAAGGAGCATTTTGAGCCTTGGCCCAAGGCAAGTACTAAGGACAGATTTATTTCCTTTCAAGGGAAATCTAGTCCCTTGTTGTGAGGTCAGGGGGTACCTTGGTAGATAGTGGTCTTATCAAATCTCTCTACTTAGTTATGTCAGTTCTTGGACAAGAGATAGAGGGGCCCCTTTTGGAAAACTCAGCAACTTGGCTTAGGCTTTGCCAGTTTGCTCTTTTATAGCATAGACGAAGCCAGAGTCACTTCCATGCTATGATGAGGTATTAGTATGACTTATGGGTCTTACTGCCACCATACTCTTAATTATTTTCCCTTTGCATTATTTTCCTACTGCCATATTCATAGTGCCAGCTGCAAGATATAGGGAGGGAAAGTGAGGTCTGATCATCTATATGCATTTGGTGGGAAAAGGATAATGGGAATAGAAGACAAGGAAAAGGAGGAGTGTTTTTTTCCAAAAAATACTGTCCAGCAAATTCCTTTCTGTCTATCAAGCTATCTTTATGGATACCTTGCTCTTGTGTTCTATCTGCCTCCTCTGACAGGGCTGACTGTGGCATTGTTGATTGCTTTGGAAGATATGTTGGAATTATTGGGATGCTTTGTATACATGGTGATAGAGAGCCAGAGGGAATGGATCAACTGGTAATGGCTCCTGGGAGAAAGGAGCACAGAGCTTAATCACTGTGGGAAAATCTTTTTATGAATAGATTTTTTTTACATCACTATTTAAAAAACCTTCTTAATTCTACCGTGATGCTTAAACCTGTTATGTTCCTTTTTCCCCCCATAATTTAGGTTCATGGTGATGCTTCTTTCTGTGGTCAAGGGATTGTTCCTGAAACGTTTACCCTCTCTAATCTCCCACATTTCAGAATTGGTGGAAGTATCCATCTAATTGTTAATAACCAGCTGGGTTATACCACTCCAGCAGAAAGAGGAAGGTCTTCCTTGTACTGTAGTGACATTGGTAGGTACCACGGCCATACTAGGGGTTAAGTCAATCATACTGTTTGTGTAGGGAGTTCCGCAATATTTCTGTAAATGTGGGATTTTTTTAATGTGTCTTCTTCCTTCAGTGGCATAGCTCCTATTCCACCCACACCTTTTTCATCCCTTGTGATTCTTGGCTGTGTATAGCCCCCGTCCCCCAAATGAAGACTAATATCTCTGACATGATGGAATCCTTCTATATCAGGGTTTTTTTAAACTTTTTTATATAATGGACCCTTTTGTTGGTCTAGTAAAGTCCATAGACCCCTTATCAGAGTAATGTTTTTTTAATGCATAAAATGAAATACCAAAGATTACAAAGAAAACCAATTATATTGAAATAAAAGTGTGATATTTTTTTCCATGCAAGTTTATGGGCCCCTCTGCCCCCCAGACAAGTATTAATCCTGTAAGGGGTCTCTGTAGCCCAGGTGAAGATCCTGTGCTCTAGATGTTTTAACATTATGTGGACACCAGTACAACATTCAGGCTGTCTGGGATGATTATCTAATCATCTCTATTATATATTTTTTCTATTATATCTGCTAAATAACTGCTGCATCTCTCTTTTCTATCATACACTTCCTAAATAATAATGCTTATATTACCTCTTTGGGTGCAAGTTATGATTTAACTTACTTATGCCCATTATGCGTCTCTCCACTGTCCTTCTGGGTAACCTTCAGAGTGTGGTGTCCTATGATTCACAGTCATAATATTACCAAGAAAATGAGTGTTAAAAAGTTGTGTATAGTATTGTGTGTGTATGCATGTGGATGTGGACATTGGAGAGCAACTTGGGATCACTGTCACTGCTGCATACTTCCCCTACACAAGTTAGCTTGGTCTTTCCCATCTATTCAATTTTGGGTCAATCTGAGTCTAGGCCTACTAGAGCCCAGATACTTCTACAATATATTTTGTACAGATGAAATCAAAGATTTATCCATACAGCTGCATATTTGATTCATTTTCTAGTCTTCTTCTTTTTTTTTTAAACTCTTACCTTCTTTCTTAGAGTGGAGAGTGAACATTGGTTCCAATGCAGAAGAGCAGTAAGGACTAGGAAATGAGGGTTAAGTGATTTGCCCAGGGTCATACAGCTAGAAAGTATCTGAGACCAGATTTGAAACTAGGATCTCTCATCTCTAGGCCTGGCTCTCAATTTACGGAGCCATCCAGCTGCCTTTCTTCTCTCCTTTTATATTATTTTTTGTTTATTTATTTATTTTTAAACCCTTACCTTCTGTCTTGGAGTCAATACTGTGTATTGGCTCCAAAGCAAGACTGGTAAGGGCTAGGCAGTGGGAGTCAAGTGACTTGCCCAGGGTCACACAGCTGGGAAGTGTCTGAGGCCAGATTTGAACCTAGGACCTCCCATCTCTAGGCCTGACTCTCAATACACTGAGCCACCCAGCTACCCTCCTTTTATATTATTTTTAAGTCTTGGTGCAGCTATCAACAGAAATACTATCAAGTTGACACTTGGCTTGAAAACATTTGAGAATGTTTTTGAATCATCTATATCATGTTGGATTTTCAGATAATGGGAGAAAAGGACAGAGATTTTGAGGCTGCCATTTATGTAATGAATTGAAACATCCTGATGAACTTTGAAATATAATTATTCTATAACTGTTATGAGTTTTTAGTCCCTCTCCCATTATGCTATGAACTCCTTTAGAGAATGGATTTTACCTTTCTTTGTATCCCCAGTACTTGGAATTGAGTAAGCATTTAATTGGGGGTAACTAGATAGGACAGTGGATAGAATGCTAGGCCTAGAGTCAGGAAGACTTGTTCCTGAGTTCAAATCTAGCCTCAAATACTTAACAGCTGTGTGACCCTGGACAAGTCACTTTACCTTGTTTGCCTCAGTTTACCCATCTGTAAAAAGAACCAGAAAAGGAAATGACAAACCACTCTAGGATCTTTAGATAAAATATTTCAAGTTGGTTCATGAAGAGTTGGCCACAACTATAAATGACTAAATAACTATAAAGGCACCTAATTAATATGTATTGATCATTGACTGAAAAAAAAAAAGATTTCTTCCATGTTTGGTGCTCCCTAGCCTGATTAATATTGCCACTTTCTATTTCAGGTAAGATTGTTGGCTGTGCTGTCATTCATGTCAATGGAGATAACCCTGAGGAAGTAGTTCGTGCCACCCGCCTGGCTATGGAATACCAGCGCCAGTTTCGCAAAGATATAATTGTTGATTTGCTGTGCTACCGGCAGTGGGGTCATAATGAGCTGGATGAACCCTTCTTTACCAATCCTGTGATGTATAAAATCATTAGGTAAATCATTAGGAATGTTCATTTAATATCCACCACTGAAATATGTCTAGCTTTATATGTATTTCTTAGTTCTGTTGATTTTCCTATGACAGTATTTTATGACTATTTTACATATAGGAAAACTGAGGCAGAAGAGTGAGATGAAAACTTGCCTCTGCAACAAAGTTTAAACCAAAAATGCAAACTTTCCAAGTGTATTTATTTTATCAAGGCTCTTATAATTAGAGGTATACTGATAAATGTTTATAAATGTTTAACAACTGGCTCTCTAGGGGGAAAAATTGTAAGTATGACATACTTTCCATTTAATCCTCATTAATAACATTTTCTTCATCACTTCGTAAGCCTAGACAGTCAACAAAACAGTAAATCATGCCTTGATCTACAGTATTTGCTAATTTCTGAAGTATAAATGCTCACACTGAAAATTTAACATTCAACTTTTTCCTGAGCTGGCTCTCATATACCCCTGTTTATAACTATAGACTCTCTTAGCTTCTTGATAAGATGTAAGGATTTAATTGATTATAGAATCAAAGATTTAAAGGTGATCCTTAGAAGTGATTTTATCCTTAATATCTTTCTACAGTGTTCCCAGATGTGTTCACTGTGTAACTGCTTGAAGGCTATATAACTAGGGGAGACCTAAGGCTACCCATTTTACTTTTAGACAACTCAGTTTGAGGAAGTGAGGTAGCTAAATGATTCAGTGGCTTTAGTGCTGGATCTGGAGGCAGGAAGAAGACCTGTTTAATTGGAAGAGGACTTTTTTTTTTTATAGCTTACTGGATTTCTTTCTCTGAAATTTTGTTGGTTAAATCCTCTATTTCATGTTTTATTGATTTTCACATTTAAATTTTTGTAAATATCCATCCCATTTAATTTTTTCTCCATTTTGTTGGCACAACATTCCTAACTTTCTTTATTCCATCTCTTTCATAATGAATTCACTCTTCTCATTTTGATGGTAATTGTTTAAAGGGCTCTAGGTGGCACAGTGGATAGAGCACAGGGTGTGGAGTGATGAAGAGTTCAAATTAGGTCCAAAAGACTTATTAGCTGTTTAACTAGTGACTTAGGTAAGCCCATTTAACCCTTCTTGATTTAGTTTCCTCATCTGTCAAATGAGCAGGAGAAGGAAATGACAAACCACTCTAGTGTCTCTGCTAAGAAAACCCCAAATGGGGTCACAGAGAGTTGGACATGACTGAAACAAGTTAAGAAACAACAATAGTTTTTTTAAAAATTCAGATTCACTAATAAAGAATTGGGATTTGGGGTCTTTTAAAATGTATTTTAAAATAATTCCAGTAGTCTTTTCCAGCTAGTTTTTCTTCTGATTTTTAAAATGTCTATTTTTTTTGCTTGAGGATTATAAGTTTTGCATTTTTTTAAACTTTAAAGAAATTCTTTACTAATTTTCAATGCTTTTTATTTCATCAATATATGTATAAAGAGATAGACATTTTTCTCTAAGGGAGAATGTTCTTAACCTTTTTTTGTCATGGACCCCTCTTATAATCTGATGAAGTCTCTGGACTTTTACTCATAATAGCATTTTATGTTAATAAAATATAATATATAAGATTGTAAGGGATGCTGATTATATTGAAATTTGTTGTTTTTGTTTAGTTGTGTCTGACTCTTCATGACTCCATGGTCTCCTGCCCATGGGATTTTCTTGGCTAAGATATTAGAGTGGTTTGCCATTTTCTCCAGTGGATTAAGGTAAAAAGGAAATTAAGTGTCTTTCTCAGGGACATATAGCTTTAGTAAGTGCCTGAGCAGCTCCAGCACTGTATCCACTAAGCTATGTAGCTCTCTCATATTGAAATATAGTTATTAAAATATTAACAAAGCAAATTCATGGACTCCCTGAAATCTATCCATTGACTTCTTAGGAATCTTGGGACTCTAAGTTAAGAGCCCTCCTATAAAGAATGCCTTTCTACAAATTTTGATTCATTGTCTCATTGTTATGATTCTTTAATATATTTAGTTTTTTATATTTCTGCCCCATATATTATTTATTTGTTCTTTTTTGCCCTAGTTCATGATTTTTGAAAATTTGCTGTCAATACTGAAAAAATGGGTATATTACTCAAGATTCCTATTCAATAATTGACAGAGGTCTAGCCTATTTAGTTTTTCCATTTAAGTCCATAATTTTCTTTTTTAAATATATTTTGTATTGATTTGTATAAGTTTGAAAAGGGCATGTTCAAGTAATCTAAAATCATTATCTTACTATCTTGGTCTTTTTCGAATTCAGTTAGCTTTTCCTTTTAAGTACTCAGATGCCTTTAGTACAGGTATATTTAGCACTGGCTTGGTTTCATCCAAGATAATGCTTTAAAATATAATGTAGTTCTCTGTTTGCCTTTCTTGTCATTATCAGTTATTACCATTGTCCTTTAGAAAGTCATGATTCTTATGCTTGCTTTTTTTGGATTAATTTAAAGCATTATAGACAACTTTAACTTGTAATTATTTATATAAATATTTGTTTTAAGTGTGTTTCTCTGCATAAAATTTTGAGTTTTCTTTTCTTTTTCCCCTTCCCCTTTATTTATTTATTTTTAGTTAATGAAGTTAGAGTATTTTTCCATGGTTACATGATTCATGTTCTTTCCTTCCTCTCTACTCTCTCCCCTCCCAGGGCTGACAAACAGTTCCACTAGGTTATACGTGTATCATTGTTCAAAACCCATTTTCATATTATTAATATTTGCAATAGAGTGATCATTTAAAGCCAAAACCTTGGGTTTTATTTTCTAATTCACTATTACTCTTACATTTTATGGGTTTGTTCATCCCACTTACATTCAAGGTTATGATTTAGTTTCCCTTCAGCAAATTTTGTTACCTCCTTTTAATTAAAAAAAAAACCAGCACGATAATAATACCAATTATCTGAAGCTTATTTTGCTAGAAACAACCAGATTCCTCCTCTCTTCATCCCCAGCCCAAAACCCATATCTAAATTGGTTTATAGATTTTGCTTTAAAAATAAAACAAACAAGCAAACAATAGATGTAGCTGTAGTTTATTTACTTGAAACAACCTGACCCAAATCTTTGCCACATACATTTCTTACCAAGCCTCAGGTGAAGAAATACAGCTTTTCTCTCTCTCATTCAATCTAGCTCTGGATAACTTTATCCTATTTTGCTACTAAAATTTGGTAAAGTTAAGTGTCATAGTAGATAGAATGCCATGCTTGCAATCAGGAAGATTTCTTTCTCTTCCTGAATTCAAATTTGTCTTCAGTCACTTACTAGTTATCACTATATGTGACCTGGGCAAGTCATTTAACCTGTTTGCCAAAGTACTAGGATGTTTTTTCTAAGAAAACACCAAGTGGGATCACAAAGAGTCAAGACACATCTGTAAAACAACTGAACAACAACAGCCATAATCTTTTTCCTTTGCCTAACTCAAATTAACAGCATCATTAATGAGCCTCACTTTGGAAATCTCTATTTGAAATTATGGATTCTATCCTCATGTTATTTGCGCTATAGTCATTTTTTTAACCCTCACCTCCTGAATAAGAATCAATACTAAGTTTTGGTTCCAAGGTAATATAGCAGTGAGGGCTAGGCAATTGGGTTTAAGTGATTTGCCCAGAGTCACACAGCTAAGAAGTATCTAAAGCCATATTTAAGCCAGGACCTTCTGTCTCTAGGCCTGACTCTCAATCTTCTGAGCCACTTAGCTGCCCCTTACCTATAGGAAATTTTCTTATAATATTTTATTTAGGCTCTTTGTTCTATGAAGTATAATTAGAACAATACCTGTTTTGAATAGGCTGGGCTGGTTTTCCTTTAAGTAGGGGGAAAGGATATTTTTTGCTTTAAATTATCCTTAGTTGATTGGCTTCTTTGCCACCTGAAGTATAAAAGACCCAAACAATGAGGAATTAGTGTCAGGCTTGGGCTTTTATAATTATAAGACCACAGAGGGATAGAAGTTCATATTCTTCAGCCACTGTGACTTGACAATAGGGATCTAACAGATACGGAATATCCCACAAGTCTTATTGAACCTTTAAACTTTAATCACTTTAAAAGATGTAATAGCTTAAACTTACACTAAGAATTTTGGGACATCCTAAATATAAAGAAATACTAGCTTAATGAAGAATCTTCTGAAGGAGCACCTTTGTTTAAGTGAAGATGAATGAAAGATCCTCTGTTTGAATCTTAGTTATGGTGGTTTCTCAGTGTATTGTGGGCACTGGTATTACAAATTCTTAGAAGTTAGTACTTGTGCAGAAGCTTAGAGTAGGTTCTATGCCAGTTATTTTTAGTCTTACAGTTGCCACATCTTCCTATATATCTTATTGTGATTCCAAGTCACTATGAAAGTTCTTGATATGTCCATTTTCTCTTTTAAACAACTAAGTGGGTTTTGTTGTTGTCATCTTCTTTCAGTAGATATCATCTTGCTTTTTTATCCTGCAAAATTGCTCATTATATTAGGACTTCTTTCCCCCCTTATTCATGAACTTTCAGGGTTTTAAATGGATGTCTGCAATCATCCAGTGCAACCCATACTGAAAAAAAGAATTCCCACTACCACAATATGACAACTGATTTTTCTGGTAAGATTCTTCCTGTAAGGATTTTTCTTCTTTCTGCTTGTCATTGTTATTTTATCTGCTACATTTTCCACTGTCTTATGGTGTTCCAAGGGAGTTGGACTTAGTTACCATTTTCTCTACCATCTTGCTGGAATTCAGCCTGCTGACTTCCTTAGAGAACTTTGCTACTTTTGTTACTTGTCCTTGCTTTCATCTTCCGTTTGTATATTCTTAAGCTACTTTATCAGTTAGTTCTGGTTTATATGTGCCCATTTCTTTAAGCAGCTTACCTTTTGGTGGACCAATTTCTACATAATTCTTCAGGATTTCATTCTGTGGACGCTGCCTCTTGGATGATACTTCTGAAAACCTTAGCACATTGGCTCCTACCTGCCCTTCCCATGAACCCTCCTCCAAAGTGAAATGTGCCTTCTGGTCTATGTGCAGCCTTCCTTTACTTCACTATTATTAACTATGCAATGGAGTAGTCACCTGTTCCCAAGGTTTCTGTTTTTACGTCAGTTACTTTTTAAATTTTTAAATTTAAATTTATTTATTTAATTAGTTTAGAACATTTTTCCATGGTTACATGATCCATATTCTTTCCCTTCCCTCCTCCCTCCCCTCTCCTGTAGCCAATGTGCAATTCAACTGGGTTCTACATGTATCATCATCAGTTACTTTTTTGTCAAAATAACTTGTCCCTTTGTGGTCTTCTCTACCTTTTTAAGAATAAAATTATCATTAAGCCAGTCACAGATTTGTCAGTTGTATAACTTAACTTTTAGGACGGGGGAGGGAAGGGAAGAGAAGAGGAAAGGGAAGGAGGGAGAAAGAGGAAAGAGACAGAGAGAGGGAGACAGAGACAGAAAGACAGAGAGAAAGCAGAGGTACAAAGAACATTTGAGAAGTCAAGGTCTTGTGTCAATGCAATATTCTATTTTAGATGGCTACTAGTAGCCCCTTGCACATAGGCATAAGCAAAACTTTTCCCTAGAATGTGCATCCCAGCAATTCTTCAAAAGATAAACATTTATTACTCAGTCATAAGAATAGAGACAGGAACTAGCCATGATTATTTCAATGGTCTAAAGATCTCTTGAATGAGAAAACCCCATGTACCAATACAAACCTGCATTGCAACTTAAAGTGCAAACTTTTCTTCTCTTTTGAGTGTTAGAAAGTTGCCTAGGGCACTGAGAAGTTAAATGACTAGACTCAGGTCACATAGCTAATATATGTGTCAAAGGTAAGACTTGAAATGAAGTCTTCCTAATTCTGAGGTAAGCTCTCAGTACAATGCTTATAACTTGACTATTCCACTCAATAATAAGGGATATTATTTTTATTCATCAAAAAATCTAGATTTGACTAAGCTTAATTTTTAAAAAATTTAACAACTAAACTTTTCTTTAAAAATGCAAAAATACCAAATGTGTCTTTAAGATATTAGCATGTGTCTTAAAAAACCCTAAAAAAGAAAACTTTCTTTATAAATATGTGTAGTATATAACAAAACAAATTCCTACATTGGTCATGCCTAAAAATGTATGCCTCTATATTTTAAGTTCATCACTTCTCTGCCAGGAGGTAAGAGAGAGGAACCAGTAGCATGCCTTGGACACATACCTCTTTTTTCCTTCTCTTTATCTTATCCTAGATTTCTTTACTATGTTTTATTTCTCAATGTCCTAGATTAGCTTACATAAATGTATATTCTTTTTTATGTTTTATTTAATTAGTCAATTTAGAACATTATTCCTTGGTTACAAGAATCATATTCTTTCCCTCCCCTGCCTCCACCCCTTCCCATAATGCATAATTCCACTGGGTTTTATATGTTTCTTGATCAGAACCTATTTCCACGTTGTTGGTGTTTGCATTAGGATGTTCATTTAGAGTCTCCATCCCCAACCATATCCCCTCAACTCATGTAATCAAGCCGTTGTTTTTCTTCTGTGTTTCTGCTCCCACAGTTCTTCCTCTGGATGTGTATAGTGTTCTTTCTCATAAGTCCTTCAGAATTGTCCTGGTTCATTGCATTGCTGCTAGTAGAGAAGTCCATTACATTCGATTGTACCACAATGTGTCAGTCACTGTGTACAATGTTCTCCTGGTTCTGCTCCTTTCATTCTGCATCAGTTCCTGGAGGTTGTACCAGTTCACGTGGAATTCCTCCAGTAACTATATTCTTAACAGGCAAAGCTTTTCTGTTTTATCTATTCTGTTCCCTTGGAAAAGAGAACAACCTACTGTCAAGAATTCTATTCTACCACGTCTAAATGTTGATGTTAAATTTGCCTCCTTACATTAGAATCTCTAGTTCACTTTATTCATTATACATGCTGTTTTATTATATATATTATATATACTTTATATTTAAAATATGTATATATATTTAAAAAAACCCTTACCTTCTGTCTTAGTATCAATTCTAAGAAGAGTAGTAAGGGCTAGGCAATGGGGGTTAAGTGACTTGCCCAGGGTCACATAGCTAGGAAGTGTCAGAGGTCAGGTTTGAACCCATATTGTTTTGACTCTGGGCCTGGCATTTTGTCCACTGTGCTACCTAGCTGCCCCTGTGTACATTAATTTTAGCCATCTGAAGCAACAGATCTCTTTTTGTAAATACTGACTTCTATGAATTACTGGTCCTGCCTTCTGGGCTTATTTCTTTTTCCTATTTTGGACTCAATACTTCCATGGTCCTAGACTTGTCAGACAGATTAGTCTTGCCTTCTGTCTTGGAATCAGTATTGTGTAATGGTACACAATATTTCAGTAAGGGCTAGGCAATGGGAGTTAAGTGACTTGCCCAGTGTGACATTTAAAATAGTGGTGGTCATAAACTGTTACAGATAAAAAGAGTGGTTGCCTTAAACTGTGACCGCAAAGATGTTTTTTATATTAAGAATAAAATGGTCGCCAGGGGAAAATTCCCAAATATGAAATATACCCAAGTCAGCTGGGTTTTTATAGAGATTTTAATTAATACAAATAAGGAATTCATGAAAGAGAGAGAGTAAGAGGAAACAATGAGAAAAGAGATAGGCTGGCCTAGGCCAGCCTAAGTTTTTAAGCCTTTAAGAGAGAGATCAGTCAGTCTTTTATCCACTCACCACAAGATTTTGTTCCAAGCAAGATTCTGGTGTTCAGAGAGATACACAGTTCAGCTTTGGCCAGCTCAATCTCCAGAGAGAGTACTCTGAGAGAGTCCCCTTGCTCTCAGCTTCTCATCTCCTTTTAAAGAGAATTTTCTCCTATGTCACCTCCCCTAAGTTCTCACATCTACCAATCACAGTAGACATTTTCCAAAGGTCAGACCATTCTTAATTCATACCTGAGTAGGCTAAAATCTCTGAGTAAGTTCTCACCTCTTTGCCCCTTGTAAGTTTACAAGTTGCCTGACCTTTATAGGTACTTAAGCACCCTTTTGTATTAGATCTAAAAACAGGCCCAGCTTAAGGGCTTTTGCCTTAATATAAGTATGGGTTAAGTACTTTTCCTTGTTCAGTAAAGAATTTGCAACTTTATCTTCCCCTAAAGTATGCTTAAGTATGGGTGGAGTAGAGTTCTCACATTCCTGACTAAGTCTCTTCATTGTTTAAAATGGGGAATGGTCTTAACCAAGTCTTCTGAAGTAGGGTCTGAGAATTTTCTAACATTCACACCAGGGTCACACAGCTAGGAAATATCTGAGGCCAGTTCACATTTTTTTTTCAGTATTTCCCTGGATATCCTTGATCTTTTGTTCTTCCAAATGAAATTTGTTATGGTTTTTTCTAATTCAGCAAAAAAAGTTTCTTGGTAGTTCGATGGGTATGGCACTAAATAAGTAAATAAGTTTGGGTAGGATTGTCATTTTTATTATGTTAGCTCATCCTACCCATGAGCAATTAATGTTTTTCTCCTGTTCTCTTGTAACAAAGAATTTTTTAAGAGGAAAAAGAGAAAATTTCAGTAATACCTATCAACACATCAAAAAATCTTGACACATGAAATTCTCCATATATTTTCACATCTCTTCTTTGGGCTCAATTTACTAGCCCTCAAGAAGAAAAAAACAAAACACAATTATGCAATCTCCCTCCAAGATATATTCCAAGATATATTTATGGGTAGTAAAGTAAGTATGTTTTCTATGTTGCTTTTTTGGCAGAAGATGTTTATTCTGTGAGAGGCCATTTATAATTTTAGAGGCCTTCTAACTTGCTTATCATTTTAATTTTTCTTTTTCTATCTCCTAAATAGATCACGAAAGAGCATCCCAGACACCTATGCAGAGAGCCTTATTGCCCATGGACTTATGACCCAGGAGGAAGTATCTGAAATAAAGAACTCCTATTACTCTAAGCTAAGTGACCATCTGACTAACATGACACTTTATAGCCCACCTGCAACTAATCTTCAGGCCCACTGGCGAGGCCTAGTGGAACCTTCGGCCAGGATCACCACCTGGGACACTGGTGTACCCATTGACCTTCTGAGATTTGTTGGAGGAAAGTCTGTGGAAGTACCTGAGGAACTTCAGATGCACAGTCACCTTCTAAAGACCTATGTTCAAGTAGGTTTCTATCAGGAAGTATTCAGATATTTGGCGACTGTTTCATTTATTTTGTTCAGTTCATGTAATGGATTTGTATTATTCTTTTTTTTTTAAATAGCCCTTATTTCAGTCTTAGACTTGATACTGAATATCAGTTCCAAGGCAGAAGAGTAGTGAGGGATGGGCAATTGGGATTAAGTGACTTGCCCAGGGTCACAATATTTTGAGACCAGAGTTGAATCCAGGACTTCCCATCTCTAGATCTGGCTCTCTATCCAGTGAGCCACCTAGCTGCCCCAACTATTTGGTTTTGACTAGTTATCTTAGTTCATGTTAAGGTCACATCTTGCCCATCTTTTTTCTCTCCTTTGATTCTGGAGATAGCATAGCAGAGAATGCTTTAATTATGATTAGTGGTTTAAATTTAAAATAACCTCATTTTCATTTGACTAAGCACACAGAATTGAAAAATAAAACTTATACACAAAAAGAGAAAAATGTTTAGTCAATCCACCAATTAGGAGTGAATTTGAAATTCCTAAATTTGGGGGGAGGCTTGAAGAAAAAGACATTGTAGGAGGTGGTTATTGATACCTATATTTGAGGCCAAATTGTTGAAACTAAATGTGATCCATTTTTTTTCCCACTCTTAATATGCAGGCCAGAATAGAGAAAATAAAGGAAGGAATGAAATTAGACTGGGCCACTGCAGAAGCTCTAGCTTTGGGCTCATTACTTGCTCAAGGTAAGACACATCTCTGCTTTGCTGCTCAGCTTCTTGATACAAAGGGTATTTTCTTATTTGCAAAAACTGACCTCTTCAGCCACTTCCTAGCTGTGTGACCCTGGGCAAGTCACTTGACCCCCATTGCCTAGCCCTTACCACTCTTCTGCTTTGGAGCCAATACACAGTATTGACTCCAAGACAGAAGGTAAGGGTTTTAAAAAACAGACAAAAAAAAAACTGACCTCTTTGGTTTATCCATCCTTTTGCAATGGCTGGAGGAATCCACTGGAATGTGAAAAATTAGAATTCACTTCACTATTTGAACAAGCTGACTCAAAGAGTGAACAAAGACAAGACATTAGAGAGAGAAAATCAGAGTGGAAACCTAGTGTTAAGACTTGCTTTTTTAAAAATGCATTTGCATTTGTTTTCCATTATCAGACATTTATTTTTCTATCTTCTCCCACTCCTGCAAGAAAAGAAAAACAAAATGCTTGTAACAAATAAACGTAGTTAAGTAAAACAAATTCCCATACTAGTTATATCCAAAAATAACATGAGATTTCTTTTCAAAGACCTTTCTACAAAACCTATAGTGTGTGATTAATTTTTATATTCACCCCACTAAGCCATGTTTATGTAATACATGTAACCACATCTTAATTTTTTTTATGTTGCCTTAAAAAGGATTCTCAACCCCAGTTCATCTGCTAACAAGTTTATTTTACGGTCATAATTCTTTATCAGCAAGAACAGTGTTCACAGACATCTGATCTTGTTTGTCTTTTCTTTTCTTGCTCAAGGTTTTAACGTCCGTCTGAGTGGTCAAGATGTTGGCCGTGGAACCTTTAGCCAGAGGCATGCGATGATTGTTTGCCAGAACACAGATGACATGTATATCCCTCTGAACCACATGGATGCTGATCAGAAGGGGTTCCTAGAAGTACGATGTTTCAGCTGTCTAGTTCAAAGAGAAACCTGAGAATAGAGAAAAGGGGCCCCAGGAAAGGAGATGGTCCGAGTCATACAGTATATAACCCTGTACATCAAAAGGGCATGTTCCAATAACTAAAGAATTTTTCTTCTCTGCCAGGAACTCAGAATTTGTAAATGGGACCACCAGATCTGGGACGCTGACAGCTGTCTGCCCTATTTTTGGTCCACCTTTTTTCTCTCTCCTGGGTCTTACCTCAAGCCTGTCCTTTCCGATCTGCAATGGAATAGTCCTGACAGCCACTTTCTGTTTATAAGCAAGCAGTATAAATTAGATATCTGTTCCCTGGATGGAATGGACATTATAAACATCTTTGTAGACATTAGCAAACATGACCTGCAAAGAGCTGTTCTATGCATTTTGGAGGATTTAACAGAAGTAGGGGATAGGGACCTTACAGTGGGTGAGACAACATATATTATATTACTACCACCTAGTACGTACCAGGGCCTCTGCTGTGTAACCTAGGCTAGATTTTTCTCCAAAAAGGAAAGACAATGGTTCATGAGATTTCAATTGTTCAGGATTTCAGTCTGGAGCCACAAAATGGCTTTCCTGGTTTCCTAAGCATAAAAGAAGAGTTCTTTACCCAATGGCTGGTATGGAGTAGGCGTCTGATAAATGTTTATTGGCTTGACTTGAGTTAGTGCTCCTCAGCCTGGGTGGCATCCCGCTGCTGTGCCGTTCCCCCACGGTGCAGATCCTGCCTGGCTGTGCAAGCATGCTTCTGTGCAGAGATGAGGAAGACAGGACCGTCTAAACCAATGCCGGGCCCTTGCTGAGTAGCCTGCTCATGCTTGTGGCCAGGGGAACTGCCTTTCCTTAACTAGTAGATGATCTTGGACAGGGACATTCTTTCATTTCCATATACCAGTTTGCTATTGGAATGGTAGATGCCAATCAAAAAGAAGCTTTTGTTTTGTGATTTCCCGGACTCATTTTCAGTTATAGCAGTCCCTGAACTGCTATAGTGTTTCTTCTTGCACAAAGCACATAATATTCCCTCTTATCTTTTTTCTCCTTCCCTTTTCCCCTAGCCAAGTAGATTGTAGCAGCTTCCTCACCGAGAACAGTATGAGGGTGGAAACAGAGCCTTCTTCTCAGATAGTTCCTTCTTTTGTAGTATTCTAGAAAGCAAATGTGCCACCTCTGACCCACGTGTCCATGTGTCTCTTACCTCCTCTTTTGTATTATTTTTCCTGGGTTAGGTGAGCAATAGTCCTCTGTCGGAAGAGGCTGTGCTGGGATTTGAATATGGAATGAGCATCGAAAGTCCCAAGTTACTGCCCATCTGGGAGGCTCAGTTTGGTGATTTCTTCAATGGAGCCCAGATCATATTTG
This sequence comes from Monodelphis domestica, assembly GCF_027887165.1. Classification (NCBI taxonomy): domain Eukaryota; kingdom Metazoa; phylum Chordata; class Mammalia; order Didelphimorphia; family Didelphidae; genus Monodelphis; species Monodelphis domestica. The sequence continues at coordinate 148,030,988 of NC_077231.1, forward strand.
ACACATTCATCTCTGGAGGTTAGTAGCTGCATTAGCATTTTCGGAATGCCTGCTGAATATAAGGCACTGTGCCAAAGCACTGGCAAGAAATTTTCTTTGATCATTTTTTTTTAAATGGATGTACATTTACTTTGTAAATGCTATTTCCTGGAGCAAAAAATAGCACTAGAAAGTCTTTGTACTTCTTCATGCCCTGTTGCCATTTTCCATAAATTAGGATTAAGGAATTTGTGCATCAGATGGTTGAGAGTTTATTTTTAGTCCTTAACTGAAAAATAAGCTTTTAGTCCTTCTATACACTGTCCCTATTTTTTGTATTTGCTTATGAGTGGATACAAATGTCACTATATCTCCTACTGTTGCCCTTTACTGGCTTTATCTTGTAATCAGCCTTTTGTTATCTAGCCTAGTGAGAGATACATTGATGTAAATAACTTATAAAAAGCAAAAAATTGGGGGCAGTAAGTGCCTCAGTAGATTCATAGCCTAGTCTAGAGGTGGGAGGTCCTGCGTTCAGATTTGGCCTCTGACACTTCCTAACTGTGACCCTGGGCAAATCACAACTGCCATTGCCTAGCCCTTATTGCTTTTCTACCTCAGAATTAACACACAGTATTGATTCTGAGACGGAAGTTAAGGGCTTAAAAATAATTAACCCCATGGATTTGAGGCTATGGCTTTCCACCCATCTAAGGAAGCCCTACAGAGATGGGCTTTTCCTAAGCTTGTTAAATCATGGAAAAATGAGAATTCCCCTTTGGGAGAACTAGGAGAACAGTTTATTCATCTGTATAATGAAAGGGTAAGACTATGTCACCTCTTAGGACCCTCTCAGCTCTAAAGCATATTTTCCTATGAAGTGTAAGAGGTCTATTGCCAGACCTGCTAGACTTGTGGGGTGGAAGGGAAGTCTGAGTATGCTCCTCAAGGTAAAAGTTCTGCCCCCATTTGCCTCAGTGCCCCAAGAAAGCTCTTGCTAATAACCCTGATGTCTTCAGAGTTTAGAGCTGAAATCTGTTGTGAAGACTCTGCCCATTCTTCTGGCAGTTAATGATTGGCAATGCCACTGAGTTATCATATCGTGGTCACTCCCCTGTGCCCCTTGGGTAAACTCCTCAGCGAAGAAGGGCACAGCTTCAGATCCAGTAGAGGACGGCTTCTAGGCACTTGTATTTAAGTAGGAATGTGGATAATGAGAAATTGATTATTTAGATCAATACATGCAGTATGTATGTTACATTATATGCTTTCCAATGTGCTTACAGGGAAGACATTTATGTTCATATGTAAAAGTTTTGCCCAGACTTGTAATTTCACCAGCATAGGGAGCTCCCATTGAGGAACTTCCTCTATCAATATGAATGGGCACCTTCTTTGCAGCACAACGTTGAGAGGTCCGCCCAGGATTCCAGAGTCCGAATGTGTCAGAGACAGGGTTTAACCCTGGGTCTCCTGTCTCAGGCCAGCCCGCTCTGTTCTCTGCTCTCCCGCCTCTCATGTACTGTATATACCATGTAAATTCTGGTTTTACTTGACAAGAATCCCCCAGGTTAGGTAGGCACAAATGACTTGTCATCTGTATCCCAGGAAGGAATCCCTGACTTGATGAAATCACAGATCCACGAAATATTGAGATAGGGCACACAGCTGCCATTAATAAACAAAGTAGATGACAGCTTTTAACATTCAATGCCTTGAAGCTTATTTTAGGCAGCGAGCTGGAACAACTGATAGGGCTCTGGTTCTGGAGTCAGGAAGACATGAGTTTAAATTGAGGCTCTGACAGTTAATAGTTGTATGACTTGAGTAAGTAACTTACCCTTAGTCTGCTTCAGTTTCTTTATCTGTAAAATGGGAATAATAATTATCTCATGCGGGTGTTATGAAGGTAAAACAAGCTAAAATACATAATATATACAGTTAACAGACCTTTTTGCAGACCTTAAAATACTATATCCATGCAAGAAGTTCTATTACTAATGCTTTAGGTTCTTTCTACTGAAGAACAAAGAAGTTTGTTTTCACTCGTGTAAGAAGTAGTTATGAATTTTTCTTCTGGGAGAATTATTTCCCATGTTTCAGAAATAAGTTTGTTCGTTCACCTTTGGATTTTGTTTGGAAGTGACTAGGCTCAGCTACTCATTCTCTTTCCTCCTTGGGAATGTTAGCCTGTACCTCTACCAGTTATACTATTTTTATTAAGCTGCTTTGGATAGTATCACATAGGACCACTCAATTAAACTAGACAAACCCTAAACTGCTTTCTTTTTTTTTTTAAACCCTTACCTTTTATCTTGGAGTCAATACTGTGTATTGGCTCCAAGGCAGAAGAGTGGTAAGGGCTAGGCAATGGGGGTCAATTGACTTGCCCAGGGTCACACAGCTAGGAAGTGTCTGAGGCCAGATTTGAACCTAGGACCTCCCATCTTTAGGCCTGGCTCTCAATCCACTGAGCTACCCAGCTGCCCCCACCTAAACTGCTTTTTTAACCAACTAAAGTAATATTGCTTCCTGGGAGTTGAGGGGGAAGGTAGTGTTTACTCCATAATTTCATAAGCTTTCCTCTCCTGTATCTTTCCCAGGTGAGTCCAAGTGGCTCCTTCAGAGTGGCATTGTAATTCTCCTTCCACATGGTTATGATGGGGCTGGACCAGACCATTCTTCCTGTAGAATGGAGCGTTTCCTGCAGGTAGGTTCAAATGTGGGGGCATGTTCCCCCTTCCAATTTCTAGAAACCTCTTTATCATAAAAACCCATACTTTCAATTTTAGAATCAATACTAAGTATCAGCTCCAGGGCAGAAGAGTGGTAAAAGCTAGGCAATGAGCATTAAGTGACTTGCCCAGAGTCATACAGGGAGGAAATATCTGAGGTCAAATTTGAACCCAGGACCTCCCTTCTCTGGGCCTGGTGCGAAAGGGAGAGAGAGAGAGAGAGAAAGAGAGAGAGAAATTCCTTTGCTTGAACTATGCATGTTTGTGGTGAGTATTAGCATTTTCATTTTGTTATTATTGTTCAATTAGAGAGAGTCATTGAGAGGAACAAATTATAAATGCATGTAAAAAGAAATATATTTTTAAATTAATATAACAAAAATAAGTAGAATGACATATATTAATTATGTGTGTGTGTGTGTGTGTGTGTGTGTGTGTGTGTGTGTGTGTGTGTGTGTATGTATGTACCTATTTCAACATATTGTGGTGTTAGTACAAGGAAGCTTTGACCTAGGTAGGGCTTCCTCTTCTGGACAGCTTAGGAGACCCAGTACAGTGAGAATGCTTAGCTGGGGCAGTTCAGAGATTCCTCAGTTTAGCCTCTCTTCCCTCTCTTTGTCTTGTTGCAGCGTGAGTGCCTGAGGCTGGTACACTGTGCAGTACAGGATCTTTAGATCCTTTTTGGTCGACTCGTTTAAAGTGACTCCAATCATGTTTCCCTTGCTCAGGCTGCTTTTCAGTCAGAGCAAGAGTAAAGAAAGCTGACTTGGAAACCTAATGTAAAACTAGAATAAGGGAGCTGAAGACAAGAGGCCCCCATTGTAATAGCTCACATTTACATAGCACTTGAAGGTTATGAGACACTTTTTTTTCCCATTTGAATTAGTTTATTTAGTCAATTTAGAATATTATTCCTTAGTTACAATAATCACATTATTTCCCTTCCTCCCCTCCATCACCAACATATACCACAATGTGTTCAGCCATTCCCCAATTGAAGGGCATCCCCTCGTTTTCCAGTTTTTTGCCACCACAAAGAGTGCAGCTATGAATATTCTTGTACAAGTCTTTTCCCTTATTATCAATTTGGGGTACAAACCCAGCAGTGCTATGGCTGGATCAAAGGGCAGACAGTCTTTTATCGCCCTTTGGGCATAGTTCCAAATTGCCCTCCAGAATGGTTGGATCAATTCACAACCCACCAGCAATGAATTAATGTTCCGACTTTGCCGCATCCCCTCCAGCATTCATTACTTTCCTTTGCTGTCATGTTAGCCAATCTGCTCCGTGTGGTGTGGTATCTCAGAGTTGTTTTGATTTGCATCTCTCTGATTATAAGAGATTTAGAACACTTTTTCATGTGCTTATTAATAGTTTTGATTTCTTTGACTGAAAATTGCCTATTCATGTCCCTTGCCCATTTATCAATTGGAGAATGGCTTGATTTTTTGTACAATTGATTTAGCTCTTTGTAAATTTGAGTAATTAAACCTTTGTCAGAGGTTTTTATGAAATTGTTTCCCAATTTGTTGCTTCCCTTCTATAAGATACTTTTTTTTTACAGATATGGAAATAGGTTTACTATGGAATGTCAGTTTCAATGTCTCTGACTTTTATAGAGATAGCTGGGTGGTTCAGTGGTGAGAGTGCCAGACCTAGAGTGAAGAAGACTTGAATTCAAATCCAGCCTCAGACATGTACTAGTGGGTGACCCTGAGCAAGTCAATTAACCCCCATTGCCTAGCCCTTACTGCTCACTCTTCTTCACTATTGGCAGTGGAGCCAATAGACAGTATTCATTCTAAGAAGGAAAGTAAAAATTTTTTTAAACCACTCATTTAAAATTTCATTTTTTTTTGGCCCCGAGTAAGCAATCAGGAGGCCCCAACTTACTTTTACAATGTGGTCTCACAAGATTGGAGAGATATATTGAAACTTCAGTAAAACATCTTAACATTTTAGTGAACAAAGCTTGCTCAGTGACAATTACCACAGTTCACTGATGTCCAAACAGTTCACTGTTGACCTTAAAATCTTAAGTCAGGGTAATTAGGAGAAAGACAAAGAAATGGAAGGAGGTGGGCAGAGACAACTGGAGAGAGGAAGACTAGTGAATGCTATCTCATTCTCAACACATCAGATCTAATTTCAATGGCCATTTAACTAGAGGGGGAAACAATTTTCCTCCTTAATTTACCTTTACCTTATCCCAGTGATGGCAAACCTATGGCACAGTTGCTAAAGATGGCACAGAGAGCTCTTTGTGGGCATGTGGCAGCCCTTCCCCTCTCCCCCGCCCAGTCTATTACTAAAAAGGCAGAGGGACTCTGGTGGAGCTGCTTCCCTCCCCCTTTTCCACCGCACCTGGTGACATTTTTTTCACATCCCCCATCCCCCCCCCCCCCCCCCCCCCGTGTATGTGTGTGAGGGACACAGCACTTGAAATTTGAGGGGTAGGATGTGGAAGGGGCTCAGCACTCTGTCTCTAAAAGGTTCCCCATTACTGCCCTACCCTTCTGTGCCCAAAGAAATGAGTGACAAGATGGGAGGTAAAAAATGATAATGATTATATTGGGGGGGTATGTGTATGTGTGTGTATCATTTTTCCAAAGATAAAGAGATCTGTAGGACTGTTTTGTTTATGTTGTCAACAAAGCCTTTGTAGTTTCATTTTTTGCTTCTTAGTTATTAGGATGACATCAAGATTAGATGATATGTTAGACTCTGGCTTTCCTAAAAGTGGACTATAAAGTCTGGAATAAATTTGAATGATCATGGGCAATGCAGGCCTTTGTTTGAAGGAAGTAAACTTAATTATTTAAATTGTTTTTATTTAACATCTTGTATTAATGTGCTTTAAACGTGCTCTTTCCTACAAATTTCCCATAAGTTACATGAAGTAACTAGAAAAGCCCCAAGAATATCTTCAGATCTGAATATAATTTGCACATATCTTCAGTCAATTCAAAAGTTTAATTAGACTTCTATTATCATCTGTGTCCTTTTTTTTGTTTTGTTTTCTCCTAATTTAGTCTATCTTAGATTCCCCACACTAGAAGTAAAACAGAGGCTATGGGATAGGACCACAAAAAATCTTCACTGAGGCAGTGAATGCTTTGGGCTACAATTTGAAAAACAATTAACAAACCAACATTAGCTTCTCTTTTCAGGGTTCATTCCACATTATGGAAGAAAAAGAGAAATATTTCCTTATTTTAAAAAATAGAATTGCAGTTGAAAAAGATGATATTTTCCTGTTTTTCTTTTTTTTCTCTCCATTTCTCAGATGTGTGACAGTGTGGAAGAAGGAGTGGATGGAGATAATGTCAACATGTTTGTTGTGCACCCAACTACTCCAGCCCAATATTTCCACTTGCTCCGAAGACAGATGATTCGAAATTTCAGAAAACCCCTCATTGTTGCTTCTCCAAAAATGCTACTCAGATTCCCTGTAAGTGGGAAGAACATAGCTAAAGCAGTTTCTGCTACTTATTCATCCATGATGACACCTTCTGCTCTTCTCTTTCTCAATGCCAGCTCATTTTCTGAAGTATTTATAGACACTAGTGAATTGTCTAGCTGCCTTCATTTCTTTACCATAAGTCTGGAAATGCACATAGTTCTCATTTACCCTTTGTAGCGATGAAGAGGGAAATTAGATCAGTCTGGTTAGTGCTAGTGTGGTTAGTACAAGTTAACCACTAGGAATGGTTAACTAACTACCTTAAGAAACTGCTCCCAAAATCATCCATGCAGCAAGTGGATGACTTATCTATTTGATTTTTTACCTCATGTTTTAGAATTGATTATAAGTATCAGTTCCAAGGCAGAAGAGTGGTAAGTGGTAGGCAGTTGGGGTTAAGTGACTTGCCTAGGGTCACACAGCTAGGAAGTATCTGAGACCACATTTGAACCCAGATCCTCCCATCTCCAGGCCTGGCTCTCTATCCACTGAGCAACCCAGCTGCCTTTGATCTCTTGTTTTTAATATGGTTAGAGTATGTTGAAGTAAGTAGGTGAAATTATGGACTTCCTTCGAGTTTATAGGGTTTAGACTGGAGTCCAGTTATAGGGGTAGAATCTTGTTTTAATAAGCAGAGATGTCATAAAAAGGGAAGTCTACTGTTCATATACAGATTGATTGATGGTCCTTTTACCTCTCAAAGGTAAATGCATTCTAAACAGGGTATCCTCGTTAAACCAACAAAATTTTAATTTAGTGGAAAATCAAGTGTAACAGAAAAATTTCAGGCAATATCAGGGATAGTGGTTTTGGTCAAGAAAGCCAGCATGTTAGACAGAGTGGGCCTAGAGTCTGCTTTTCCATCATGGTTCTGTTTTCACGTTCTTCTTTTCTTTTCTTTCACTCAGGAGCCTCCTGCTTCTCTGAAAGCTCTACACCTTTCCCCAGAACCTCCCATGCCATCAAAAGTAGGAGATGTTGCATTGGTGCTCATGAGGATAGATGGCAGGAGATGGGAAAGAGGTGGCAACCACTTTTTTACAGGTTTTTTCTAGATTAGGGACTGAAGTTGATGCTTGAATGGGACATGCACTTGGATTATTTTATCAATAGTAGTAAAGTAGAACTCATAAGAGCCCCCATGACCAACAGCTGATTGGTCTTTCAGCTGATTGACTGAGATTAGGGGAACAGTGTTTGGCCATAGAAGAGGGCAAAGCTGACTGAATCTTAGAGGGATAAATTCAAAGTCAGTGATGCCTTGCCCAGAACACTGAAGATTCTCCTCAGTCTCCTATGGCCACTGGTGCTATCACGAATCCTACTAACAGAGGAAGTTACTTTGTGAGTAATTATGCTGCTATTTGCAACCAAGGAAGGGCACCATTTAGCTTGGTTATTTAGGGAAAAGGAAAGCTAATTAACAGTGTGCTGATGATAGGCATAAGAATGACTATAATTATACTGTTGTCTCAGTACTAACCAAGATTGTCTGTTAAGAGAGAAACAGTTCTTGGTAAGCTTTTAGAAAACAGAAAGAAGCCCAGATCTAATGCTCTTCTAGGCCAAGTGTTTTCTCTTTCTGTTAATATTCCTTTGGCTCCTTCCCCAGGTATAGAACAAATTTGGGTGTTCTTGGTACTTTTCTTAGAGGAATTTGTGGTGGTATAGATAGAGTTTCGGTTGTATATGTGACAAATTTAGCCAAGACCCCACTAAAGGGGCCATTTTAAGAGCCCTGTTTTGTGCCACAGCCTTGACTTCCTTAGTATAAATACTTTTGGTTAGTTTGCTACGATTGAGTCACAGATATTTTATTGTAAAAATATTCTTATGTCTAGGAGAATCCTGGAGCTAGCTAGAGCCAGCTCATGAGTCATTTGCTAGTAAGCATTTGCATACTAGAAACCTCTAAATCAGGGTGTGATTTGTCATTTTGTTGATTGTCTAGACTTAAGAGAGTGATGGAGGAGATGTTAATAATGAGGATTAAACTTAGAAGCAGACTATGTTCACAATCCCACCTCCCATCTCAGAGAACTGGATGTTAAACATTATCAGCACATCATTGTTTTCTTTCCATGTTAGCTGGCTGAGGTTTCTTTTTAACTTATAATTTAAATGAAAATCAACTCAAATCCTCTTTATATCTAGAGCATCTTCAGTTTTTTTCTAACATAACCTTTGCTGATATTTTTTTCCTATTTAGGCAGCTGTGTCAAGTTTTCAAGAAATGGCACCAAGGACAACATTCAGACCTGTCATTGGTGATTCTTCTGTAGACCCTAAAAAGTAATTTGACTTCTGTCTTTATTCTCCATTGTATTTTAATGAGCAGGAAAACAAATATAGGGCAATGAATTCAGAATTATCAAGATTTGGTAAGAGGCCTCTGTGTGTGTGTGTGTGTGTGTGTGTGTGTGTGTGTGTGTGTGTGTGTGTGTGTGTGTTGCTTTAAATTTATGGTAAAAAAAAAAATCTTTTGGGCAGCTGAGTAGCTCAGTGGAAAGAGAGTCAGGCCTGGAGATCGGAGTTCTGGTTTTAAATGTGGCCTCAGACATGTGCTAGCCATGTGACCCTGGGCAAGTCACTTGACCCCCATTGCCTAGCCCTCTTCTGCCTTGGAACCAATATTTAATATTTGTTCCAAGATAGAAGGTAAGGGTAAAAAAAACAAACAAACAACAACAACAGCCAAAAAAACCACTTACTATCCTAAAAGAATTTGTTAGCAAAAGAAATCAATAGAATTTCTGCTTTATCCTATGCCTTTTTACTATTTTCTTCTGATTGGACAGGCAGTTTGGAGGAATTGATTAAACTAGGGTAATATTCCAAAATACATCTAAACACTTTTGTAACACTAAGATTACTAACGTCTTTGTTATAGGCTGTTTGATGTGACCTTTTGTTTTATGAAATTGTTATATTTTCAAGGCCAGGAATAATAATTTGTGTTATTCTAGGATCCTACTATAATTCCAGTTTTGTAAGACATACAACAAATTCAAGAGCTTTTCCTAATGTAGGGAAGGTGGGCATGGATATGGGTGTGTAGGGAGGGTGTTATCTACTCAACTATATGCATAACATACATGGTAAGTAATATGTATCATAGACATGCAAGGAAAGAAAGTTTTTATGTTAAGTCCTGGGATACAAAGACAGAGCTCTCATTCTAATCATCAGTGCTTTTAATTACTAATATATAGCACAAAGTACTTTCTTAGTACTTTAATAAGTTTCTTTTGCCCTTAAAATACGTACCTTTTACAGCTTGAATAGAAGTTGCCCCCCGTTTCCCTTCCCAACCTTCTTTTAGGAATAGGAACTGAGAGTCAGACTTGGCTGTGCCCATGAACTAAACTGACTATATTAAAGATGTTTAACTTCTGTAGAATCAGAGATGCATTTGGCCTCTTGTGAAGCCTATGGATCCTTTCTCAGAATAATGTTTTTAAATGAATAAAATAAAAAACATAAAGTTACAAAGGAAACCTGTTATGTTGAAATAAATATGTGATTTTCTTCCCACCTAAGTATGTGAATTCTCTGAAATCTATCCATGAATCTCCCAGTTAAGGTCCCTGTTCTAAGTAGAATCTACTCTTTTAGTCTTATGACTTCCTGGTGTATAAACTCTGTGTAGGGCAGAAGAAACCAGGCCACAAGAGCCTTTCCCCCATTTTTGCCCTCTACACACACCATGACAGCCATACAGGGGACAGAAATTCAAGGCTGGCACCGTTTCCAATGGCTTCCAGCTTCTGCACTTTCCCTCATTTGTTCTGCTCTCATGCCAAGGCCATAGCAAGAAACACACTTGAAAGAAGGCCTGCCTCTCCCCCTATACTTAACATTCACAGCCTCCAAGCCAACTTTCAATCTCTGTCACAAAACCCAGTGTTCTCCTGCCTTCTTGGGAATTGTAATCTGCCCTTTTCCACTACTCCCACAGGCAGGGAGTAGAGAGATGAGGGGACAATGGACAACTAGTACCTCCTGCTCCCACTGACTCAGCATCCTATTCTCCAGACATCCTGTTCTCCTGATACAAGGTCCTTTTAAGATAGCAGGGACTCAGTGCCCTGAGGAGGGAAACTTTAAATAATGAAAGCTGGGGCACTCAGTGGATAGAGCACCAGGCCTGGGGTTGAGAGGTCCTGGATTCAAGTATGGCCTCAGACACTCCCTTGCTGTTTGACCCTGGGCAAATCACTTAATCCCAATTGCCTAGCCTTTACTGCTCTTCTGCCTTGGAACCAATTCTTAGTATTGATTAGAAGATAAATGCTTTAAAATAATAATAAATAAAATAAAATAATGAAGGCCAAAAGGTTTAGTTGAATATATAATAAATGAATCCTATTTTGTTTTATTAGTTAAATATTTGAAATTATCTTTTTTCTTCCTCTGAAAGGATATGATTTGTTTTTACTTTGATCTGTTATCAGTCAGTTAACAAGCATTTATTCAGTGTTTACAATGTGCCAGGCACTTATATTAAGAGCTAAAGACGCAAAGAAAGGCCCTGCCTTCAAGGAACTCACAATTCCTTGCAAAAGACAATCTATAAACAATGATTTCCAAACAACAGATATTGGAAGTTATCCTAAAAGAATCTCATCCAAAATAAATCTGAAATTCAAGGAAGAATTTCTCAATTAAAAAGGTAACAGAAATGTACACAATGACTATCATAATATTAATCAAGTCAATTTGGGGAGACTAATCATCAATGTCAAAGGCAAGGGACATGGCCCTCCTATCTGTTAACAACTGATAAACTATTTTGTGGGGAAAGTATATTTTGTAGAGGGCATTTCTTTGGTGTTTTGAGGAAGTATCTGCTGTGTCAAAACAAATAGTATCAATACACTTCACAAAAACCAATAAAATTTAGGTAAATTACATGTGTGTATATGTATGTATGTATGTATGTGTATAAAGATTTTTATTCCTCTGTTCTTCTTTCCCCATCATTGCCCAACAGTGTTAAAAGCATAGTTTTCTGCTCTGGAAAACACTTCTATGCTCTCATGAAACAAAGAGAAAATTTGGAAGAGAAGAAAGACAACTATGCTATCATCCGAATAGAAGAACTTTGCCCTTTCCCACTAGAAGCCTTACAGCAAGAGTTGAGCAAATACAGAAATGCCAAAGGTAAAGGACGTTGGGGCCAGATTTGCATGAAGAGCTACCTAACTTCAAGTTACTTTCTTTGCCCTACATGCCACTTCGTGCCCCCTTATTTTGGGGTTAAAATGATGATTAATGTTTCTAGGATGTCTCACATGTATTTCCTGGATGACTAAATCCTGACGTTGACAAAAAGAACTTTCTATTCACCACATAAATTCTTTTTGCCAGGGTGATCATAGAGATTTTATGCATAGTAACATTTCAACTATCCTGAAAACTTGCTTTTAAAAAAAATTATTTATTTTAAAAGTATTTTTCCATAGTTACAAGATTTATGTTCTCTCCCTCTCACCTTTTCTCTCCCCTCCCCAGAGCTGCCAAACAATTCCACTGGGTTATACATGTATTATCACTCAATACCCATTTCCATATTATTCATATTTATAATAGAGTGATCTTTTAAAACCAAAACCCCAAAACATATACCCATATAAACAAGTGATAAATCATATATTTTTCTTCTGTGGAAAACTTACTTTTTTGAAATACTTATCTTAGATTATGGTTACATCTCTCCTATATTTGTGACATGGTTGTAGTAGACTTAAAACATAACACTTTGCCTCTAACACACACCCTTCAGTGGCTGTTCCAGATCTTCCATTTTTGTTCAAGTCTTCCATACCACCCTCTTTCCCACTCCCTTTCAGCAGAGAACTTTATCTCCTATTTTACTAAGAAAAAGAGCCTGTTTGCCACAAATCCCCTTTTTACCTAGCCTCTTTCACAAAACTCCATTACATTGTCCAGAATTCTCTTCTTTACTAACCTCTCCACTTACAATCCTTTCCTTTCTTGTCATTTCCTGGAGATTGCCCTTTTGCTACTCTCTTTTTCCCTTCACTTTTGATATTTTCTTATGTCATGGATCCTTCTGTGCTGTCTACAAACATACCCATATTGCTCTGACCCATTTAAAAAATGGCACTACTACCCTTACTACTACTATCACCATTTCCTCCCCTTTTTTGGTCTGGACTTGAGATGTAATTACACAACTGCCAATGAAGGAACTCCTATCAGTACATATAAGTAACTCTTTTGCAGCCTTTATTCATAAAACATTGTGCTGTGTTCTAAGAGGTTAAATGACTTGTTTAGACTCACACTGCCAGTCTGTTCCAAAGGGAGTAGTTGAATACAAGTGTTCCTGACTCCAAGACTACCCCCATCCATGATGCCACACTGTCAGTAGATACACAAATTAGCCTATGTTTCTTCTCTCCCTTATATCCTCAGTTCTCTAGAAAAAGTCATCAAGGTCCTATACTCTGCAGGATCTGTCTGCAGCACATTTTACTCTATTGATCATTTCCTCTCAGGTACTTTTCTCCCTCAGCTTTCATAACACTGCTCTCACCTGTTTGTCATCCTCCCTGTCTGAACCCTCCTGCTAAGTTTCCTTTTCTGTATCATCCTTCTCTTACCATGAATTTCCCTCTAATGCTTTTTATGGGCCTCCTTCTTGACTTTTTCACTCTCTTTTGGTGATCATTAACTTCCACAGCTTCAATTATTCTCTCTACTGAGATGATTCTCACATCTATATAGCCAGCCTTCATTGCATTCCTGAAATCTAATCCTCATTGACATCTTCACCCAGATTTCTCAGAAGCATCTCAAAGTCATTGTGTCCAAAATTCATCTTCTTACCTAAACCTTCCCTCCTTCCAAACACCCCTATTTTTGTTGAGGGCACAACCATCCTACACAGTGTAACAGATCATTTAAAAGAGGGGCCAGTAGTCTTCATAGCCCCTGAGGACATCACTCTTTTTTACAATGATGTTTGTAATGGTGTTTGAGTCAACAAAAGATGATCAAATGCTGTCTAGTACATTCCCTTTAAGAAGATGTATTCTTTAAGAAATAAATAATACATTTTACATAGTATTGGTTCCAAGACAGAAGATAAGGCTTAAAAAAAAGAAAAGAAAAGAAAAAGAAAAAGAAAAAACTTGGTAGCACCAGTTAATAGAGGGGCTAAGGTTAACTCTTCAGGACAAACCATACCGTATCATTTTGGAAAGGGATGCATATTTGTGTACATAGAGAGTTGATGGGAAGTTCTTTCCCTTGCAGATTTTATTTGGAGTCAAGAAGAGCCGCAGAATATGGGTCCATGGTTTTTTATCTCCCCAAGATTTGAAAAACAGCTGGCTTGCAAGGTAAGACTTTTGAATTTTTTTTTATTTTGCTTTGCTTTTCTAGCATTTTTATCTGGAAATTCAATCCTTACTTGCTGTTTAATTCTGTTTCTTAATGTGCATGTTTATACTTTCAAAGAAGCAGCATATTATTATAGATAGTTGACCTTTGGAGTCAAGAAGACCTGGCTTTAAATAGTATCCCTAACCGGTCCTGGTTATGTGTGGCCCTAGACAAAGTACTTAATCTTTCTTTGCTGCTGGCAGCTCTCTAAAGGTATACAACAAAGGCCAGTCTGTATGGGTACTGGGGGCTTCCTCTTTAGAAATTCCTGCATAGATCTGAGCCTCCACAAAAATTCACACAAATGAATCATTATTTCAGCAGAGAGGAGTACAGTCATTTATCAAGCTATATATGTGTGTATGAAAGCAGCATGTCCCCCTCGCCTTGTCTCTTCTGCTTCTATTAAGTGAATCTCAACTTTTCTCAGACTCTACCTTGGAACATTATCTTAAGGTTATGGTTAAGGTTATTCCCCATTTAAACAATGGTGGTACTTGATCAGGAATGTATCCGGAATTCTAACATTACTCCACCCATACTTAGGCATACTTTAGGGGAAGATAAAGTTGTAAACTCCTTACTGAACAGTGAGAAAGTACTTATGAGAAAGTACTTAGCCTATACTTATAGTGAGGCAAAAGCCCTTAAGCTAGATCTATTTTTAGATCTAATACACAGGTGCTAAGTACCTATGAAGGTCAAGTTAATCACTAAAAGGTCAGGCAACTTGCAAGGGGCAAGCTTAACAAAGAGGTGAGAAATACTCAGAAGATATAATCTACCCAGAGAAGGTGAGAACTAAAAACTAAGAATGGGCTGTTCTAGGAAAAGCGTCTACTGTGATTGGTAGATGTGAAAATTTAGGGGAGGTGACACAAGAGAAATTTATCTTTAAAAGGAGCTGTCTGAACTAGTTCAAGTTAGTTCAATTTAGTTCAGCTTTGGTAGCTGAATTGGAGATCAGGAGTCAGAGGAGGCTGCTGGGTCTCTGAAAACTAGAGTTTTGCTTGGAAAGATCTTGTGGTGAGTGATTAAAGACTGACTTAGTTTCTCTCTTAAAGAGCCTTTTCCTACTATTTCCTCTTACTCTGTCTCTTTCCCTTTCCTTAATTCCTTCATTTGTATTAATTAAAATCTCCATAAAACCCAGCTGACTTGGGTATTTCATATTTAGGAATTTTTCCCATGGCAACCACTTATTTTTGATATAAAATCAAGACACTAAAAATTATCTTTACAGTTTGGGCAATTCACAGTCTTGAAACCCATATTTTCGTGGTCACAATTATTTGATTGCTCAGGATTTCTTGACCTAGAAATAGGGTTCCTGAGCATTCTAAGAGCAAAGTGTTCTAGGTGACCTGAATGATAGATGATGCATTATAAACTGTGCTTAACTTCTCTGGAATTTTAATGACAGAGGGATTGGGAGATCAACATTTTCTCCTCTAGAGTTGTCTTTAAGACTGGTACGTGTCTAAGACCAAACTACAGCAAGTATATACTACATGAGGGAATTAGAAATTTACAAATCGTGCTTTTCATCTTGTTCTAATTGCACATTATTAAAAAGTTTCTAGCTTGGTTAGTGTAGTTAACACACGTGTTTTTAATAATGGTGTAAAATTTAAGGGGAACCAAACTTGAACCAGATTCAAACAGTTCTAACAGCAGCTAAAGTCAAAATAGAAAGCCTTATCTCAACAACTAAAAGCAACTAATTATTAGCATTGCCAGTTTTAAAATACACACACCATTAAAATTAACCTTGAAACAGCTTGTCTATAATCTATTCTTTAGCCATGATCCATACTTGAGTTTGCTATAATTTAAGTAAAATATGTTACATATATGTGTATATGTGTGCATATAAGTATGTGTATATGTATATATATATATATATATATGAATAACTCTCAAATATGATTTTTCCCCGCTCTTATCACAGCTCCGTTTGGTGAGCCGGCCTCCTTTACCAGCACCAGCTGTAGGAATTGGAACCATACACCAGCAGCAACAGGAAGAGATTCTCACCAAGACCTTTGCTTGAAGTCTCTCTTTGAAGAAATGTTAACAGAAACTGCCTTAAAAAGAAAGGCTTCTGTACCTAATTTAAGTTAGAACTCCCAGGCTATTTTCCGAGAAGTGGGACTTTCCAAGGACAGCTAATTGCCAATAGAGAAAACAGGCTGGAGAAGCTTACATATGAACTTTTTCTGAATATTTAATTTGTTTACAGTTACACTATTTGGCCAGGGCTATGCTGTCGAAATAAGGTATAGAATTGAGGCAGTTTTCCAGATTGGTTCCCAAACTACTTTTATCCTACTATTCTGTGTATGAATGCACAAAGGATCTGTGATTTCATCAGTGTTTCTGATTTGGAAACTTTTTCTACCAACACAGGCCATAACAGATTAAATCCGTGACTTACCAGAAAAGTCAAAGGGAGTTATTTGAGATATATAAGGTGTCCCCAAAGTCTCAGTGCAGTTTGAAGCTTTAATACCTTAAACTATTAAGCTTTAATAGCTTAAAACTGTGCTGAGACTTCTCAGATGCCTTGTTTAGTATTTCATATACTGGCTGATATTGATCGGGATTACAGCCAATAAGTTTGAGAGACAGCATTTGAACTCATCTTCCTGATTGCAAGACCAGCACTAGATCTTCTGCCAAGCTGCCTTTACAATTTTCTAGATTTTACAAATGAAATGTTTTCATGTGTGAGTTACAGTTGTGTATCATCACAGTTCTTCACCTCACTTGTTACATTAAGCCTACCCTAGTTTCATTGGTTTTCCCTTTCTTCCTTCCCACAATTCTTCTGACTAATAACTTTGGATTCCAGGATGTGTTAGAATCTGGAATGCTTTCTATTAAAGCTATTTTTAAAAATGTTTCACCAAGTGCTTTAAGACTACTAGGTCATTCCTAATATATGTTCTTAAAAGACTAGGGTGCTTCACTCGTCCAGTTATAATTACCCTCTTTAATTAAAGGGTTTGTGACCTGTAAGCTCCAGTGATGTTGCTTTTCAGTTAGGTCAGGTTTGGGTGCTTCCTGGTAAATGACCTGAAACCTCTTATCAGAGGATCCTTTCTGTCTCTTCCCTTTAGGAGTCAATCATGAGGGAATGGTGGCTATTTGGGGGTCTATGAGAAGCACTATCTTCTTTGACAGAGGAAACTTCCTGATCCAAGATTCTCAGGGACTATTAGAGGTCACTGTCCTTACAGAAGAATTCTGAAATGATATCTTGGACTAAGTAGGTTTAGGCCAGTGTAGCTGAACCAGTTACAAACCCATTTCATAACAGGAAATTTCCACCAGGCCTGAGTACCTGCACCTTCACTGCTGTTATCCCCAAGGGTAAGCCAAAGATAATGGAAAGCTGAAAAAGACCTATCCCATCTATACTTTTTTTTTTCCATTTTTATTGCATATCAGTGAATTTGCTCATTAGCTCCTCCTGCTTTGGCAACTGGTTTATCACTAAGTGTTTTTTTGCAGCATACAGTGGCAATAAGCCTGTGTACTGATGAAAGTATTATATACAATAGTAACACTAATTTTCCTCTTATTCATTTATGTTCCATCTTATGTTCCATCTTAATGTTCCATCTCTGTGAAAAGAAAGAACTGTGCCAGGCATAAATTGCTAAAATTTCAAAGGTCAGTGTAAGGTGAGACTTGTTATTACTGAGTTCCAATTTTAACCTGATTAATTTTAAAGCTGTAACACAATCTAATCTTTTCAAACCTCTGCAGTTTTTTGAGCAACAGGGAATTTTGGAAACTATGAATACATGATCAAACAGCCTTCTTAAGCCTCTTTCCCAACTTTTAATTCTATAAATTAATCATTTCCTCCTCTTCATTTTACTCCTCCATAACTTTAACTATGAAAGATAACAACTCATTTTTTCTTTTGTTATCTTGATATTGCTCACTTCCAATTATATTTTGGATGTGCATGCAGCAAAGAAATGTCCAAAGAGTTTTAAATAAAATGTTTCTTGTTAATTAACATTTATTTCATCTTCTTCATAGATATGTGAAGACTTTTGAATTAATTAAAAATACTTAAAATAATCTATCTTACCCATTCCCAGTCTCACAGGTATTCATGTATATATTGAAAGAAAATCCAAATTTGCCCAGAAAGTATTAAAATTGGTTACATCTAGCCTCTTGGGGTTTTGGGGAAAACATAAAGAACTCTTTGACTTGCAGAATTTAATAACATAAAGCTGTTTACCAAAACTGTTATGTTCGGTGAATGAAAAAAATGTGAATTCACAACTATGAAAATACTTAGATTTGAATAAAATCACTCTTTTACTTAAGATACCGATATTATTTTTGATTATTTGTAACAACAAGGATACTTAAAACCTGTTATGAATACTCTTTAAAGGCTCATTACATTTTTTTCTAATTACATGACAACAATTTTTAACATACATTTTAAAAAATTTTGAGTTCTAAATTCTCTCCTGACCTCTTCCCCTACCTCTTCATTGAGAAGCAATGCAATTTGATATAGATCATACATGTGCAGTAATGCAAAACATAATTCCATATTAGTCAAATTGTAAATGAAAACACAGATAAACAAAAACAAGAAACATAAAGTTTAAAAAAGTATGCTTCAATCTGCATTCAAACTCCAGTTCTTTCTGTGGAGGTAGATAATATGAGTGCTTTTGTAAGGATTTTTAAAGAATTTTAAAAATAATGTGCACAATTACCTGCTAATTATTCCCTAAGCTGTCTGCTTTCTGAGTAGCTTTTCACAAATCCAGTTTTCTTAATGTGAGGAACAACCAATTTTTATCATAATATTTTAACTGCTTTTCTATCCTGTCTTTGCTCCCTTATCTAGCCCTCAATTTCACAGAAGTACTTTCTTTTTCAAAGTACCTTGCATTTGATACCAAATTAAGCCTTTTTAAAAAATCTAAATGTGTTTCTGCTATTGACAATGACAGCATTTTTAGCCCATTTCTAGAAATATTTTCAGTGATGGTTAGTATTTGTATCAATTGGAAATTTAACAATCTTGTAATTCCCTTCTCAAGGATAGAATACTTCAGAGGCATAGGTAAGTGTGCCTTTAGTTAACTTGAAATCTAGCTGGAGATCTTCTCAATAACTTTATAAAGCTATTTCAAGCAATCAGCTAGTATTGTCATTAAACATCTATTCTGTTCCAAGTGTTGTGCTTGCTATTCCTAAATGTAATGAGGGAATAATGCTAGGATGTCTATTTTACTTGCAGGAAATGTTCAGTCCTAGGACAAGTTTTCTTACCCTTTTTTTCAGTGTTTGCAAATATTGTTTCAGTTGAAATTAACATTATTCATTGGTTTGCTGAAGATAAACCCTAAAGCTTTTGTTAAGGATGATTGGTGATTCACAAAAAGAATTTAGTGTTTCAGAATCTAGCTGCAGCTTTGAGCCAAAGCCCTTTTCCTTTAGAGAGTATAATTCAGGAAAAAGTATATCATATACTTCTATCACCTTTGAAGCCCTCTACACTATTTTGCCACAGTCTCTGATAGCTGTCTCTCATCAAAGTAACAGAATTCAGGTTGGGATCAGCAGCAAAGAAAGAAGAGTAGGCTTTTCACAGGAACCTGGAGCTGTGGCTTTACTTCTTCAGTCATAGTCTGGGAGGTATGATGTCTGAGGAAAAGGCTCTTCTTTTTCTCCTGGAACCTGAGCTGATTAATGCATCACACACATATGTGTCTCTTGTATGCCTAGCCCTGAAGAGTCCTAGATGAAAGACCTAGATCAAATTCAGCCTTAGATAAATCAGTAGACATTTGACCTCAGACAAATCAATTAACTTTTCTGATCCTTCAATTTCCTTTTGAAGATAATTACAGCTGTCTCACAGAGTTGTTAGGAAGCTAAAATGAGATCATATATGTGAAGTACTTTTGTAACTATGTAAATGTGAGCTATTATTAATAAAACTTTGAGAGGACAACATCTCTCTCTTCATGGATCATATTATAGTCCAAGAGAAGAATATAATACACCATTAGAGTACAAAGTAATTCATAAGTGCTTAACAGTGGCAATGGCAAAGTTCTTTTTGAGATTCAAGGATTGGTCTGGAAGCTTCCTGAAGGAAGTAGTAGTTAGGATAGGTTTTAAGAGATGTGAAAATTAAACATGGAGAGATAGATCATATAGCTAGTAGCAGCTTATAGAGCTAAAGAGTAGGAAAGGAGAAAATCCTGATAGGAAAAAATTGGGCCCAGGACTGACCATGTTGTTCATGTTTGATTCTTTATGACCCCATTTGCAGTCTTCTTGGCAAGGAACTGGAGTGATTTGCCATTTCCTTCTCCAGCTCATATGACATATGAAGAAACTGAAGGAAACAGGATTAAAAAATTTGCCCAGTGTGGAACAGCTTTAGTATGAAGCTGGAAGGGAACTCAGGTCTTCTGACTCCAGGCCTGGTCCTCTACTGTATCACCTAGCTGCCCAATTTACCCTTCTAACTGATTATACTACCCTTTCATTAATAAACTCTGCTGGCTATCTATTACCTTCAGGATCAGGTATAAAATCCTCTTTTTGAGTTTCAAAAGTCCTTTATAACTTGCCCCTTTCTACCTTTCCAGTTTTTTTATACCTTACCTACTTCATCCTTCTTGTCCCTAACATACAAACACTATCGACACTGGCCTCCTTGCTTTTCCTACCACAAGACACTCTATCATCCAATTCCATACATTTTCTTTTTTTTTTCCAGTTGCATGCAAAAATTATTTTTAACATTAAAAATTATTTTTGAGTTCCAAATTCTCTTCTTTCCTTTCCTCTCCCTTCACTGAGAAGGCGATTTGACATGTTATGTGTGCAGTCATGCAAAACATTTCCATATTAGTCACATCATGAAAGAAAACACAAAGCAAACCCTCCCCCTCTCCCAAAGTAAAAAAACCATATGCTTTAATCTGCTTTAATTTAGACTCCATAATTGATTTCTCTGGAGGGAGATAGCATTTTTCAATCATAAGTCATTCAGAATTGTCTTGGATCTCAATTGCTGAGAATGCCAAGTCATTCACAGCTGATCATTGTATAATGTTGCTGCTACTATGTACAATGTTCTAGTTCTACTCACTTCCCTTTACACCAGTTCATGTAAGTGTGTCAATATCCTGCTCCTCATTTCTTAATAGCATGATAGTATTCCATCACAATCATATACCATAACTTGTTCAGTCATCCTCCAATTGATGAACTTCCTCACAATTTCCAATCCTTTGCCACCACAAAGAGCTGCCATAAATATTTTTGATATAAGACATTTTCACTTGCTGACCCCCATATTTGGAACTCTCTCACTCTTCCTACTGGCTTCCATGGTTTCCTTTAAGTGCACTTTCTGCAAGAAGTCTTTCCTAGGCCCCCTCAATTCCAGGGCCCAAGATCGGCTCCAGTTTTTCTGTCTATATCATGGTTTGTTGTCCATGATTGTTTGCACTTAGCTATCCCCTTTAGATTATGGACTCCTTGAAAGAGGGGCTGACTTTTACCCTTATTATTATTTTTTTTAATTTAGCATAGTACCTGACACACAGTAGGCACTTCATAAGAGTTTATAGACTTATAGTCATAGTAGGTTTGTAGAAGGGGCTGTCCTTCCCGCAAGGGGTTTGTAGGGAGACCCCCCTCCCTGAAATAAAAAGAGCTCAAGGAGGTTTACCACAAATTTAGAGACAAAAAAAAAAAAAGATGGCTTGGCCCGCCCCCTGCTTCACGACGGCGCTCCCATCCCCTAGAACCGGCCCTGCCCTTCTTAATGCAGGAGGTGGGGCCAAGAGGGGCAAGTAAACTATCAAGAGTGCAGTCATTTCTCTTTTACAGTTCTTGTAGGTTAATACCCCTTTGCCAGACGAAATTCTGATCCCACAACCCCTGCCTGCCTGCCTCCCGCCCCCGCTACCCAGCCTTTTTTTTGTTTGTTTGTTTTTCCGTCTTGGGATAAACGACAACCTTTCAGCCACTACCAACCCCATAGACAAATCCAATGTCAAGTTGGTGACCTCAGACCCCTCCGCTGGCTCGGACGGAGTGGGTTTCAGGTCCTTCCTCGGTCAAGGCGTCCCACAGGTGCCTGATCGAAACGCTGTAACTAAGCGAGCTAGTCTTCTACTACGGTGGCTGCAGCATCTTACAAGCAAATCAAGAAAAGCAGGGCGCACCCTGCCCCTATTTGGCAGGAGAAGATATCTCATCTGAAGAAGAGGTGGGGCTGGGAGCGTGCGAGATGATAGTTGGTCTGAAAACTCTCTAATTACCGACGGTGACCATGGCAATTGGAGAGGCGACAAAGGCAGTTGCCAGAAGTGGTGGTGGTGCTGAGCGGAGCCCGTAGTCAATCGCTACCTGCCCCTTTAAAAATGGGCGGGCCCGAGGAGGCGGGGAGGGCAGGACCTATCACGTGACGGAGTCAGGCCTATCGGGTGGGGGGGCGGGGCGACGAGTAGGTGGAGCCGGCACGGATCTCTGTTGGTCCGAGGTAGGCGAGATCTGAGGCCGAAGCTGTGGGACCGGCGGAGGAGGAAGACAGCGCCGGGAGGCCGCTTGTCTCCGCTGGGTGCTCCCAGCCACCGCTGCCGCCGCCATGGGCAGTGAGTACAGGTCCCCTGAGAGTACCTCCGCGCAGCTGGGTCCGTGGCTCTGGGACAGCCAGGCCCGGCTCAGAGTGTGCTATGTCGATGGAGGCACGGCTGGCCGACCCCGGTCCCACGCCCGCCCATGGGTTCTCCCGGGCTTGAGGTCGCGACGGGGCGGGATGATCTGGGGAGGCGTGTCGGGTGATGCCAGCAGTGCAGGATGACTCTTCTGGGCCTCGGCCGACCCCGCTCCTGCAGAGGACTGGGTGACGGGTGCCAGGAAACTGGAAGGGGGCCGTGGTCTGAGGACCGCAGCCGAGGGGCCCAGGCCCGGAGGAGCCGACTGGGGAAGCACAGAGGGGCGGTGGTGACCTCGGTCTCTAGAGAAGGATGGCCAGGATCGGGGGAGGTCCCCATGGCACTAACACGGGCAGAGGGCGTTGTGGGCTGGCTGTTCTGAGGGTTGGGGTTCAGGATCCAGGCTTGGGCTTAGGTACAAAGGAATGGAAAAATATAAGGGGCTAGAATTCTAACTCTGTGACCATTTCTTTCTGCTGCTTAGCAGCAGGTATATCAGTTGACATATTAGTGGATGTAAAGCTCCTCAATTCATTTTTATATCCTCAGGGGACATGAAATTACATTGGGGAAAAGAGGCATAATGAAGTTATTTCTAAAGCGAAAATATTTACTTAGTATTGATACCAGGTCCTATGTTTAATATACTTTTTTTTAACCCTTACCTACCTTACATAACAATAATATGTATTTGTTCTTATGCAGAAGAGCAGTAAGGGCTAGGTAGTGGGGGGGGGTATATGACTGACCCAGGGTCGCCCAACTAGGAAATGTCTAAGGCCAGATTTAAACCCAGGATCTTCCATCTCCAGGCCTGACTCTATCCATTGTACCACCACCCCCTTTTATATACCTTTTTGCACCCCCCCAGTCAAAACTAAACACTAAATATTTGACTTGTGAGTGATAGAATGGTACACCCACTATCAGACTTGACTTAATTTTTGATATAAATTGTAAGGTGTGTAAGGAAGATGGAACAAACATATTCTAATAAATATATGCCAATAAAGAGAATATGTATTTATGCCTTACAAAACTGTACACAAGTGCTAAATAATTTGGATATGTGAAAAGGAATGGACATATGGGTGGTTTTCTGAACAGGTTCTCATTTTTTTTCCTTTGTAAAGGAACACTTTAAAGATTTAACATGGATCACATTTACATCTTGGGTAAATAGCCCAAAATTATGCCTAGATAACAAACATTTTCTCTTCTGAGAACTTACAAGTTCCTCTACCAATGAATAGTAAGTGCTATAAATTTTGAAGATTGGACTTGGAAAGTTGTATGAAAAACTATTGCTCGGTGATATTTAATTCTTGACCACAGAATGTTTTTATGGCAAATACAAAATAAAATGTGTTAAGAGATTATAGATTCCAAAGCCCAGAGGGGAAAGTTATAGTTGTTAAGGCTTCCTATGTTTCTGTACATTTTAGAATTGAATTGCTATAATAGACTTTGAGAGGGGGCTCTTTAGATTAAGCATTCTTAGAAAATTTTGCTTCCGTTATCTCCAGATATTAGTGCCTCACTTAAGAATGTGTAGCAAGAAGGAGATTTTAGTACTATTCTGTTTTAGATATTAGCTCTTTTAGTAATTTATACAGATAAATTCTTAAGTCCATTTTTAAAATTAAAATTTTATTGATAATTTTTCTTGTACATCATGTTCATTCTATTGATGTTTATCCCCCACCATTGAGGCTTCCCCTTGTTATTTAGAAACAAGCAAAAATCACCAACTAGCCACTACATTTCTTAGTATATGCTGCATTCTGCATTAATAATTTTCCTTCCCTCTTACCTCGGCAAGAAAAAAAAGTTATATTTCCTAACCTCTTGGAGGCCAAGACAAGTTTTGTTTTATTGAGGGGAGGCTTTGGTTTACATTATTATTTTCTTCATTAAATTCTATTCCCTCTCACATTTAACTTCATAGATGTGAGAGATTCAGCCTCATGAGACTTTTGTAGTCTTCTGTATTTGCTATTTTTGTATCATATGGGAAGAAATAGGTTGGATTGCAAGAGCAAAATGAAAAATAGGTTTCAGAATGAGAGAAGGTATGCCCTTCTCCTGTATAGTATATTATTGCTGACACTAACTAAATACCCATACCACCTTTAAACTTTTTCTTTTCCATTTTGTTTTCCCTTCCTTTCTACGTACTTGGAAGACAAGTGAATATTGTTCACAATGACTTCATTTTTCAAGTCCAAACTCTAGTGATACCATATTTGAGCATACCTCAATCCTTTGGGATGAAGGGCTTACGAGTAAAACAGAAAATAATTCTGTTT
This sequence comes from Monodelphis domestica, assembly GCF_027887165.1. Classification (NCBI taxonomy): domain Eukaryota; kingdom Metazoa; phylum Chordata; class Mammalia; order Didelphimorphia; family Didelphidae; genus Monodelphis; species Monodelphis domestica. The sequence continues at coordinate 148,055,619 of NC_077231.1, forward strand.
TTTCAAGCTTGTTGAGATTCATTCAGTAAATATTTGGTATCTGCTGTGTGCCAGATATCATGTTCAGTACTGAGGATGGAGAGACAAAAACCAAGTTTCTACCCTGTGATTTAAGATTCTGTTGCAGGGCAGCATCATGAGCAAAGATTTATAAATACAAAGTAATATGGTTGGAGGGGAGTATATAAAGTGATATGGCAACTGGTAGGTCCCACTACACTTCTTATAGAAGGTGTCGCTCAAACTGGGTATTGAAGGAAGCTAGAGATTCATTGAGGTGGAGGCAGTATATTGCAGCCATGGGATATATAGCCTATGCAAAGGCACACAGATGGGAGATGGAATGTTGTATATGAGAAACAGCAAGTAGGCCAGCTTGGCTGGTACATAAAGTAAACATGAAAGAATGACATTCAGTAGGGCTGGGAAGGTAGTCTGGAGCCTGACTGTGAGAGACTTTAACTGCCAAACAGAAGAGTTGGTATTTATCTCAGAGGTAATTGGGACCCACTGGAGCTTCTTGTACAGGGAAATAAAAGGGTCTGTGTTTTAAGAAGATAATTTTGGCACCTTTGTGAATGGAAGACTTGTACTAGGGTAACCACCAACAACTTGTGTAAGTGGAGATAAGGAAATAGATCAGAGAGTTATTTTAGAAATGTAATTGATAAGACTTGGCAACAGATTGGATATTGGGGGATTATGAAGAGGGGGAAGAGTTGAGGATAGTTCTGATTGCCATCAACAGTTAGGAAGTTAGGAAGAGTATAGGGTTCAGATAGATAATTTTTTCAGTTTTAGACATTTTATTGTAAATTAGTGGATAGAAACCAGGCCCAAGCCAGGAAGATCCGAGTTCAAGTTCCACCTCAGAAACATCCAGATTCTGTGACCATGAACAAATTGCTTAACGGTGTTCTAGGTCATTGATGTCAAACGTCAACAGAAATTAATCTTTTTTTGGTTTCATATTGACTTCAAATTAACCCCAAGTTCCATTATCTAAATTTGTTTGTTGTTTTGTTAAACATGTCCTATTTATATTTTAATCTGGTTCAGGCCACACTTAGTTTTGTGGGTGGCATGTGGCCTGTAAGTTTGATAATTGTTCTAGGTGGATGTCAGAAACAGTAAGTTGCAGAGACAGTATATTGGTAGAAGAAATTTTCTCATTTGAGAAGCCATTATTTCAGTTAAATCATAGGTTCAATTCATAATCCTTCCAGATGGAATTGTCCTCTGGGCAGTTTTCAGTGTATGATTAGAGCTTTGGAGAGTCACATGAAACATATATCTATAAGTCTGCTGAAGAGACATAATAGGTCAACCCATGGAAGAAGAAGGTCTAGGATATCCCTGTACGTAAGTCATGAGTTATGGATGATGATCCAATAAAGAGCAGCTAGAGGAGTTCCATGAAATCATTGTCATAAAACTCATGGACAAGAGGATACTGAGAAGGACTGGTGGTCTGGAGAATCAAATGCTGCAGAGAAGTCTAAAAAAACAGGGATGGAGAAAGACCATCACATTTGTCAATTAGTAACCTTGGTAACCTGAGAATGGTTTCAGTTGAGAAAAAGTAATATGCTTAGACAGCTTTTTCTAGGAGTTTGTAAGAGAGAGATGTTGGCTTGAGAGAATGGTAGAATCAAGGGAAGATTTTTTTTTTTTAATATAAACCCTCACCTTTTGTCTTGGAATCGATACTGTGTATTGGTTTCAAGGCAGAAAAGTGGTAAGGGGTAGGCAATGGGGGTTGTGACTTGCCCAGGGTCACACAGTTGGGAAGTGTCTGAGGCCAGATAGGACCTCCCATCTCTAGGCCTGGCTCTCAATTCACTGAGCTATCCAGCTGTCCCCAAGATTTTTTTTTAAGGATATGGAGCTTTAATTTTTTTAAAAAGTAACTGGAAATGAGGATGTTTACTATGAGGCTGGCATTTTAAATTACCAATAGGCAATATAGTAGATACATCTCTGACAAAATGAAGTGAAAGTTTCCTTTTATTTAGCTTCAGACACTTCCTAGCTGGGTGACATTGGTCAAGTCATTTAACTCCCATTGGCTAGCCCTTACCACTCTTCTGCCTTGGAACCAATACACAGTATTGATTCTAAGACAGAAGGTAAGAGGTTTTTTTGTTTGTTTTGTTTTGTTAGCAGGAGAGTACCATATTCAGAAACCTCCTTTTTCTTAGGAAGGCTATTTTGGTAGCTATGTAGAAGATTAAATGGGAACGGGAGAAATTGGGAAACCAATTAGGAACCTATTTCAGTTGTCAAAATGAAGAGGGAAGAGGTCCTGAAAGAGAGTGAGGGCTGTGTAATAATACTACTACTAATAATAATTGCTAATACTTTATAGCACTTTAAGCTTTGCACAGTGCTCTTACAGATATCTCATTTGATTATCATAATGACCCTAGGAGGTAGGTGCTATTATATCCATTTTATATATAAGGAAACTGAGATAGGCAAGTATCTTGACTGATGTCACACAGCTGATAAGTGTCCAAAACTGGATTTGAACTCAAGTCTTCCTGACCCCCAAGTCCAGTGCTCTCTCCATTGGGCCACTTAGTCCACTCACTGTGGGAATGGAGAGGAAGTGGCAGATGAGAGAGATGATGGGGGTAGAACAAGAATTGGTACCCGGTGTGTGGAAGGGAAGGCATTAGGTTTACTCTGGCCATCATATATAACAAACAAAGAGATTTATGCAGAATGGCATATATTCTCATCTAAGATTTTGAAAGTGTGTATGCCTGAACATATTCACTTTTAGTCTTATAATTTTCTGTTGAAAGAAAAGGTAAATTGAAACAGACACTTTCGGTTCTTATAAAGACTATCTTTGGGAGTACTGGCACCAAACCTTTGGTCGAAATTGAAACAAAAACCTTTTAAAAGAATAGGAGAAGGCCATTATTAATAACTCTAATAGCATCTTGGAAACATGACTGCCTACTTATTTAAACATTAGTCGTGCTGATAATTTCTCAGCTGTCATAGAAACAACTAGCTAATATTTCTAATATGCCTGTTCATGAGTTATTCTAGAAAAACTACAAAATTCTGTAAAGCTTAGTTTTGGCTATGGTGATTTTATTTCATTAGCTAATGCTTAGATTTGTAAGCAGCAACAATGCCTGAAGGTACTGTACAAAACCAATTTCATTTAATTATCTTTTCCCCTGAGAATAGTAAAAAAAAAAATGTGCATAGGGCCTTTAGCATATAAATGGAAAAAATTCTCTGCCCAAGTTTAGAATTGTTTTGTCAGGTTTCATGCCATTTTTTAAATGGAAGGGGAAAAAGCAACATAGAATTGCATATACATTTTTCTGCTTCTAATACCTAAATTGCTACCTCTGTTTTTATATTGGAGAGGCAGTGGAACAGAGAGACTTTTGTTAACTTCACTTTAAGTTCAAGACCATGGCAGTAATAGCTCACAATTTGTTTCAGTGATAAGCCAAAGTAAAAGAAAAGACAGATGATTTTTGGTTGCTGTCTTTGGGGCAGATTCAGACATTAATTTGAAAGTTAGAAATAATCATGAACTGTTGGTGAAAAAAAAAGACAGGAACCTTTGGCATTCTGATTTAGAGAATGCTTACATTTGATTGTGTACAAAACTGTAACTTCTGTTTGAAAATACTGGAAGATACTGTAAAGCTTTGTAATATGCTCATAGTCATTCTTTTCTTTTCAACAGTTAAATTTTTAGAAGTTATAAAACCCTTCTGTGCAGTTTTACCAGAAATTCAGAAACCTGAAAGGAAGGTAAGTATACTCTCTTGGCTGAGGGATATTTGTCTTCTTGTCCCAATTTTTTAAGCTATTGGCCAATGTTCTTTTTTTCTTGCTATTTTGTGCTACTGTTTGCCCTAGTTTAATTTAACCTTGATATCAAGCCCAAGTCTCCAAAATTATCAGTTTATCTTCCACTCAGAAAAAAGTTGAAGTGGAGACTAATTTGAACAAGTCTAAGAAGTTTATCTTATGATTTTTAAAGCTATTATGTTTTATTTAAAATTATAATGTATTTGTGAGAATTAAATGAGGCCTTTTCCTTTGGTATAGCTATCAGTTAGCATTCGGGAATATACACTTACTATTCAAATGCCTGTTCTTTTTTTTCCCCTGAGACTGAGTCTCCCTCTCTCACCCAGGCTGGAATTGTCCTGGCCACTCACAGGGCCAATCCCACTGTTGATTGGCTTTGACCTGCTTCATTTCCATCCTGGGCTGGTTTACCTCTTCTTTGGGCAGCTAGTGGCTGCCTTGCTCTTAGGGGCTCACCATATTGGAGTTCGAATTTGCATGGATACCTGAGCAGCTTAGCCCACCGTAGCCCAGAACTCCTAATTTCAAACTGTTCACCAGTGTCAGCCTCCCCAATAGTAGGGATTACAGATATGTACCACTAGATCTAGCCTGTTTATATTTATTCATCCTGCTTTGGTTTTCCCATGAAGAATAACTATGGTAAGTTATTTTTATCTTTTTATGATTGTGTTTGGTTAAAAGAATTTTGAACAGAACACTAAAATAATAATGGTTATGTGCAAAAATAGCTGGAGTTTAGAAATTTATGATCCTTAACTGGTATATAACCTCTAATGGCTGAACTTACTAATTAAGTTGATGAAATTTGCTATATTTTCAGTTCTTTAAAAGTAGAAATTAGTTCAGCAGATTGATATTCCAATAATTATTTTATTTGGAAAATGTAATCCTTACTCTATTACAAAAATGAATAATATGAAAATAGATATGGAATGATAATACATGTATAACCCAGTGGATTTGATTGTCAGCTCTGGGAGGGGGGGTTAGTAAAGGAGGGAGAGAACATGTATCATGTAACCTTGGAAAAATATTTTTAAAATAAATAGACAAAAAAGGGAAAGTGTAATCCTGAAAATTTTCAGTTCCATTGTTACATATGCAATGGTAATGAATATAATTGCTGTTAATTAAAAATAGATGGAGAAAAAAACTGGTATATGATCCTAAATTATAGCATTATTTACATAGATGACTATTGGCTTTGGCTTTCTTTATGTAAATAATAATAAAATATTGCATGTTATAATAGTATCCATTTTGAAGTATAAGGAAAAGTTAAGCCTGAGATAGAAAAAGGTGAATTTTGATTCACTGTCCAAAGATTTGTAAAGAAATATTAAAAAACTGGGGAAAATTATAAATAGCTAGAATTTTGAAGGCCTTATTAATTTAAATGTGTGGTAGGATCTCTTCCATAAATGGGATGGAAGTATCAATTAAAATAAAAGCATAAGGATTACTAGAGTTAAGAGAAATCAGAGCAAATAACTGGCAAAAGATAACAAATAGAATTTTTATAAAGTTGGTCACAAAAGAATAGTCATTGCAATGAGCAGATTAAAAAAATTATAAACATTAGAATCATAGAATATAAAGGAATCTGAGAATCTGGTCTAATTTCCTCAAGAAATGGAGGTTTTTAGTAATAGCACTTGGACTAGAATCCAAAGATTCCTACTTTAGTGCTTTTTTAGGTTGTTTTGCCTCACAAAAATAAATGATGAAAATAATTTTCAAACCCCAAAGTGGGGTATATAGTGATCAGTAGGCCACACCAAGTGTATTTGGTCACCTTGTCCAAGTACTCTATTTTAGTCCAAGTATCGAGAACAAAGATAAACATACTTAAGTATAAAAAGCTATAAATAAAGCCATAAGCAAACTTAATATTTATTTTATGATGTAGTTTTCATCTATTATATTTATTAATTTTTATAAATTATGTTTTGGTTTTGTATTTATGGTAATTATAGAATATAGATTTTATGTTTAGATCTTTCTCTGAGATTCTACTCTAGTGCCTCATTTTGTCATAGAGGTGACCTTGAGTATGTTTTCTGTTTTTAATATAGGATATTTCATGTCTTTATATCACAACCTTTTCATTCATCCATTTCCCCAAAAACTTTATTGTGAGAAAGAAAAAAAAATTAATCCTAAAACAGCCAGTATGATGACCACACCTGATAATATGTATAGTATGCTTCCTGAGTAGTCCTTTTACCTCTGCCACAAAAGGGAAACTATATTTCATTTTGTCTGTTCTTTGAGACTTTTTCAGTTACTTTAAAGTCTAATTTTATTTTAGTGATTGTAGTTATTATGTATCTCTAGATAGCTATATATTGTCTTGGTTATATACTTCTTTTACATTGCATCAGTTAATCATCTTGTTCTTTTGTTTCTCTGAACATATTGTCCTTTCTTACTCCACTTTATAATTTTCATATAGCATAGTTTTTTTAACCATTATACAATTGATGAATACCTCCTTTTTTAAAAATAGTTCTTTGCAACCACAGAAAGGTTGCTGTGAACATTTTGGTAGACCCTGAACTCCTGTAGACCATGGCAGGTCCTACCAAGATCAGAAGGCTCTGAGTATGGATCTACTATCCCAATCATGTGACTCTTTTCTGTGGACGAGCTAAGCTAAAAAGTCAAACTCATTATAAGATTCCATATAAGATGATGAATTTCTAGGCTAAAAGAATTCTTAATGACTTTCTACAAAAGAGGTTTTAATCAATATTACAGGATATCAGATTTGAAAGAGACTTCAGCAGGTATAAGCTTAGTAATTTCAAACCCATATTCGGAATGTACTCTGTAACATACTTATGCAGCCTTTGAAAGACCTGGAAGGATGGGAAATCTCCATTGCATCTCAAAACAGTATATATCACTTAAGATAGTTCTTATTATTAGGAAAGGTTTTATTACACTTAAGCCTAAATTAATTTTTGTACCTTTCATCTATTGCACCTAGTCCTGCCATCTGGGGTCAGGTAAAATAAGTATAATCCATCTTCCATGTGATAACCTTTTAAACATTTGAAGATAAGCTTTCATGTCCTTCCTCTGTATTCTTCCCCTCCTCTCCAGTCTTCTCTTAAGCTCCTTTTTGCCTTCCTTGTTGCTTCAATCAGTTCTCATAGAGTATGCTCTTAATATCTTTCTTCATCCTGGTTGGCCTACTCTGGATATTGTCTACTATTACACTACCTGTCAATTTCTTTGGTAAAAATGTTCAGGACTGAATTTAACATTCCAGATGTGTTCTAATCAGACTCAGACTATAGGCTCTCTTAATACATCCTCTCTCCATGTGAGATTTTGACTGTCATGTACCTTGATGAATCATTAAGCTTGCTGAGGGCGTGGGGGAATTACCTTGAAGAATCAGTAGAGCAGGAAGAAG